>NC_086445.1:709845093-710173848 GCF_028390025.1 Pseudophryne corroboree
AGAACCATCATGTTATGTATATTTACTATGCAATATATCGCTGATATCATAAGACAGCAGTCTCAAAGCAGCAACTGACAATAGGATCATAAAAAAGCTGATTCAATCATCTTAATGTACTTAGAATTTAATGAGCAAATCTGCTAATTGATGGAGCTTAAGAAGTTTTCACATTCATATCATATCACATCATTTCCCACATGGGAAACAAATTATAAAAGTGACAATTTAATCATTTTGCTGTATTGCTCATGGGAAATGATCATGGTACGTGGAGAATACTGAGCTAAAGTAGTGGGCCTGGCTATGCAAACATGATGACGATTTGAGAGAGAACATTATTGCATACTGAACTTCTCTATGCTAACAAAAAACTATACATCATATAGCATAACTCAGTATACAGTATAAGTTCAGCAGAAAAGTGATACACCAAGGTGTGCATTCACAACCAAACATATACTGTAGAAAATGTATGCAACATAATATAGCTAATGCTGCAGAAAAAAATAAGGAATCTTAGGACCAAATTAAGAAGCCAAAAAGCTCAAAGTGAAGCTTTAACCATAGACACCCATGTTTATGTAAGTATACTGTATCTCTCACTGGTGAAGGCGAGAGGAAACAATATTCGTATTTACATAAAAAAATGTATTTGATCAACAGCAAAGGAAATTATGGGACTAAAGTAGCACTTTAAAAAATGCTCCTGGAAGTCAAGTAATCAATAATTTTTGTAAGGTTAAAAAGGAGCATAATAACATTATTTTACACATGCTATTTACTACAGGGGCGGAACTGCCAGAGACAATGGAGACTTTTGCCACCGGCTGCAGCACTGAAGGGGTCACTTCCTCCATTGTTCCCCGGTTGTTCCATGCCCTTCCTAGTACTATAATAGATACAGGATCTGCTGAGTGGAGGGCAGCGGAAGCAGTGTGTACAGCCCAGGGACTAATTACGGGCTGCGCTGCACTATCATGACCTAGCATGGCATCCCCGCCGCCACCACCACAACCTGCTGCACTACTGCCAGTGGTAGGGAACAGCGGCTACTTCTCACACTGCCACACACAGTGAGCCGGGCAGCGCTGTAGCTGCCCGTCTGTATGCTCCGCCCCCTCCCGCAGCCACCACCGCTAACTGCAGCACTGACAGTGGTGGGGAATAGCGGCTACTTATCGAGCCAGGCAGCGCTGTAGCTGCCCGCCTGCATGCTTTACCCCCTCCCGGCTCCCGGCCTCTACTGCTGCTGTGACCAATGGATCCCGGAAAGAAAAGAATAGCAGCGTGGTGAGCAGAGAGGCAGTGGTATGGGATGGGATGCGTGGCTGGGAAGCGGCTGCGTCCTGTACAGTAGGTTACTGTAATAGAGTGTCAAGAAACTGCACAGAACACCTGCTGCTGTCACCGCTCACAAGGTCTTTTTACTAAGCCTGGCTCTGTCTCCCCTCTCTCCTGTCCTTGTCATCCCTGTCCTGTTCCCATCCCTGTCACTTCTGTGCTGGCCCTGTCTCCCCTCTCTCCTGTTACCCCTGTCCTGTCCCAGTCACCTTTGTGCTGGCCTATCACGCCTGTCCTGTCCCTGTCACCCTGTCCTGTCGTATCCCTGCCACCTCTGTGCTGGCCCTGTCTTCCCTCTCTCCTCTCCCTGTCACCCCTGTCCTGTCCCATCACTGCCACCTCTGTGCTGGCCCTGCCTTTTCATTTCTCCTGTCACTGTCACCCCTGTCCTGAACCTGTTTCCCCTCTCTCCTGTCCCTATCATCCCTGACCTGTCTCATCCAAGTCACCTATGTGCTGACCCTGTCTCCCCTCTCTCCTCCCCCCTGTCACCCCTGTCCTGTCCCATCACTGCCACCTCTGTGCTGGTCCTGTCTCCCCTCTCTCCTGTTACCCCTGTCCTGTCCCAGTCACCTTTGTGCTGGCCTATCACGCCTGTCCTGTCCCTGTCACCCTGTCCTGTCGTATCCCTGCCACCTCTGTGCTGGCCCTGTCTCCCCTCTCTCCTCTCCCTGTCACCCCTGTCCTGTCCCATCACTGCCACCTCTGTGCTGGCCCTGCCTTTTCATTTCTCCTGTCACTGTCACCCCTGTCCTGAACCTGTTTCCCCTCTCTCCTGTCCCTATCATCCCTGACCTGTCTCATCCAAGTCACCTATGTGCTGACCCTGTCTCCCCTCTCTCCTCCCCCCTGTCACCCCTGTCCTGTCCCATCACTGCCACCTCTGTGCTGGTCCTGTCTCCCCTCTCTCCTGTTACCCCTGTCCTGTCCCAGTCACCTTTGTGCTGGCCTATCACGCCTGTCCTGTCCCTGTCACCCAGTCCTGACGTATCCTTGCCACCTCTGTGCTGGCCCTGCCTTTTCATCTCTCCCGTCACTGTCACCCCTGTCCTCAACCTGTTTCCCCTCTCTCCTGTCCCTGTCATCCCTGACATGTCCCATCCAAGTCACCTCTGTGCTGACCCTGTCTCCCCTCTCTCCTGTCACCCTTGTCCTGTCACCTGTGTGCTGGTCCGTCACACCCGTCCTGTCCCATCCCTGTCACCACTGTGCTGGCCCTGCCTCCCCTCTCTCCTATCACTGTCCCTGTCATCTCTCTCAGATGACCCTTCTGTCTGTCCCCTCTGTCCAGTCCCTGCTACCCCTGCCCTGTCCCTGTCCTGACCCTGTCACCTCTGTGCTGGCCCTGTCTCCCCTCTTTCCTCTCTCTGTCACCCCTGACCTGTCCCATCCCTGTCACCTCTGTGCTGGCTCTGTCTCCCCTCTCTCCTGTCACTGTCACCCCTGTCCTGTCCCTGTCACCTCTGTGCTGGCTCTGTCTCCCCTCTCTCCTGTCACTGTCACCCCTGTCCTGTTCCTGTCACCTCTGTGCTGCTGGCCCTGTCATCTCGCTCTGCTGACCCTTCCGTTCTGTCCCCTCTGTCCAGTCCCTGCCACTCCTGTCCCTGTCAACTCTGTCCTATCCCTGTCAACCCTCTCTCCTATCCCTTCAGTTCTGTCCTGGTACCTCTGTCCTGGTTTTGCCCATGTCATCCCTGTATTCTCCCTGTCCCCTCTGTCCTGGCCTGTCACCCATCTCTCCTGCCCTCTCTGTTCTGTCCTGGCCCTGTCATCTCTGTCCTGCACCTGTCCCCTCTATCTTAGTCTGTCCTGTTTTTTTTTTTTCCGTGGGGTGGGTGCACCAAACTCTAACTTGCCTCTGGGTGACGGGGATGAACTTACACCACTGATTTACTATACTGTTCATAAATTAAGTTCACTCCTTTGCTATTTACCCCATTCTAACCCACTTCTGTTTACCACTTAAATAACATGCATTCATTGCGGTTTATAATACAAATTCCCAGCTATTATTACTGTTCTATTCTGAAGATATAGATATATTACAATATTTGTCTAACAATATTTATCTAACGTCCTAGTGGATGCTGGGGTCTCCGTAAGGACCATGGGGAATAGATGGGCTCCGCAGGAGACATGGGCACTTTAAGAAAGAATTTAGATTCTGGTGTGCTCTGGCTCCTCCCTCTATGTCCCTCCTCCAGACCTCAGTTTGAAACTGTGCCTGGACGAGCTGGGTGCTGTTTAGTGAGCTCTCCTGAGCTTGCTGTAAGAAAGTATTTTGTTAGGTTTTTTATTTTCAGGGAGCTCTGCTGGCAACAGACTCCCTGCATTGTGGGACAGAGGGGAGAGAAGCAGCCCTACTCTCTGAAGATAGGTCCTGCTTCTTAGGATACTGGACACCATTAGCTCCAGAGGGATCTACACAGGATCTCACCCTCGTCGTCCGATCCCACAGCCGCGCCGCCGTCCCCCTCGCAGAGCCGGAAGACAGAAGCCGGGTGAGCATGAGAAGCAAGAAGACTTCGAAATCGGCGACAGAAGACTCCGGTCTTCACTGAGGTAGTGCACAGCACTGCAGCTGTGCGCCATTGCTCCCACACACACCTCACATACTCCGGTCACTGTAAGGGTGCAGGGCGCAGGGGGGGGGGGGGGGCGCCCTGGGCAGCAATTGGGACCTCTTTGGCAAAAGTTTAGCATATATACAGTTGGGCACTGTATATATGTATGAGCCTCCGCCAAAAATTGTACATTGAAGCGGGACAGAAGCCCGCCGCTGAGGGGGCGGGGCTTCTTCCTCAGCACTCACCAGCGCCATTTTTTCTCCACAGCTCTGCTGAGAGGAAGCTCCCCAGGCTCTCCCCTGCAGATACACGGTAGAAGAGGGTAAAAAGAGAGGGGGGCACATAATTAGGCGCTGAAATCAATATAAACAGCGGGTACTGGGTTAACATTAAGTTACTGTGTTATTCCTGGGTTATATAGCGCTGGGGTTTGTGCTGGCATACTCTTTCTCTCTCTGTCTCTCCAAAGGGCCTTGTGGGGGAACTGTCTTCAAAAAGAGCATTCCCTGTGTGTGTGTGTGTGTGTGTGTGTGTGTGGTGTGTCGGTACGCTTGTGTCGACATGTTTGACGAGGAAGGCTATGTGGAAACAGAGCGGGAGCAAATGAATGTGGTGTCTCCGCCGATGGCGCCGACACCTGATTGGATGGATATGTGGAAGGTTTTAAATGATAATGTTAATTCCTTGCATAAAAGGTTGGAAAAAGCTGAAGCCTTAGGACAGTCAGGGTCTCAGCCCATGCCTGATCCTATGTCGCAGAGGCCGTCAGGGTCTCAGAAGCGCCCACTATCCAAAATTGTTGACACAGATACCGACATGGATTCTGATTCCAGTGTCGATTACGATGATGCAAAGTTACAGCCAAAATTGGCTAAATCCATCCGTTATATGATTATAGCAATTAAGGATGTGTTGCACATCACAGAGGAAACCCCAGTCCCTGACAAGAGGGTTCATATGTATGGGGAAAAGAGGCAGGAGGTGACCTTTCCCCCTTCACACGAGCTAAATGAGTTATGTGAAAAGGCTTGGGAATCTCCAGATAAAAAACTGCAGATTTCCAAACGGATACTTATGGCATATCCTTTCCCGCCAACGGACAGGTTACGCTGGGAATCCTCCCCTAGGGTGGACAAAGCTTTAACACGCTTATCCAAGAAGGTAGCTCTGCCGTCACAGGATACGGCTACCCTAAAAAATGCTGCGGATAGAAAGCAAGCGGGTACCCTGAAGTCCATTTATACACATTCAGGTACCTTACTGAGGCCAGCGATCGCGTCGGCCTGGGTGTGTAGTGCTGTAGCAGCATGGACGGACACCCCATCTGAGGAACTTGATACCTTAGACAAGGATACTATATTGATGACCCTGGGGCATATAAAAGACGCTGTCCTATATATGAGAGATGCTCAAAGAGACATTAGTCTACTGGGTTCTAGAATAAATGCTATGTCGATTTCTGCCAGAAGGGTCCTGTGGACTCGGCAATGAACAGGTGATGCCGACTCAAAAAGGCACATGGAGGTTTTACCTTACAAGGGTGAGGAATTGTTTGGGGAGGGTCTCTCGGACCTGGTCTCCACAGCTACTGCTGGAAAGTCAAATTTTTTGCCATATGTTTCCTCACAACCTAAGAAAGCACCGTATTACCAAATGCAGTCCTTTCGATCACAGAAAAGCAAGAAAGTCTGAGGTGCGTCCTTTCTTGCCAGGGGCAGAGGAAAGAAGCTGCACAACACAGCTAGTTCCCAGGAACAGAAGTCCTCCCCGGCTTCCACAAAATCCACCGCATGACGCTGGGGCTCCACAGGCGGAGCTAGGCCCGGTGGGGGCGCGTCTCCAAAATTTCAGCCACAAGTGGGTTCACTCCCAGTTGGATCCCTGGGCAATAGATATTGTGTCTCAGGGATACAAGCTGGAATTCGAAGAGATGCCCCCTCACCGATACCTGAAATCGGCCCTGCCAGCTTCCCCCCTAGAGAGGGAAATAGTGTTAACTGCAATTCACAAATTGTATCTTCAATAGGTGGTGGTCAAGGTTCCCCTCCTTCAACAAGGAAGGGGTTATTATTCGACCATGTTTGTAGTACCGAAACCGGACGGTTCGGTCAGACCCATATCGAATTTAAAATCCCTGAACATATACCTGAAAAGGTTCAAGTTCAAGATGGAATCGCTCAGAGCGGTCATCGCAAGCCTGGAAGGGGGGGGTTTTATGGTGTCTCTGGACATAAAGGATGCATACCTTCATGTCCCCATTTATCCACCTCATCAGGCGTACCTCAGATTTGTGGTACAGGATTGTCATTACCAATTTCAGACGTTGCCGTTTGGCCTCTCCACGGCACCGAGAATATTTACCAAGGTAATGGCGGAAATGATGGTACTCCTGCGGAAGCTGGGGGTCACAATTATCCCATACTTGGACGATCTCCTCATAAAAGCGAGGTCAAGAGAGCAGTTGCTGATCAGCGTAGCACGTTCTCTGGAAGTGTTACGTCAACACGGCTGGATTCTAAATATTCCAAAGTCGCAGTTGATTCCTACGACTTGTCTGCCTTTCCTGGGCATGATTCTGGACACAGACCAGAAAAGGGTGTATCTTCCGATAGAGAAAGCTCAGGAACTCATGACACTGGTCAGAAACCTATTAAAACCAAAACAGGGGTCAGTGCATCACTGCACTCGAGTCCTGGGAAAAGATGGTGGCATCATACGAGGCCATTCCCTTCGGCAGGTTCCATGCGAGGACCTTTCAATGGGACTTACTGGACAAATGGTCCGGATGACATCTTCAGATGCATCGGTTAATCACCCTATCCCCCAGGGCCAGGGTGTCTCTCCTGTGGTGGCTGCAGAGTGCTCACCTTCTCGAGGGCCGCAGATTCGGCATTCAGGACTGGGTCCTGGTGACCACGGATGCAAGCCTCCGAGGGTGGGGGGCAGTCACACAGGGAAGAAATTTCCAAGGTCTGTGGTCAAGTCAGGAGACTTGCCTTCACATCAACATCCTGGAACTAAGAGCCATATACAACGCCCTACGTCAAGCGGAGACCCTGCTTCGCGACCAACCGGTTCTGATTCAGTCAGACCAACCGGTTCTGATTCAGTCGGTTTACATGAGCCACCGCTGTGGCTCATGTAAACCGACAAGGCGGCACAAGGAGCAGGTTGGCGATGGTGGAAGCCACCAGAATCCTTCGCTGGGCGTAGAGTCACGTAAGCGCACTGTCAGCAGTGTTCATCCCGGGAGTGGACAACTGGGAAGCAGACTTCCTCAGCAGGCACGACCTCCACCCGGGAGAGTGGGGACTTCATCAAGAAGTCTTCACGCAGATTACAAGTCGGTGGGAACTGCCACAGGTGGACATGATGGCATCCCGCCTCAACAAAAAGCTACAGAGGTATTGCGCCAGGTCAAGAGACCCTCAGGCGATAGCTGTGGACGCACTGGTGACACCGTGGGTGTTCCAGTCGGTCTATGTATTTCCTCCTCTTCCTCTCATACCCAAGGTGCTGAGAATCATAAGAAAAAGAGGAGTGAGAACAATTCTCATTGTTCCGGATTGGCCAAGAAGGACTTGGTATCCAGATCTGCAAGAAATGCTCACAGAGGACCCGTAGCCTCTGCCTCTAAGACAGGACTTGTTGCAACAGGGGCCCTGTCTGTTCCAAGACTTACCGCGGCTGCGTTTGACGGCATGGCGGTTGAACGCCGGATCCTAGCAGAAAAAGGCATTCTGGATGAGGTCATTCCTAGGAAGGACGTGACGGCTCAACATTATCACCGTATATGGCAAAAATATGTTGCTTGGTGTGAGGTCAGGAATGCCCCTACGGAGGAATTCCAGCTGGGCCGTTTCCTTCACTTCCTACAGTCGGGAGTGACTTTGGGCCTAAAATTGGGTTCCATTAAGGTCCAGATTTCGGCCCTATCCATTTTCTTTCAAAAAGAACTGGCTTCTCTACCTGAAGTTCAGACATTTGTAAAGGGTGTGCTGCATATTTAGCCCCCTTTTGTGCCTCCAGTGGCACCTTGGGATCTTAAGGGGGTGGTGTTGAGTTTCCTGAAATCACACTGGTTTGAACCACTCAAAACGGTGGAATTGAAATATCTCACGTGGAAGGTGGTCATGCTACTAGCCTTGGCTTCGGCTAGGCGTGTGTCAGAATTGGCGGCTTTGTCACATAAAAGCCCCTATCTGGTTTTCCATGCGGATAGAGCAGAATTGCGGACCCGCCCATAATTTCTGCTGAAAGTGGTTTCATCCTTTCATATAAACCAACCTATTGTGGTGCCTGTGGCTACTACTGACTTGGAGGATTCCGAGTTACTTGATGTGGTCAGGGCTTTGAAGGTTTATGTAGCCAGAACGGCTAGGGTCAGGAAAACAGAATCTTTGTTTATCCTGTATGCTTCCAACAAGCTTGGGGCGCCTGCTTCAAAGCAAACCATTGCTCGCTGGATCTGTAACACGATTCAGCAGGCTCATTCTGCGGCTGGATTGCCGCTGCCAAGATCAGTTAAGGCCCATTCCACTAGGAAGGTGGGCTCTTCTTGGGCGGCTGCCCGAGTGGTCTCGGCATTACAGCTGTGCCGAGCGGCTACTTGGTCGGGTTCAAACACTTTTGCAAAGTTCTATAAGTTTGATACCCTGGCTGAGGAGGACCTTGTGTTTGCTCAATCGGTGCTGCAGAGTCATCCGCACTCTCCCGCCCGTTTGGCAGCTTTGGTATAATCCCCATGGTCCTTACGGAGTCCCCAGCATCCACTAGGACGTTAGAGAAAATAAGATTTTACTTACCGGTAAATCTATTTCTCGTAGTCCGTAGTGGATGCTGGGCGCCCGTCCCAAGTGCGGGCTTCTTCTGCAATACTTGTATATAGTTATTGCTGCAATAAGGGTTATGTTATAGTTGCATCAGGGTTATACTGATGCTCTGTTATTGTTCATACTGTTAACTGGGTAAAGTTATCACAAGTTATACGGTGTGATTGGTGTGGCTGGTATGAGTCTTACCCTGGATTCCCAAAATCCTTTCCTTGTACTGTCAGCTCTTCCGGGCACAGTTTCTTTAACTGAGGTCTGGAGGAGGGACATAGAGGGAGGAGCCAGAGCACACCAGAATCCAAATTCTTTCTTAAAGTGCCCATGTCTCCTGCGGAGCCCGTCTATTCCCCATGGTCCTTACGGAGTCCCCAGCATCCACTACGGACTACGAGAAATAGATTTACCGGTAAGTAAAATCTTATTATATCTTCAATAACATAAATAAGCATTATTACACACAGTACATATACAGCGCAATACAGTTACACATGGATGATACAATACAACAGATGGTAGCTTCCAGTGTCCCCACTATTTTGCTTTATATGTGGTGCTAATCTCTGTGTCTAGTTTCTTTTACTTATTATACTGTTGTACAGTAGCTATTCTATTCATTACTCCTACTACTTCTGTTACTATAGCCATTATGTATTTTGCTGTTGTTTTATTCTCGTTATGACTAGCTTTTTTCCTCTTAACGTTTATGTTTTCTTTCGTAGCTGGCTCCGTGTTTTCCCTGATTTTAGTCTTATCTTTATTAAGTCATTGCTAACATTTCCATCTTAACAGCATTGTAGGCTCTAGGCAAAGCAATGCAATGGGCTCCTACCCACGCATTCACGGGAATAAATAAATACAGTAAAATAAAGTATAACTTACCCCCTTCTGCGGTCTCTCTACATGCTTCCATACAGTAAGTGGCTGCCAGCACTCTGATTGCTGGATTACTCCAACCATCGACCAATCAGCAAGTTAACAGCCATTTGCTGTCTGGCTGCAGGCAGGTAGAGAATGTTGTACAGCCATCCACCAATTAGCAAGCTGACAGGCCTTTGGTGTCTTGCTGCAGCCTGGGAGGCAGGAAGAGAATGCTGTCTGACTGCTCCGATAGGACATAATTCACAGTCAGAGCAGCCAGACAACATTCTCTACCTGCCCTCCACGAAGCTCTGGAGGCATCATCCCGGGAGGCAGATGTCCTTTGGCCCAGCCTACCCCTGCTCGAATGGCCCATAGAATCGTGGAGCCCTGGGCATCTGCGCAGTGTGCTTATACATTTCTCTATCGTCCTAAGTGGATGCTGGGGTTCCTGAAAGGACCATGGGGAATAGCGGCTCCGCAGGAGACAGGGCACAAAAAAGTAAAGCTTTACTAGGTCAGGTGGTGTGCACTGGCTCCTCCCCCTATGACCCTCCTCCAGACTCCAGTTAGATTTTGTGCCCGAACGAGAAGGGTGCAATCTAGGTGGCTCTCCTAAAGAGCTGCTTAGAGAAAGTTTAGTTTAGGTTTTTTTCTTTACAGTGAGTCCTGCTGGCAACAGGATCACTGCAACGTGGGACTTAGGGGGAAAGTAGTAAACTCACCTGCATGCAGAGTGGATTTGCTGCTTGGCTACTGGACACCATTAGCTCCAGAGGGATCGAACACAGGCCCAGCCGTGGAGTCCGGTCCCGGAGCCGCGCCGCCGACCCCCTTGCAGATGCTGAAGCGTGAAGAGGTCCGGAAACCGGCGGCTGAAGACTCCTCAGTCTTCATAAGGTAGCGCACAGCACTGCAGCTGTGCGCCATTTTCCTCTCAGCACACTTCACTGGGCAGTCACTGAGGGTGCAGAGCGCTGGGGGGGGGCGCTCTGAGAGGCAAATATAAACCTTATACAAGGCTAAAAATACCTCACATATAGCCCATAGGGGCTATATGGAGATATTTAACCCCTGCCTGACTGGAAAAATAGCGGGAGAAGAACCCGCCGAAAAAGGGGCGGGGCCTATCTCCTCAGCACACGGCGCCATTTTCTGTCACAGCTCCGCTGGTCAGAACGGCTCCCAGGTCTCTCCCCTGCACTGCACTACAGAAACAGGGTAAAACAGAGAGGGGGGGCACATTAATGGCTATATATATATATATATTAAAGCAGCTATAAGGGAGCACTTAATATAAGGATATCCCTTGTATATATAGCGCTTTGTGGTGTGTGCTGGCAGACTCTCCCTCTGTCTCCCCAAAAGGGCTAGTGGGTCCTGTCTTCATTAGAGCATTCCCTGTGAGTTTGCGGTGTGTGTCGGTACGTGGTGTCGACATGTATGAGGACGATATTGGTGTGGAGGCGGAGCAATTGCCAAATATGCAGATGTCACCCCCCAGGGGGTCGACACCAGAATGGATGCCTTTATTTGTGGAATTACGTGATGGTTTATCTTCCCTTAAACAGTCAGTTGAGGACATGAGGCGGCCGGACAATCAATTAATGCCTGTCCAGGCGCCTCAAACACCGTCAGGGGCTGTAAAACGCCCTTTGCCTCAGTCGGTCGACACAGACCCAGACACGGGCACTGATTCCAGTGACGACGGTAGAAATTCAAACGTATTTTCCAGTAGGGCCACACGTTATATGATTTTGGCAATGAAGGAGACGTTACATTTAGCTGATACTACAGATACCGTAAAACAGGGTATTATGTATGGTGTGAAAAAACTACAAACAGTTTTTCCTGAATCAGAAGAATTAAATGACGTGTGTGATGAAGCGTGGGTTGCTCCTGATAAAAAGTTGATAATTTCAAAAAAGTTATTGGCATTATACCCTTTCCCGCCAGAGGTTAGGGCGCGCTGGGAAACACCCCCTAAGGTGGACAAGGCGCTCACACGCTTATCCAAACAAGTGGCGTTACCCTCTCCTGAGACGGCCGCACTTAAGGATCCATCAGATAGAAAGATGGAAGTTATTCAAAAGAATATATACACACATGCAGGTGTTATACTACGACCAGCTATAGCAACTGCCTGGATGTGCAGTGCTGGAGTAGTTTGGTCAGAATCCCTGATTGAAAATATTGATACCCTAGATAGGGACAATGTTTTACTGTCGTTAGAACAAATAAAGGATGCATTTATCTATATGCGTGATGCACAGAGGGATATTTGCACACTGGCATCTCGGGTGAGTGCTATGTCCATTTCAGCCAGAAGAGCCTTATGGACACGACAGTGGACAGGCGATGCGGATTCAAAACGTCACATGGAGGTTTTGCCGTATAAAGGGGAGGAGTTATTTGGAGTTGGTCTATCAGACTTGGTGGCCACGGCTACTGCCGGGAAATCCACTTTTTTACCTCAAGTCACTCCCCAACAGAGAAAGGCACCGACCTTTCAACCGCAGCCTTTTCGCTCCTACAAAAATAAGAGAGCAAAGGGCTTGTCGTACCTGCCACGAGGCAGAGGAAGAGGGAAGAGACACCAACAGGCAGCTCCTTCCCAGGAACAGAAGCCCTCCCCGGCTCCTGCAAAAACCTCAGCATGACGCTGGGGCCTCTCAAGCGGACTCGGGGACAGTGGGGGGCCGTCTCAAAAATTACAGCGCGCAGTGGGCTCACTCGCAGGTAGACCCCTGGATCCTGCAGATAATATCTCAGGGGTACAGGTTGGAATTAGAGACGGATCCTCCTCATCGTTTCCTGAAGTCTGCCTTACCAACCGTCTCTTCCGAAAGGGAGAGGGTGTTGGAAGCCATTCACAAGCTGTACGCTCAGCAGGTGATAGTCAAAGTACCCCTATTACAACAAGGAAAGGGGTATTATTCCACTCTATTTGTGGTACCGAAGCCGGATGGCTCGGTAAGGCCTATTCTAAATCTGAAGTCCTTGAACCTCTACATAAAAAAGTTCAAGTTCAAGATGGAGTCACTCAGAGCAGTGATAGCGAACCTGGAAGAAGGGGACTTTATGGTATCCTTGGACATCAAGGATGCGTATCTACACGTTCCGATTTACCCCGCACACCAGGGGTACCTCAGGTTCATTGTTCAAAACTGTCACTATCAGTTTCAGACGCTGCCGTTCGGATTGTCCACGGCGCCTCGGGTCTTTACCAAGGTAATGGCCGAGATGATGATTCTTCTTCGAAGAAAAGGCGTATTAGTTATCCCATACTTGGACGATCTCCTAATAAGGGCAAGGTCCAGAGAACAGCTGGAGACAGCTTTAGCACTATCTCAAGAGGTGCTAAGACAACACGGGTGGATTCTGAATATTCCAAAATCCCATTTAATCCCGACAACTCGTCTGCTGTTCCTAGGAATGATTCTGGACACGGTTCAGAAAAAGGTTTTCCTTCCAGAGGAAAAAGCCAAGGAGTTATCCGATCTGGTCAGGAACCTCCTAAAACCAGGAAAAGTGTCAGTACATCAATGCACAAGAGTCCTGGGAAAAATGGTGGCTTCTTACGAAGCAATTCCATTCGGCAGATTCCATGCAAGAATATTCCAAAGGGATCTGTTGGACAAATGGTCAGGGTCGCATCTGCAGATGCACCTGCGAATAACCCTGTCACCAAAGACAAGGGTGTCACTTCTGTGGTGGTTGCAGAAGGCTCACCTATTAGAAGGCCGCAGATTCGGCATTCAGGATTGGATCCTGGTGACCACGGACGCCAGCCTGAGAGGCTGGGGAGCAGTCACACAAGGAAGAAACTTCCAGGGAGTATGGACGAGTCTGGAAAAGTCTCTTCACATAAACATTCTGGAACTAAGAGCAATCTACAATGCTCTAAGCCAGGCGGAACTTCTCCTGCAAGGAAAGCCGGTGTTGATTCAGTCGGACAACATCACGGCGGTCGCCCATGTAAACAGGCAGGGCGGCACAAGAAGCAGGAGTGCAATGGCAGAAGCTGCCAAGATTCTTCGCTGGGCGGAGAATCACGTGATAGCACTGTCAGCAGTGTTCATCCCGGGCGTGGACAACTGGGAAGCAGACTTCCTCAGCAGACACGATCTTCATCCGGGAGAGTGGGGTCTACATCCAGAAGTCTTCAACATGTTAATAGACCGTTGGGAAAGACCAATTGTAGACATGATGGCGTCTCGCCTCAACAAGAAACTGGACAAATATTGCGCCAGGTCAAGAGATCCACAGGCAATAGCTGTGGACGCACTGGTAACTCCTTGGGTGTACCAGTCAGTGTATGTGTTTCCTCCTCTGCCGCTCATACCAAAGGTATTGAAGATCATACGGCAAAGAAGAGTAAGAACAATACTAGTGGTTCCGGATTGGCCGAGAAGGACTTGGTATCCGGAACTTCAAGAGATGCTCACGGACGAACCGTGGCCTCTACCTCTGAGAAGGGACCTGCTACAGCAGGGTCCCTGTCTTTTTCAAGACTTACCGCGGCTGCGTTTGACGGCATGGCGGTTGAACGCCAGATCCTAAAAGGGAAAGGCATTCCAGAAGAAGTCATTCCTACCTTGATTAAGGCACGGAAGGAAGTCACCGTGAAACATTATCACCGCATTTGGCGAAAATATGTAGCGTGGTGCGAGGATCGGAGGGTTCCGACGGAGGAATTCCAACTGGGTCGTTTCCTACATTTCCTGCAATCAGGATTATCTATGGGTCTCAAATTGGGATCCATTAAGGTTCAAATTTCGGCCCTGTCAATATTCTTCCAAAAAGAATTGGCCTCTGTCCCTGAG
Organism: Pseudophryne corroboree; assembly: GCF_028390025.1. Classification (NCBI taxonomy): domain Eukaryota; kingdom Metazoa; phylum Chordata; class Amphibia; order Anura; family Myobatrachidae; genus Pseudophryne; species Pseudophryne corroboree. The sequence continues at coordinate 709,859,521 of NC_086445.1, forward strand.
GTCCAGACTTTTGTCAAGGGAGTACTGCATATACAGCCTCCTGTGGTGCCTCCGGTGGCACCGTGGGATCTAAATGTAGTTTTAGATTTCCTCAAATCCCATTGGTTTGAACCATTGAAAAAGGTGGATTTGAAATATCTCACATTGAAAGTGACTATGTTACTAGCCCTGGCCTCTGCCAGGAGAGTATCTGAATTGGCGGCTTTATCTTATAAAAGTCCTTATCTAATCTTCCATTCGGATAGGGCAGAACTGCGGACTCGTCCGCATTTTCTCCCTAAAGTGGTATCAGCATTTCATCTGAACCAACCTATTGTGGTGCCTGCGGCCACTAGCGACTTGGAGGACTCCAAGTTGTTGGACGTTGTCAGAGCCTTAAAAATATACATTGCAAGGACGGCTGGAGTCAGAAAATCTGACTCGCTGTTTATATTGTATGCACCCAACAAGTTGGGCGCACCTGCTTCTAAGCAGTCGATTGCTCGTTGGATTTGTAACACAATTCAACTTGCACATTCTGTGGCAGGCCTGCCACAGCCTAAAACTGTAAAAGCCCACTCCACAAGGAAGGTGGGCTCATCTTGGGCGGCTGCCCGAGGGGTCTCGGCATTACAACTCTGCCGAGCAGCTACGTGGTCGGGGGAGAACATGTTTGTAAAATTTTACAAATTTGATACCCTGGCAAAGGAGGACCTGGAGTTCTCTCATTCGGTGCTGCAGAGTCATCCGCACTCTCCCGCCCGTTTGGGAGCTTTGGTATAATCCCCATGGTCCTTTCAGGAACCCCAGCATCCACTTAGGACGATAGAGAAAATAAGAATTTACTTACCGATAATTCTATTTCTCGGAGTCCGTAGTGGATGCTGGGCGCCCATCCCAAGTGCGGATTATCTGCAATACTTGTACATAGTTATTGTTAACTAATTCGGGTTATTGTTAAGGAGCCATCTTTAAGAGGCCCTTTCTGTTGTCATACTGTTAACTGGGTTTAGATCACAAGTTGTACGGTGTGATTGGTGTGGCTGGTATGAGTCTTACCCGGGATTCAAAATGCCTCCCTTATTGTGTATGCTCGTCCGGGCACAGTACCTAACTGGAGTCTGGAGGAGGGTCATAGGGGGAGGAGCCAGTGCACACCACCTGACCTAGTAAAGCTTTACTTTTTTGTGCCCTGTCTCCTGCGGAGCCGCTATTCCCCATGGTCCTTTCAGGAACCCCAGCATCCACTACGGACTCCGAGAAATAGAATTATCGGTAAGTAAATTCTTATTTTTGCTAATCCTAATTACATCTCTTCTGTGTTTCTCCCTTGTTAAAGCAAATTACTACCTTTTATCTTTACCAGCTACTATTAGTTCTTTCTACATTTCCTAAACTAGCTTTCAGTTGCTTTCCTTATAGATTGTGACCTTCTTATGCAGATAGTGTAGAATCTTTCCTGGTAGTGGGGGATGCGGTCAAGATGCCGCCGGCCGGAATCCCGGCGGTCGAAATACCGACGCCGGAATCCCGACCGCCACAATCCCAACATATTCTCCCTCCGTGGGTGTCCACGACACCCATAGAGGGAGAATATAATAGTGTGCCGAGCGTAGCGAGACACTATGCCCGCAATGGGCTGCGTTCCGCTCGCCACCCCTGTCGGGATTGTGTGGTCGGGATTCCGGCGTCGGTATTTCGACCCCCGGGATTCCAGCCAGCGGCATTTAGTACTGATCCCGGTAGTGGGGAGGTATTATTTCCTGTCCATGAGCTGAAAGTTTTTCTGTTCAAATGTCCAGGATGCCTTGCAGCCACTTGTGCTCAGTGACGTAGCACACATGTGGATGAACACAGTAAATAACCATGTGCTTGACAGTGTGATTACACATATATGGAAATTTGCATTTCAAATAAACATACAGTACGAGGGTCATTTGCTGTTTGTATACTGTGCACCAATGCCCACCCATGATGACATTATGGGCAAGAGGATATGAACACCGACAAATGGGTGTTTAGTGAAGGAAAGGGAAGAGTTGGAGTTGAATCCAAACACTGCTTGGTAGAGCTGAAAACAGTGGTCTATAGACCCAGGTTTAACATATAAACAGGTTCTACAAACTTCTAACTGAATAAGCACAAAATGACCTTTCATTAATCTCAGAATCTGAGGATGATATTTTACAAAATATTTTTACATTTTAAATACTAAAAAGCCAAAGTGTATTTTTCTTTATTTACAGCAGATATCCAAACAAATTGTTCTGTCTCTTCAACTTTGCAGACTGGACTCAAACCTTTTAGCTACAGATGTATGTACTTCAGGTATTTCTGTATTATGGGGAACTAAAATAACACTAGCAATGATACCCTGCACTGAATATGACATTTTAAGATACTGTAAAACTGAGTTATAACAAGATAGATCCATATGCAATTGTGGAAGTCAAGGTCAATGAATACACACTAAACACAAGACGTGAAAATGGTGGAATACATGTATTATATTGTCATTAGAAGTGTTATACCTTCACACTAGGGCAATACATCAAAGGAATGTATCTTGACAAAGCTGGAAATTAAGAACTGCAGCCTATTGTGGGTCACAGTTCAATAACATATCAACCTCCTTCCTGTCATTCTTTTTTTCTTAAAGCAATGGGTAGAATTAGATAGGTATTAACTCCTTAATAGCATAAAAGAAAACCAAAATGCATGGTGTGATAGCAATGCAATACTGTTTCACAAAATGCACCATTATAAATATTTAAGGAATAAATAGCATAAAAGGCCAATAAGGTAATGACATAAAGAGGTTCACCTATTTTTATATAGAATCTAGCTGAAAATGATGGTCCTAAAGCAGAGTTGAACACATTGCACGACTGGTAAAAAACAAATACAGTATTCACCAGTATGCATTGCTGTATAGATCATGTGGTGTATCCTCCCCCTATCAGCACTCTAGGTGTGCTATTTGTCAGCAACATCAGCGTTAACTTGCTCCAGCTTTATTCTAGGTGCAAAAGATACATCTGAACACAGGCCTATTTCCACTTCTGTCCAACTCTGCATAACTCACAGCTGTGTTGACACACTGTCAAGTCTGGGTGTGAACACCCTATTTCAGCCTGGTTATGACTTCTCAGTTGCAAGTGAAGATGGTAGTGAAACGCATATGACAAATGAGCATACATTCAATCTACATTGACTGCAGTATGTTTCTAACACTGGCTTTACTAGGTAAAACTGCCACTGCTTATACAGTATGTACTTTTCTGAAACGAACTTTACCCTTGTATGCAAATCTTTCCTAGATAACTTGGGTTAAATATGCTTGTTATATTCTTAGCACATTGCTCCTGAAAAAATAAATTATTCTTAATACCCAGTCGGTAGCATTTCATGAGTGCAGCGCAGAGTACTTTTTGCATCTGTCTGTTTGACATCTGTTTCATTTTGTGTGTGTATACCGTTATGCTCAAAGCACATGGTATTGACTTACGCAGATAAATGCCCATTATTACTACTTAAGTCTTCCATCAATAAACAGTTTGCTGGATGAATTAAGGGAGGCAGGCAACTCCTGCAGACTAATTGTGCCTCTGTCCGTGGTGCTGAACATTTCTGTACAGAACTGTCTACATAGACATTAAAGAGGATAATTGCAAATCTTATTAGAAATCTTGTTTGGTATTGCAGGGTGCTCATAGCTTTATTACCTTAGGTTACACTTCATTAAGATCCATTTTTCATGGCTCAGCTTTACCATTCATTAACTGCTTGACCTTGTAGAGCAGAACAGAGTGATAATTCAAATAACAATATCAGTATAACACTGATTGCATAAGATGGGAATGTTAGGTAATGCAGGTGGAACATTGGCAATTGAAACAAATATACAATCTGATTTCTGTTGTAAATGACAAAGATCTCTGTAAGCTCTCGGGTGTCCTCAAATGATGACAGGTCCTATAATCAATAGTTATAAATTAAAGTGCAATTACAATATTGACAACTAATGTAGCATAATTTACCTGTTTCCTTGTTTTCTATTTTGCACTCTATCCAATAGACTGTAAAGCAGACCATGAAAATGAAAAACTTCTTTATAGATACAGAATAATGTACCAGTATTCTATTTGTGCTGTTGGTAACTGGAGAAAAAAAATGCAAGATACAGTACAGTACTTAAGAAAAATCTGTTGAATGGAAACATTATCATGACAACCTTTTCAAAATGACAATGTATACTGTAAGTCCAAACGAAAAATGAAGGAAATGCATAATAACTCAATAATTTCATAATTCTAAAGATTAATGAAATGATGTAATTAGTTATTCAGTTATTTATAGATTAACATATTCTGCAGTGCTTTACAGAGTATATTTTGTCATTCACAGAGGTCCTTGACTCAGGGGGCTTATAGTCTATATTCCCTATTAAAATCACACACACACACACACACACACACACACACACACACACACACACACACACACACACACACACACACACACACACACACACTAAGGTTAATTTTTGTCAGAAGTCAATTAACTTCTAGTACCAGTACATTCTTGGATTGTGTGAGTACACTGTGTACTGAATGAAGCCCACACAAACATAGGAATAACATACAAACCCTACATAGATCATGTTTTGCAAGTGGGAATTGAACTCAAGACCTCAGTGCTGAGAGGCAGCAAGCTAACCATTGTGCCACTGTGCTGAATTTTATTTACATGTACAAATTTTCTTTACATCAACATTGCTGTTGCCCTTATTTGTCTTTAATAGCTAACAACTGCATATATTTAGTTCTCTCTGTGCATAACATCAATGTTTTGTGAATGGTAAATATGGATTCTTAGGCCCAGATTTATCAAGGCTTGGAGAGTGATAAATTGCACTGTTATAAATCACCAACCAACCAGCGCCTTACTGTCATGTTACAGGCTGAGTTTGAACAATGACAGTTAGGGGCTAGTTGGTTGGTGCTTTAGCACTGTGCAATTTATCACTCTCCAAGGCTTGATAAATCTGGGTATTAGTACTTCCATGTGAAACTGTACAGCTGTTTTACTATTTTTCATATAATGTCTATGCTAAGCAATTGCTAGTTGTAGATGTAAATGACAGGCAGCTAAACATACATAAAATAAAACAAAGATTTTTTTTAATGAAAAGTGTTATCTTCTAGCCTGATACATATTTTCAAATGCTCATCTAAGTAAAATAAAACAGATACAATTTTTACTTAGTGTACAAGCTTATTTTTAAGATTACTGTATCCCCACATGGTTGCCAGAACTAAAAGGGTTAACTTAGGTTAATAACTTGTTATATACAAACATACAAGCTTTGAAATTCATTACAGAAAGGTTATTCTAAAAGAAATGTCTAATAATTATTATAGTTAACTAGCGGGTAACAGGCTTTGTTCCACCTCCCTCCCCATCTGCCACACAACAATAGCACAGTTTACATCTTTTAATTTCTCTGATCATTAAATTCACGTCTATGAGGTGTGAACATGGCTTGGATTTCATAATAAACTGCCAGGGAACTCATTACTTTAGAAATAATCTCTTTTCCCTAAAGAAATGGTGTAGCTGGAAATACAATGGAACCAGAAAAATCCTTCACTCTAGGACAAACGAGAATTCAATTACAATGAAAAGCTGCTTTACCGGAGATGAGGGGGGTAGCCATACTGTAAAAGCACTGGCCTGTATAGTCATTAAAAATTCTCATATATTGCTCAAGCAAGAAATATGATGTAATTTCTGTTGTACTTGAAAGGATTAATTCATGTATTTCTATACATACGCACATATACAGTATGTAATATACTGTGCATGTGTGTATAATACATAGTGTGTGTATGTGTGTGTGCTTATTTACGAATGTGCTTAATTAATAATTATTTTTCTTACATCCTAGTGGATACTGGAGTTCTGTACTTTAGTACCATGGGGGTTATAGATCGGGTCCACTGGAGCCTGGCACTTTAAAACCTTTAGTGTGTGTATGTGTGTGCTGGCTCCTCCCCTCTATGACCCTCCTACCAGACTCAGTTTAGAAAAATGTGCCCAAGGAGTCGGGTGCATTTCTCTGGAGCTCCAGAGAATTTCCTTTATTTTTTATTTTAGTTAGTTATTTTCAGGTAGCCCTGGTTGGCAACCAGGCTACCTGCTTCGTGGTACTTAGAAGGGGGACCGAACCAACCTCCTGAGGGTTAATGGTTCGTAATCCCAGCTGACAGGACACTGAGCTCCAGAGGCGCTGATCACACATCGTTAGTATGTATGCACATGCTGGCAGCTTGCCGCCACCCTCTAACAGATGCCGCAGATCAAGGTGCGGTGAGTGTTACTCCAGGGTCCCAGTTAGCAGGTCTCCAGTGCAGTTTTGGTGGCATGTCGCGCGGCGGTCATGGGCCCGCTGCGGACATAATTGGCTCCCCCGCAGTGCTCACTGTCAGACAAGGCTTTGTGTGTACTGTTATGGTTTTTACTGTGTATAACAGGGCCAGTATAAAGAATACAAACCACAGGGACCACGCATCATTGCAAGGGGCGGGGCTTCCCGGAGCGGGACCAGAGGCAGGAAGGCGCCATTTCCTGCTGCTGTGGTTCACTCAGGCTGCATGTACGCTGCTCCTCCGGGGACCCACGCTGTTACAGACTTCTGTCCTGGTACCAGGGGGTCATAGCAGGGGGTGAGCTCTCCAGCGGCAGTGCCGCTGCACTTATATCAGGTTGTACACTTACATTCACACATTGGGCTGCTGTGTTTGTGTGTTGGTCTCTGTTTCCTCAGTGTCACTCCAGGGGCTCTCTAGGGTCTGTGTGGAGGTGTTTTCAGTGGGCTGCGCTGTATTTTCAGTTGTATTAATATGTCTGTGCACATGGGGGCCAATTCAGTAAGGTTAGCAAATTCTGCTAATCAGCAGTATTTGCTAACCATTAGTATGCATGCTGGGTGCCGCCCAGCGCTGGGCAAGGCTGCCCAGTATGCTGACCGGTGCCTCCCCCCTCTGCTTCAAGCAGAAATTGCGAACAGCATCCAATTTCTGCTTGTTAGCAGAAATTAAGGATGACTCCTGCCGGCACAGCTTAGCTGCGGCTGCAGGAGTCCCGGTGCCATTTTTGCTGTTGCAGCGGCTGCGTGTGATGTCACGCAGCCGCTGGGTCTGCACCCCTGACATGCCCCCGTTCGCGCGTACCAGCCCACCATTTGGGCTGGCACGCCCCTGCAACGCTCCGTTTCCACCCAGAGAACGGAGCGTTGCCGCTGCCATCACAGCAATGATATGCGAAGACCAGGACAGATATTCAGAGAAATTAATTCCTAGAAACTTTATTCCTGAAACCCTTTCCACTTCCTCACCATTGATGAAAAGCGGATGTACATGGGTTTTCCTAGACTTTCTAAAGTTGATCACAACTTCTTTTGTATTCTTATTGTTCAACAGCAGGTTATTATGCTCTCCCCACTCAACTAGTTGTTTTACTTCCTCACAGTAGCTATCCTCTTCTCCTTTAGTAATCAACCCCACAAGTGTAGTGTCATCTGCAAATTTTACCATAAAATTTAAGTCTGAATGAGACATACAATCAAAAGTATACATACTGTAGAATATAAAAAAGGACTTAAGACACAACCCTGGGTGACTCCTACATTTAATGTCAACTCTGATGACAAAACAGAGTCCATCCTAACTGACTGTGGATGATTTGTCAAGAAGTCCAATTTCCAATATGTGTGTCATAACCAATTTGTAAAAGCTTTCTAATCAACGTAGTTGGCACAACAGTATTAAAAGTGGAACTGAAGTCCACAAATAATAGTCTAACATAGGAGCCTCTGTTCTGACAGAGAACCCTATGAAGAACCATAAGGGCCGCATCTTCAATTGACCTGTTTTGCCTATAGGTATATTGTGTCGAAGTCAAAAATATTATACACACATACATCACGTGCAAACACCACACAGAGTGGCCTCCATGCGTGTGCTTGTTTTTCCGTGCGTGCGCATACCCGCACGTTGCGTATATTGGCTCACGAAGTCCTGCGTATTAACGCGTGGTATGAGTAAATATGGTAGCATATGCATTCGCATGGAAATGTCACAAAGACATATCTGAAATTTAATCCACATAGTGCATACTTTACACATAGCCTACACGCACCACACCAGCAAGTTAAATTTGCTTCAGAGGTATAACAGCAGAGGGAGTCAACTTTACAGGATATGAGGGGACAGAATTAGGTTAGGAGGTGGTGTTTGGTATCCAGTTGTACACTATTACAAGGGCAATATTCCGATGGCAGTTTGCAGAAAGTAGCACGCTTCTGCGCATAGATATGCGCAGGAATATATTAATATCACACTGTATTTACTGTACTCTTGATATTCGGCAGGAACCCAGTGGAGGACATCCGCAAGTGCACCTGGACCAGGCATCCCCCACCTATTCAAACCGACCTATGACCCCTCATGTACTGTAAATGACCAGCCCATTGACCTATGAAAGAAGAGATTACAATTTCCTTTGTTTCATGCTTTGGACTACTGTATAAAAGCCAAGCCTCCTGGCCGGTCTCAGTCTAACTCTCTGAAGGTCATCTTTCCAAATTGACTGAGGACCGGATCCGGGTCGTGCAGGCGAACAAACGTATGTATCATTGGTTGTAGCTTTTCTCTTGTATTGTTGTATTTCTGTTGAACCCCCTTTTAAGTAAATATTTGTTGCTGTGTTGGACCACAACATAACATATAACTACTGGTGTCACATTCCATTTCTGTTAAGGGTTTAAGGTGTATTCGGCCGCACGTGTAGCTACTTTGTGCTTACAGCGTGATGGCGTGCTTACGCAATGTGTACGCATTTCATAGAGGTTTCACACACACGCTTAGAGGGTTGCAGCAGCCTGAATATTTCTGTATTTAGGTATTGCTTTTACCTGTAAGTTAAACGAACTTAACAATTGATAGGGATTGAACCCCAATGAAATACTGCCCTTTAAATTATTAAAAATAACCCTTTCAAAACACTTCATAACCAATGAAGTGAGCGCAATCGGTCGAAAATAATTCAGACCAGTTACTACAGAAGACATAGGAATGGGAACAATAGTGCTTGTTTTGAAACAACATGGGACAATGCATTGTGCCAAAGATAAATTAATTTTTTTTGTTAAAATCCCAGCTAATTGATCGGCACATACACGTAGTATCTTTCCTGGAATGCAATCCGGGCTCAGGGCCTTCTTAGAATTGGTCTTCCTAAGCATAAGCCTAACCTTAGATTCCAACAAAATCAAAGGATCGTTTGATAAGGAATCACCAATTCCCATAGTACGGGACAAATTTCCATTCTCGAACCTAGCATAGAACTTATTAAACTCAACTGCAGAAGGAATATTCGACCTATTGGCAGGTGATCCCTTGTAGTCAGTTAGGCACTTAATACCTTTCCACATAGACCTTGCATCTCCTGATTCCTTAAACTGACTTTCAATTTTTTGTGAATATGCTACCTTTGCCAAATGGATCCCCTTTTTTAAATTTACACGGGCAATTCTATACTCTGCTTTATCCTTGGATTTAAATGCCCTATCCTTAATCCTCAACAGGGAACGGACCTCACTATTCATCCATGGCTTATCATTTGGAAATATACGAACTACAGATGTGTCCACATACATGTTTGCTATATCCCACCATGTATGGCATGGTTTTTAATGCCATAGACTCAGACATTTAGCCATGCCTTGTAATTTTTCTTAATTTGCTACTTTATACATATTCTAATATGGAAAACAAAAATGTTAAAATCCATGCACTCATGAAAAACAGCTTAGCCGTGTTTTGTATATTGAGCCAAATTGAGCAAAATAGCAAAAATGTAAGAGGACACATCTATACCTTCCTTCTGGTAACACTTTCTATACAGCATTTAAGATACAATAGAGCCGAAGAGGCAATAAGATGTACATTCAAATCCACTGTTGCCTCATCCAGAAACAAATCCCAGTTAGTACATTCAAAGTGACCCTGTAAACTCAATAAAGCCCCCTCAGGCCAAACCGTTACCTCCCTAGTAACAGGTTTCTTCCTCCTTACTACTGGAAGGTACTTAGGGACCATAAAGAGTGAACAATGGTCAGACTGTCCAAGGGCCCACATTCCGAGTTGATCGCAACCAAGCAACTTTTTGCTGCTGGTGCGTTAAACTAATCTCCAACTATGGGGGAGTGTATTTTAAAAAATTCACACAAAACATTATGGTGCGGGTCATTCATTTTTAACTTACATGTTAAAAATAATCAGTACTTCACTATATACACTTTCTCCTTTTTTTCTGGGAGTTCTTTACATTTTGTGGAAGATTCAGGTTCATCAAGCAGTGAATTAAGAGGGAAATCCATTGGTTAAGGATTGAAACACTGCGTGGGAACCACTTATCAGGATTATGAACACTATTGATATATATATACATGATCGGAACTGTCAAAATATTGCAGGGAGCGCAGCACAGCAAGTATTGGAACATTTTGAACTTTTTGAGGGTGTAGGTGACCACCCCAGCTGTTGGTTGCTGAACCATTGTTGTGAAGCGCTGTCTTCGAGCTTTTTATTAAGAAATAGTTACAGGCCAACGCTATTTCTAAAAACTCAATAAACCAATAAATGTCTGGTCCCGTGTAAAGTGGATTATCAGTAATGAGTCTGCATTCAGCTAATAAACCCATTGTGTTAGGAATTACTATATATAGACTATATATACCATTGGGCACTTCACCTAATTCATGTAATTTGTTTAAGAAAGCAGTAGTTTCTAACAAATATCTAGGATGATTCATAATACAGGGCAGTATTCATAATGCAGGGCTGTTGAATCGCATCTAGATATGTGGAAATCCACTGGAACAGACTGTGGCATGCATATGATAGGACGCCCTGAGGGGCATTCAAGGGACTTATGTATCTTGGGTAATGAATATAAAATAGGCACTATCGAGTGTTCATTCATCAAAGCAGTTTTCAACTCACTGCTAATAATACCTGCATCAATTGCTACCTGTAATTTATTGCATAACAGTTTGGAAAAGCTGACCATAGGAGCCCCTCCCAGCATCCTATTCACCAAACCATCTTCCAATTGATGCTCTAGTTCCAGCTTATACGCCTGCAGCTCCTGTATTACAATCGCCCCGCCTTTTTCTGCAGGGTATATTGTGAAATCAGTGTATTGGGACAGATCTTTCAATGCCTCAAACTCATCTCTACTCAAATTATTCATGCATTTATCATCAGTTAGATTAGGTATCTAGTCACATGTTACAGTGTTATCCAACATGCGATTATAGGGTATAATTTCAGCATTACTTGACACAGAGTCAAAACCAGACTTTCTCTGTGGCTTAGAAAGTTGTAAAGGAATGTCACTCGGCTTAGTGGCATTCAGTTGTGCCTTTGGTCCCCTAAAATGCTCATGCAGTTTCAACAGCCAATTTAATTTGTATTTTTCTATTTCCCACTGCATACTGTTGAACTGGACAGTAGGCACAAATGAAAGCCCCTTGCTTAGTACCCTTGTTTCAGTTGGTGTCAAGAGGTGTGATGACAAATTAAATATTATTTCCTTTGTGGAAGTGGTGGTCTGCCCACCTTCCCTCTACAGCGTTTGTTTGCCTCTGACCACCCCTTCTTGTCCATCTCTCGATCCGCCGCAACCCCTGTGGGTGCAAACTCCTAAAGGGGAATGAGAAGCAGGTGTGAGTCTATTTGTCTCATTAACCCCATCAGAGTCACTGTTGGTCACATTTTCCTGTGATGAATCAGAGTGCCACATCTGCCTATAATTGCTTTGTCGTTGAGTATAAATGCGGTCCCTATGGCTCCCGCTTGCCCACTGATAAACTCTGTTTATCTCATAATCTGCATTGACTTTGGACAATTTCTGACTTTTAATATGTATCAGATCGCGCTTGTATGATGCAATCTGTCCATTTAGTTTCTCGAGCCAATTAGTTATAGTATCATCTTCGAATGTCTTTTTGTGCAAGGTCTCAAATGTTTCAATTCTCTCCCTAGAGACAACAAGCTCTCTAGCTGATTCCTCTATGACCAGCTAAAGCAAATCAAAGTTGCATTTATTCAATACAGCTATCCATTTTTTTGCAGAAAGTAGTATTGTACTGTACCTACCAATCGTCGAAAAATTCTTCACACAAAATTCACGTGGGATAACGCTTGTCTTTATAGTAGTCACTAAGTATAATGCCATGGTATTAATAGTCAATCTCTTTTTGTTTCAACAGGAGACACTCCTTTTACAAGTATTCCACTGGCTGTGCATCTGCATCATCATTCAAATGCTGGTCAAATAAAATGGACTCAGAAAAAGTAAATGTAGTTCTCTGAGTTAATATGGCCAAATTAACAGTCTCTGCCATGTCTGTAATCTCCACCGTGTTCAAATCCACCATGTACTATGGCCTAAAGTGTATCAGACTTAGAAACGTTGAAATAAATCCTGCTTCTGCTGAGTGTTCTACCTGAGTGCCGCCTACACAGCATGTATATTGGACTTGGCTGAGGACCCTTAGGAAGGCATTGGTGGTAATTGGACCAGTAATGGGAGTGCTGCTCTACGCTGCTTATATATATGTACAGCGTGATGGCGGCACTCCGAGATGGTCACTCAATTGCAAAAATATGCTGTTTATTTTGAAATAAACAGCATATTTTTGCAATTGAGTGACCGTCTCGGAGTGCCGCCATCACGCTGAACATATTGGAGGTTAACCCCTCACGGAGGGCACCCGAGCAAGTATAGTAAAGGCTACCACACAGGAGTGCCAGGTGACTTGGATTATATATATATATATATATATATATATACACTGCTCAAAAAAATAAAGGGAACACTAAAATAACACATCCTAGAACTGAATGAATGAAATATTCTTATTAAATACTTTGTTCTTTACATAGTTGAATGTGCTGACAACAAAATCACACCAAAATTATCAATGAAAATCAAATTTATTAACCCATGGAGGTCTGGATTTGGAGTCACCCTCAAAATTAAAGTGGAAAAACACACTACAGGCTGATCCAACTTTGATGTAATGTCCTTAAAACAAGTCAAAATGAGGCTCAGTAGTGTCTGTGGCCTCCTCGTGCCTGTATGACCTCCCTACAACGCCTGGGCATGCTCCTGATGAGGTGGCGGATGGTCTCCTGAGGGATCTCCTCCCAGTCCTGGACTAAAGCGTCCGCCAACTCCTGGACAGTCTGTGGTGCAACGTGGCATTAGTGGATGGAGCGAGACATGATGTCCCAGATGTGCTCAATTGGATTCAGGTCTGGGGAACGGGCGGGCCAGTCCATAGCATCAATGCCTTCATCTTGCAGGAACTGCTGACACATTCCTTCCACATGAGGTCTAGCATTGTCATGCATTAGGAGGAACCCAGGTCCAACCGCACCAGCATATGGTCTCACAAGGGGTCTGAGGATCTCATCTCGGTACCTAATGGCAGTCAGGCTACCTCTGGCGAGCACATGGAGGGCTGTGCGGCCCCCCCAAATAAATGCCACCCCACACCATTACTGACCCACTGCCAAACCGGTCATGCTGGAGGATGTTGCAGCCAGCAGAACGTTCTCCTTGGCATCTCCAGACTCTGTCACGTCTGTCACATGTGCTCAGTGAGAACCTGCTTTCATCTGTGAAGAGCACAGGGCACCAGTGGCGAATTTGCCAATCTTGGTGTTCGCTGGCAAATGCCAAACGTGTTGGGCTGTAAGCACAACCCTCACCTGTGGGCGTCAGGCCCTCATACCACCCTCATGGAGTCTGTTTCTGATCGTTTGAGTAGACACATGCACATTTGTGGCTTGCTGGAGGTCATTTTGCAGGGCTCTGGCAGTGCTTCTCCTGTTCCTCCTTGCACAAAGGCGGAGGTAGCGGTCCTGCTGCTGGGTTGTTGCCCTCCTACGGCCTCCTCCACGTCTCCTGATGTACTGGCCTGTCTCCTGGTAGCACCTCCATGCTCTGGACACTACGCTGACAGACACAGCAAACCTTTTTGCCACAGCTCGCATTGATGTGCCATCCTGGATGAGCTGCACTACCTGAGCCACTTGTGTGGGTTGTAGGGAGGTCATACAGGCATGTGGAGGCCACACACACACTACTGAGCCTCATTTTGACTTGTTTTAAGGACATTACATCAAAGTTGGATCAGCCTGTAGTGTGTTTTTCCACTTTAATTTTGAGGGTGACTCCAAATCCAGACCTCCATGGGTTAATAAATTTGATTTCCATTGATAATTTTTGTGTTCATTCATTCAGATCTAGGATGTGTTATTTTAGTGTTCCCTTTATTTTTTTGAGCAGTGTATATACAGTATATGTATCACTCATCTGCAACCCCCCACATAAAAATCCTGCATTTGCCCCTGATCCAATTATAAAGAAATTACGTTTTTGTTTTCAGCAGAAAAATGTATACTGCATTGGTTCACTACACACTTTCCTTTCCAAACAGGAATGACAAAGACAGTTGTGTTTTAATCAAGTCCTTTACCTTTAATCACCATTACTAACGTACAAGTTCTCTGGCATGGGATGTGTGCACAAGATTACTTTGTTAGCATATACTGTATTATATATTTTTGTATAGTAAGGTACATGAGCCACATTGCGGAAACCTTGACACTGTCCATTTTAATGAGGCACTTAATGCATTTACACAAGAGATTATTCTCTACCTCTGCACACAGTATACTCATTAGCACACATACCTTTGTCTAATTGTTTCTGTATTGCTTTCCATCTGATTGCTAATAGTTATTCCTCCCACCCTAACATTAATATTACCTTGCAAATGAAAACCTGCAGTGTAATGGATTTTTGATAGTGAACATATTCTAGTAACTCATTAAACTGGTATCATTTCCTTTTGGCTTAGTTTACTTAATTAACTTGTGAACATTTTTGAGAAGACACAATAAAGTAAAGCCTAAACATTAGAACAATTCTGTCTCACATTTCTATGACACTATCTATCAATAGACAGTGTGTTTCTATTGTATATGTGTGCTGTTACCCTGATAACTATTCATTATCTGGCACAAATAGGATAGGTGTATGAGGACACATCTTTAAGATAAAATAAAAGCTAAACAGATAACACTATCAAGGCAATTATATATCAGGTCGCGCTATTCTGATTAATAAAAAAAAAATTGAGGTGAAGGCAGAAACCGACATGGTACTATGAAATTTATTGTTCTAATATACAAATAAAAGGAATATACTGTAAATTATGTAACGTATCTTTTAAAATATATTGTTGCAGTTGATACCAAAATAACTTAAAAGTACCTTTTGGCACTAAAAAACAAAACAATAATTATACAAATATCACAATGAAGCATACTGTACTGTACACACAGTAGTGGACTCTAGGTTACTTTTACATTTTCCACACTAATTATACAAAATATAGGGGGACATTTGTCATAGCGTGGGGAGAATTATAGAACCAAATAAATAGCTTCTAATGTGATTTTGCAAACTCAGCCTGTAGCACGGCAGTTAGGTGATGATTGGTTGGTACTTTGGGGGAATGTAATAGGGTGGGAGAATCAGAAAGTGAGAGATTTTGTGAGCGTTCTCCTATTGTTGTTTTTTTAAGTGGCAATTATTTAAATGGCAAAACCAGGTTGATTTTGACATGTATCTGATTGGCAGTTAAAAAAAAATAGGAGAACTCTCCCCAAATCTCTCACTTCCTAATTCTCACACCCTATTACATTCTCCCATTTATCTCACTCCACTTTATCTCTTGTCAAACTTTGATAATTCTCCCCCATAGATTTTATTTGGCATTCAGTACAAAATTAATCAAAATTAGTTTATTTTAAACTTCACATACCAATATAATTAGGAACTCAAAAGTCCCAATGAATTAAGTGAGATTTAGGCAGATAGCCTGTGTGCATTTTTAAGCCACATGAAGAGCTTATGAAATTGAACCATTAACACAATCACCTTATTTTTAATCCATTCCCTGCAATGGAATGTGTAATTGAGTCTCACTACTTCTGATAGTCGTTGCTGATAATTCCCAGGTAAAATCTTTGGTCATAAATGCTGGCTGTAATTCTACTAATCCATTAGGACAACAGTGCCACTGCTTGTATGACAGGCATGACATCAGGGCCGGTGCAAGGTTTCTTGGCACCCTAGGCAAAACTTCAGCCTACCCCCCCCCCCCCCCCATCCCCCTACACACACAGCAATACCCTCTTTTCAGCCCCTCGGGTGAATCGGTGGTTGAGGTGTCTTATAAGTTCCATAGCCACCATCTGCATTAACTGCAACAAGGGTACCTCTCAGAGACATCCTTCATTTTGTGACAGCCAGACTTAGGGGAACCCCCCAGGATCCCTGCACACTATGCAACTATGTAAAGCTGCCTAAAGGTGGGATCAGCCCTCGTCTCTATGGATACATCTCTATGACTATGGTGTCAGGAGTCAGTGCTATCCCTGTGCAAACATCTCTATGACTGTGGCGCAAGAATCAGTGCTGTCCCCGTACATACATCTCTATGACTATGTGGCAGAGACCACTGCTGTCACTGTGCATAACTCTTTATGACTATGATAGCAGGGATTATTGTGTCCCGTGCATTTTATAGCGTAGTCATGCTGCTGTTAGTGACTGGCACGCTACTACAGATCTCCTGAAGATAATGGACCACTATGAGCCACAGGTGAAACTAAAACTTTGTGGGCCCCATTGCAACATCTTGAAAGTCCCCCCCCCCCATTGTTGTCTTTACAATGCCCCTTAGGAGAGAGAGAGGGGGGAGTGAGAGACAAAGAGGGTGTCAGGGGGAGAGAAGGAGAGAGAGGAGCGAGAGAGAGGGTGTCAGGGAGAAGGGGTTGAGAGGGGATAGAGAGATGGCATCAGAGAGACAGAGAGAAAGGAGGGAGTGCGAGCGGGAGTGAGAGAGAAAGTGTCAGGGAGGAAGGGAGAGAGAAATAGGGAAGAGAGAGTGAGTTTCAGGGAGAGAAAGAGGTAGAGACAGGGAGTCAGTGAGAGGGACAGTGTCAGGGAGAGAGAGAGAGGAAAAGAGACAGTGTCAGGGAAAGAGAGAGACAGTGTCAAGGAAAGAGAGATAGTGTCAGGGAGAGAGAGACAGTGTCAGAGAGAGTCAGGAAGAAAGTGAGGGTGAGAGGGACAGTGTTAGAAAGAGAGAGAGGCACAAGAGAGGGTGCTAGGGAGGGAGGGAGAGAGAGAGAGAAAGAGGGGAGGAGGAGCGAGCAGGAGAAACACTACCTGACTACAGCACAGGACGGGGGGGGGGAGCATAGACGGACAGACAGGGGCATAGACGAACAGACAGAGCACCATATGGGGCATGGATGGGCAGACGGGGGCATAGACAGACGGACGGACAGGGAGAGGCATAGGTGGACAGACGAATGGATGGACAGAGCACCATATGGGGGCATAGATGGATGGGGTGCGTAGACGGACAAACAGAGCACCATATGGGTCATAGACGGACAGATGGACATGGGAGGCATAAACAGACGGACGGAGCACCATATAGGGGCATAGATGGAAAAATGGACAGGGTGGGCATAGACGGATAGAGTACCACATGGGAGCATGGATGGATAGATGAACAGACGGACGGGGGGCTGGCATAGATGGATGGTGGGGGGAGCATAGATGGACACAGTACTATATGGGGGCATAGATGGATAGATGGACGTGGGGGCATAGACAAAGAACCATATGGAGGCATAGATGGATGATAGGCCGGGCATAGACGAACGGTGGGGGGGCATAGATAGATGGACAGATGGAAGTGGGGTGGCATAGACAGAACACCAGCGCATAGACGGACAGACAGACGGGACGGATGGCAGGGGAGGGGGGCTCACCGTCAGTGATTCTGTGTGGCACTGTCCAAACACGATCTGTCAGCTATGCAGCGCTATTGCTACTGCAGATACTGTATGCTTCTGGGTTCCCTCAAGCGGCGCCAGTCACACATTGAGGTTAGCTCTGCACCCTGCCTCCCACCCTCCCTTCCAGGAAGTAAACTGCCGAGTCCCGAACCCGGTGCGTGGCAGTACTAATTAAAAAAAAAAAAAAATTCCCAAAAGGGTGCAGTGGGATCAGGGCCAGATTAAGTCTTTGGGGGGGGGCCTGGAGCACTTAAGATAGGGGGGCCTCTCCCTCACGTCACAACCGCACCCCTGACTGTGCCACCTCCCCATTTGCAGGAGATTTTATATATATATATATATATATATATATATATATGCAAACAAACGATGCGGCACTCACGAACACTTGATAAGAATCACAGACACCGGCAAAGGTAACTTCAACGTTTCAATCCTTTAAGGATTTTCGTCAGGAGCAAATACAATACAAAATAAGACCAATAAACTCACCTTATATCCCCACCAAACATAAGTGACCCACGTGTGGAAAGCTGCATGCTCCGGCGCGAAGGGCCGCCCGACGAGCACTGGCGCAGAGTGGTGACGTCATCGCGCATCAGCGCGATGCACGTCAGTGTTGTCATAGAAACCCGGTCACTGTAAACAAACAGAGCATAGTAGTCCCACAGCCGTGAAGATACATACACAATCCATAAATACAGAGTCAAAAAATAATACACAGGTTACAAAAGCAATATATATATATCGTCAACCAGGTATAGCAGTTCTAAACACAAATTGACAGAGTAAATTAATATCTTAGGCATTATAGCACGATCTAGCAGTGCCGCTCAATCGACACCATGTTAATCAGACCAGAGAGATGACAGTATACTAATCGAGTAGGAGTAATCTCAATGTTATGGCAAACAGTTATATATATATAAGTGCCACTGTCAAGAAAATAACACACAACAGAATTCCTCATGGTAATATAAAACAACCACCGTGTTTTAAGAAAACGTAGAGAAGGTAATAGCATCGTTCAAACCTTTAGGGCTAATCACATTTAAGCGAAAAATCCATTCGGCCTCTCTTTTTAGCAGCAGGGCATTGCGATCACCACCCCTACGTAGCGGGGGAATGTGGTCGATCATTCTATATCTCAAGCTATTTAGTGGGTGTTTAGCCAATAGAAAATGTCGCGCCACAGGTTGTTCACTAGAGCCGCTATTAATGGCAAGGCGTATGGCAGAGCGATGTGCCCCCATCCTTTCTTTAAATATCAAGTGTTCGTGAGTGCCGCATCGTTTGTTTGCCTATATCCCCTTTATGAGGGCACCAGAACCAGATTGTTTCAAGGTGGAGTGCCGGGTACATTGCTCAGTGTATATATATATATATATATATATATATATATATATACATATATAAATAAAACCTGTACCATGTGTCTGGCACTCGCAAATGGTGACAGGATTGGTAGACCCATTAGATGCAAAGAGATGACAGGTTGCACTCAGCAGACTTGTTAATAGTTTACAAAAACGATTTTGGGCTTGTGTCCAACATTGGGCACAATATAATCCCTGACAATGGGCGCTAACCCGAACCATAGGAATATAGGACGTTTTTTAAACTATTAACAAGTCAATAGACTGCAACCTGTCACCTCTCTGTATGTATGTATGTATATATGTGTGTGTGTGTGTGTGTGTGTGTGTGTGTGTGTGTGTGTGTGTGTGTGTGTGTGTGTGTCTCTTTCCCCCTCCCAGTAACTCATCACATCCACCCCTTATATATTTAATGACACCCCACATCCATTATATATAATCCCCACCTCTTCAATATTTAATGATCACACCTCATCCCCATCTTGTAAATATTAGTTAACTGTGCTCAATTCCACTTTAGAAAATATATTTAACGTCCCGCCCCCCCCAACCACCAAGCACACACACACATAACTTTAAACACTGATCTCTGCTCAGGCAGCGTCCAGCAAACCTCCTGCTCCCCCTGACAGATACACAGTGCCGGCGTCTTCTAGTAGTCACAGGCACCGCAGGAGAAGTAGGGAGCACGCAGGCCGCGTCCCGCTGCGGGTACAGATATACTGTAGATGCAGCAGGGTATCGAGGCGATCCAACTGTTCGCTAAGCTCCGCCGTCAGCAGCAGCTGTTGCTGGGAGGCTGCTGCTGATGTTGAAGCATGAAGAGAAGTTGAACCGTCACTGTACAGCAGCTCCGGCCAGGGAACCCCATTAGAGACTGGGGCCCGGGGTACTTACCACCCCACCCCCATCTTAATATGGCTCTGAGTGGGATTGCTTGCTGGCTGGGCACCATAGCAGTTGTATCCCCTGCACCCTCTGTAGTTTTGCAGCTGCATATCCATGCCGCACAGTGCTGCAGACTTTTATCACCTGGTTCTTCCTGATACTAGAGCCCTAAGTCAACTGTGATTACTCAGGTATTATACGCTGATGAGCCATACCTGAGTCTTCTCTGAAATCCATTCCCCTATGGAGGTGTTCACTGGATGGTGTTCTCCTCCTGGTCAGAGGCGTCACCTGGACCTGGTGACATCTGGAGCACACCCTATTATCCCCCTTGTGCCGTCAGCGGGTGGAAAAGGGGGCGTGGTCTAAGTTAAAGGGGCGTGGTCTCGTTTACACTATTGATTACATACCTTCAGCAGCCTGCAGCAGCCCAGCGTCCCCGGAGATTGGGCTTCTCCTGTCACCACTTCCCCTGCTCCTCTTCTTCTGCTGTTACTGGGTTGCACGCAGGGCTCTGCTATCAGACGCTCTCTGCTGCCACTGTGCTGCTGTACTGCTTCCGCAACCTCACACTGCCCCCTTGTGCCCAACACCCCATAGGACAGCCAGCAGCACAACTGATGGGTGTCAGCACTGCCGGTGGTGAGGGTGACAAACAGCGGCGGCTGCGGCTGGCTGGACCCGCGCCGCGGCCGCTGCAAGAGCAGCTTAGGAAAAAATAATAAAACAGATTAAGTGGGAGCGTGCCGCCCTCCAGTGGCCGGCGCCCATAGGCAGCTGCCTAAAGCTGCCTAATGGTGGTGCCGGCCCTGCATGACATGTTTTGTTGCTGTCATGCAGTTTCTGTAAAAATTATTTGTATTTCTCTGACGTCCTAGTGGATGCTGGGAACTCCGTAAGGACCATGGGAATAGACGGGCTCCGCGGGAGACTGGGCACTCTAAGAAAGAATTAGTACTACTGGTGTGCACTGGCTCCTCCCTCTATGCCCCTCCTCCAGACCTCAGTTAGAATCTGTGCCCGGCTCGAGCTGGTTGCACACTAGGGGCTCTCCTGAGCTCTTAGTAAAGAAAGTAGTTATTAGGTTTTTTATATTCAGTGAGATCTGCTGGCAACAGACTCACTGCTACGAGGGACTTAGGGGAGAGAAGCGAACCTACCTGCTTGCAGCTAGCTTGAGCTTCTAGGCTACTGGACACCATTAGCTCCAGAGGGATCGAACACAGGCCCAGCCTCGGTCGTCCGGTCCCGGAGCCGCGCCGCCGTCCCCCTTGCAGAGCCAGAAGACGGAAGATTCCGAGGAGAAAATCGGCGGCTGAAGACTCCGGTCTTCATTAAGGTAGCGCACAGCACTGCAGCTGTGCGCCATTGCTCCCCATGCACACCACATACTTCAGTCACTGATGGGTGCAGGGCGCTGGGGGGGGCGCCCTGGGCTGCAATTAGATTACCTTAAAAATGGCAAAAAAACACATTATATAGTCTAATAAACTATATATGTGTAAAATTCCCCTGCCATAGTATTAATAAAAAGAGCGGGAGAAGCCCGCCGAAAAAGGGGCGGGGCTATCTCTCTCAGCACACTGGCGCCATTTCCTCTTCACAGCTCCGCTGGAAGGACGCTCCCCAGGCTCTGCCCTGCAGTTTCCAGGCTCAATAGGGTAAAAAAGAGAGGGGAGGCACTAAATTTAGGCGCAATACTGTGTATTATAGCTGCTATAGGGAAAATCACTTTGTGTAGTGTAAATCCCTGTTTATATAGCGCTGTGGTGTGTGCTGGCATACTCTCTCTCTGTCTCCCCAAAGGACTTTGTGGGGTCCTGTCCTCAGTCAGAGCATTCCCTGTGTGTGTGCGGTGTGTCGGTACGGCTGTGTCGACATGTTTGATGAGGAGGCTTATGTGGAGGCGGAGCAGGTGCCGATAAATGTGATGTCACCCCCTGCGGGGTCGACACCAGAGTGGATGGATATGTGGAAGGTATTAACCGACAGTGTCAACTCCTTACATAAAAGGTTCGATGACATAACAGCTGTGGGACAGCCGGCTTCTCAGCCAGTGCCTGCCCAGGCGTCTCAAAGGCCATCAGGGGCTCAAAAACGCCCGCTACCTCAGATGGCAGACACAGATGTCGACACGGAGTCTGACTCCAGTGTCGACGACGACGAGACTAATGTACATTCCACTAGGGCTATCCGTTGCATGATTACGGCAATGAAAAATGTGTTGCACCTTTCTGACATTAACCCAGGTACCACTAAAAAGGGTATTATGTTTGGGGAGAAAAAGCAACCAGTGGTTTTTCCCCCTTCAGATGAGTTAAATGAAGTGTGTGAAGAAGCGTGGGCATCCCCTGATAAAAAACTAGTGATTTCTAAAAAGTTACTAATGGCGTACCCTTTCCCGCCAGAGGACAGGGTACGTTGGGAGACATCCCCGAGGGTGGATAAAGCGCTCACACGCTTGTCAAAAAAGGTGGTACTACCGTCTCAGGATACGGCCGCCTTAAAGGAGCCTGCGGATAGAAAGCAGGAGGCTATCCTGAAGTCTGTATATACACACTCAGGTACGATACTGAGACCTGCTATTGCTTCAGCATGGATGTGCAGTGCTGCAGCAGCGTGGTCTGATTCCCTGTCTGATAATATTGATTCCCTTGACAGGGACACTATATTGCTAACCATAGAGCATATTAAAGACGTAGTCTTATACATGAGAGATGCACAGAGGGATATTTGCCGGCTGGCATCTAGAATAAATGCAATGTCCATTTCTGCCAGGAGAGTATTATGGACTCGGCAGTGGACAGGTGATGCGGATTCTAAAAGGCACATGGAGGTTTTGCCTTACAAGGGTGAGGAATTGTTTGGGGATGGTCTCTCGGACCTCGTTTCCACAGCGACAGCTGGGAAGTCGACATTTTTACCCCAGGTTCCCTCACAGCCAAAGAAAGCACCGTATTATCAGGTACAGTCCTTTCGGCCCCAGAAAGACAAGCGGGTTAAAGGCGCGTCCTTTCTGCCCAGAGGCAGGGGTTGAGGGAAAAAGCTGCACCATACAGCCAGTTCCCAAGAACAGAAATCCTCCCCTGCTTCTACTAAATCCACCGCATGACGCTGGGGCTCCACTGGTGGAGCCAGGTGCGGTGGGGGCCCATCTCCGGAACTTCAGCGACCGGTGGGTTCGCTCACAAGTGGATCCCTGGGTTCTTCAAGTGGTATCTCAGGGATACAAGCTGGAATTCGAGACGTCTCCCCCTCGCCGTTACCTCAAATCAGCCTTGCCAGCTACTCCCCCGGACAGGGAGGTAGTGCTGGCGGCAATTCACAAGCTATTCCTCCAGCAGGTGATAATAAAAGTTCCCCTCCTTCAACAGGGACGGGGTTACTATTCCACAATGTTTGTGGTTCCGAAACCAGACGGTTCGGTGAGACCCATTCTAAATTTAAAATCCTTGAACACTTATATAAGAAGGTTCAAGTTCAAAATGGAATCGCTCAGGGCGGTTATTGCAAGCCTGGAAGAAGGGGATTACATGGTATCACTGGACATCAAGGATGCGTACCTGCATGTCCCCATTTACCCACCTCACCAGGTGTACCTCCGTTTTGTGGTACAAGACTGCCATTACCAATTCCAGACGTTGCCGTTTGGTCTGTCCACGGCACCGAGGGTATTTACCAAGGTAATGGCCGAAATGATGATACTCCTTCGAAAGAAGGGAGTTATAATTATCCCATACTTGGACGATCTCCTTATAAAGGCGAGGTCCAGGGAACAGTTGTTGGTCGGAGTAGCACTATCTCAGGAAGTACTTCAACAGCACGGCTGGATTCTGAATATTCCAAAGTCGCAGCTGGTTCCTACGACGCGTCTGCTGTTCCTGGGTATGATTCTGGACACAGAACAGAAGAAGGTGTTTCTCCCGGAGGAGAAGGCCAAGGAGTTGTCATCTCTGGTCAGAGACCTCCTGAAACCAAAACAGGTGTCGGTGCATCACTGCACGCGAGTCCTGGGAAAGATGGTAGCTTCTTACGAGGCAATTCCATTCGGCAGGTTCCATGCAAGGATCTTTCAGTGGGATCTGTTAGACAAGTGGTCCAGATCGCATCTTCAGATGCATCAGCTGATCACCCTGTCCCCGAGGGCCAGGGTGTCTCTGCTGTGGTGGCTGCAGAGTGCTCATCTTCTAGAGGGCCGCAGATTCGGCATACAGGACTGGGTCCTGGTGACCACGGATGCAAGCCTCCGAGGTTGGGGGGCAGTCACTCAGGGAAGAAACTTCCAAGGACAATGGTCGAGTCAGGAGGCTTCCCTACACATAAATATTCTGGAACTAAGGGCCATTTACAATGCCCTAAGTCAGGCAAGACCCCTGCTTCAAAGCCAGCCGGTGCTGATTCAGTCAGACAACATCACGGCGGTCGCCCATGTAAACCGACAGGGCGGCACAAGAAGCAGGATGGCGATGGCAGAAGCCACAAGGATTCACGTGATAGCACTGTCAGCAGTGTTCATTCCGGGAGTGGACAACTGGGAAGCAGACTTCCTCATCAGGCACGACCTCCACCCGGGAGAGTGGGGACTTCATCCAGAAGTCTTCCAACTGATTGTAAACCGTTGGGAAAGGCCACAGGTGGACATGATGGCGTCCCGCCTAAACAAAAAGCTAAAAAGATATTGCGCCAGGTCAAGGGACCCTCAGGCGATAGCTGTGGACGCTCTAGTGACACCGTGGGTGTACCAGTCGGTTTATGTGTTCCCTCCTCTTCCTCTCATACCAAAGGTGCTGAGGATAATAAGAAAGAGAGGAGTAAGAACTATACTCATCGTTCCGGATTGGCCAAGAAGGACTTGGTACCCGGAACTGCAAGAAATCATCTCAGAGGACCCTTGGCCTCTGCCTCTCAGACAGGACCTGCTACAGCAGGGGCCCTGTCTGTTCCAAGACTTTCCGCGGCTGCGTTTGACGGCATGGCGGTTGAACGCCGGACCCTGATGGAAAAGGGCATTCCGGTTGAAGTCATTCCTACGCTGATAAAAGCTAGGAAAGATGTGACAGCAAAGCATTATCACCGCATATGGCGGAAATATGTTGCTTGGTGTGAGGCTATGAAGGCCCCCACAGAAGAATTTCAGCTGGGTCGATTTCTGCACTTCCTACAGTCAGGAGTGACTATGGGCCTAAAATTGGGTTCCATTAAAGTCCAGATTTCGGCCCTGTCTATTTTCTTTCAAAAAGAACTGGCTTCACTGCCTGAAGTTCAGATGTTTGTTAAGGGAGTGCTGCATATTCAGCCCCCTTTTGGGCCCCCAGTGGCACCTTGGGATCTCAATGTTGTGTTGGATTTCCTAAAATCACATTGGTTTGAGCCACTTCAGACCGTGGAATTAAAATATCTCACGTGGAAATTGGTCAAGCTTTTGACCTTGGCTTCGGCTAGGCGGGTGTCAGAATTGGCGGCTTTGTCCTGTAAAAGCCCCTATCTGATCTTCCATATGGACAGAGCAGAATTGAGGACGCGTCCCCAATTCCTCCCTAAGGTGGTATCAGCGTTTCATTTGAACCAACCTATTGTGGTGCCTGCGGCTACTCGGGACTTGGAGGCCTCCAAGTTGCTGGACGTAGTCCGGGTCCTGAAAATCTATGTTTCCAGGACGGCTAGAGTCAGAAAAACTGACTCGCTGTTTATCCTGCATGCACCCAACAAGCTGGGTGCTCCTGCTTCTAGGCAGACTATTGCTCGCTGGATCTGCTCCACGATTCAACTTGCACATTCTGCGGCTGGACTGCCGCATCCTAAATCAGTAAAGGCCCATTCCACGAGGAAGGTGGGCTCTTCTTGGGCGGCTGCCCGAGGGGTCTCGGCTTTACAACTTTGCCGAGCTGCTACCTGTTCGGGATCAAACACGTTTGCAAAATTCTACAAGTTTGATACCCTGGCTGAGGAGGACCTTGAGTTTGCTCATTCGGTGCTGCAGAGTCATCCGCACTCTCCCGCCCATTTGGGAGCTTTGGTATAATCCCCATGGTCCTTACGGAGTTCCCAGCATCCACTAGGACGTCAGAGAAAATAAGAATTTACTCACTGGTAATTCTATTTCTCGTAGTCCGTAGTGGATGCTGGGCGCCCATCCCAAGTGCGGATTGTCTGCAATACTTGTATATAGTTATTGCCTAACTAAAGGGTTATTGTTATGAGCCATCTGTTGGTGAGGCTCAGTTATTATTCATACTGTTAACTGGGTATAGTATCACGAGTTGTACGGTGTGATTGGTGTGGCTGGTATGAGTCTTACCCGGGATTCCAAATCCTTTCCTTATTGTGTCAGCTCTTCCGGGCACAGTTTCCCTAACTGAGGTCTGGAGGAGGGGCATAGAGGGAGGAGCCAGTGCACACCAGTAGTCCTAATTCTTTCTTAGAGTGCCCAGTCTCCTGCGGAGCCCGTCTATTCCCATGGTCCTTACGGAGTTCCCAGCATCCACTACGGACTACGAGAAATAGAATTACCGGTGAGTAAATTCTTATTTTCCTAACCTTGTATATGAATTATTTAATAATCAGATTTATTCATTTTTATATATATTTTTTCAGACTTTATGAAATGTGTAAAGTATTTAATTCATATGGAAAATAATCAGGGCCTTTCTTGCGGTGGGTTAGCCGTGCTGTCGCACGGGGTGCCCGCCGAGGCTCTTTTGCATGCTCCGGGTGCCCCCATCCTCTCCATCATTAGTACTCTGCTCGGGGGGTGTAGTTTTGCGAAATGATTAGTGATGAGCGGGTTCAGTTCCTCAGTATCCGAACCCCCCCGAACTTCACCCATTTTACACGGTTCCGAGGCAGACTCGGATCTTCCCGCCTTGCTCGGTTAACCCGAGCGCGCCCAAACGTCATCATCCCGCTGTCGGATTCTCGTGAGATTCGTATTCTATATAAGGAGCCGCGCGTCACCGCCATTTTCACTCGTGCATTGGATATGATAGCGAGAGGACATGCAGCATTCTCTCAGTTTCTGTGCTCAGTGTGCTGCAAATATCTGTGCTCAGTGTGCTGAAAATATCTACGTCCTCTGCCTGAAAAACGCTCCATATCTGTGCTGCATTGTAGTATATAGTAGGAGAACAGTGCAGAATTTTGCTGACCACCAGTATATATATAGCAGTACGGTACAGTAGTCCACTGCTCTACCTCTGTGTCGTCAAGTATACTATCCATCCATACCTGTGGTGCATTTTAGTTGTGCGCAGTATATAGTAGGAGGGGACAGTGCAGAATGTTGCTGTGACCACCAGTATATATATAGCAGTATGGTACAGTAGTCCACTGCTCTACCTCGGTGTCGTCAAGTATACTATGCATCCATTCCATACCTGTGCTGCATTTTAGTTGTGCGCAGTATATAGTATGAGAGGACAGTGCAGAATGTTGCTGTGACCACCAGTATATATATAGCAGTACTGTACAGTAGTCCACTGCTCTACCTCTGTGTCGTCAAGTATACTATGCATCCATACCTGTGCTGCATTTTAGTTGTGCACAGTATATAGTAGGAGGGGACAGTGCAGAATGTTGCTGTGACCACCAGTATATATATATATAGCAGTACGGTACAGTAGTCCACTGCTCTACCTCTGTGTCGTCAAGTATACTATGCATCCATTCCATACCTGTGCTGCATTTTAGTTGTGCGCAGTATATAGTAGGAGGGGACAGTACAGAATGTTGCTGTGACTACCAGTATATATTTAGCAGTACGGTACAGTAGTCCACTGCTCTACCTCTGTGTCGTCAAGTATACTATGCATCCATTCCATACCTGTGCTGCATTTTAGTTGTGCGCAGTATATAGTAGGAGGGGACAGTGCAGAATGTTGCTGTGACCACCAGTATATATATATAGCAATACGGTACAGTAGTCCACTGCTCTACCTCTGCGTCATCAAGTAAACTATGCATCCATTCCATACCTGTGCTGCATTTTAGTTGTGCGCAGTATATAGTAGGAGGGGACAGCGCAGAATGTTGCTGTGACCACCAGTATATATATAGCAGTACGGTACAGTAGTCCACTGCTCTACCTCTGTGTCGTCAAGTATACTATGCATCCATACCTGTGCTGCATTTTAGTTGTGCGCAGTATATAGTAGGAGGGGACAGTGCAGAATGTTGCTGTGACCACCAGTATATATATAGCAGTATGGTACAGTAGTCCACTGCTCTACCTCGGTGTCGTCAAGTATACTATGCATCCATTCCATACCTGTGCTGCATTTTAGTTGTGCGCAGTATATAGTATGAGAGGACAGTGCAGATTGTTGCTGTGACCATCAGTATATATGTAGCAGTACTGTACAGTAGTCCACTGCTCTACCTCTGTGTCGTCAAGTATACTATGCATCCATACCTGTGCTGCATTTTAGTTGTGCATAGTATATAGTAGGAGGGGACAGTACAGAATGTTGCTGTGACTACCAGTATATATGTAGCAGTACGGTACAGTAGTCCACTGCTCTACCTCTGTGTCGTCAAGTATACTATGCATCCATACCTGTGCTGCATTTTAGTTGTGCGCAGTATATAGTAGGAGGAGACAGTGCAGAATGTTGCTGTGACCACCAGTATATATATAGCAGTATGGTACAGTAGTCCACTGCTTTACCTCGGTGTCGTCAAGTATACTATGCATCCATTCCATACCTGTGCTGCATTTTAGTTGTGCGCAGTATATAGTAGGAGGGGACAGTGCAGAATGTTGCTGTGACCACCAGTATATATATATATAGCAATACCGTACAGTAGTCCACTGCTCTACCTCTGCGTCATCAAGTAAACTATGCATCCATTCCATACCTGTGCTGCATTTTAGTTGTGCGCAGTATATAGTAGGAGGGGACAGCGCAGAATGTTGCTGTGACCACCAGTATATATATAGCAGTACGGTACAGTAGTCCACTGCTCTACCTCTGTGTCGTCAAGTATACTGTGCATCCATACCTGTGCTGCATTTTAGTTGTGCGCAGTATATAGTAGGAGGGGACAGTGCAGAATGTTGCTGTGACCACCAGTATATATATAGCAGTATGGTACAGTGGTCCACTGCTCTACCTCGGTGTCGTCAAGTATACTATGCATCCATTCCATACCTGTGCTGCATTTTAGTTGTGCGCAGTATATAGTAGGAGAGGACAGTGCAGATTGTTGCTGTGACCATCAGTATATATGTAGCAGTACTGTACAGTAGTCCACTGCTCTACCTCTGTGTCGTCAAGTATACTATGCATCCATACCTGTGCTGCATTTTAGTTGTGCATAGTATATAGTAGGAGGGGACAGTACAGAATGTTGCTGTGACTACCAGTATATATGTAGCAGTACGGTACAGTAGTCCACTGCTCTACCTCTGTGTCGTCAAGTATACTATGCATCCATTCCATACCTGTGCTGCATTTTAGTTGTGCGCAGTATATAGTAGGAGGGGACAGTGCAGAATGTTGCTGTGACCACCAGTATATATATATAGCAATACGGTACAGTAGTCCACTGCTCTACCTCTGTGTCATCAAGTAAACTATGCATCCATTCCATACCTGTGCTGCATTTTAGTTGTGCGCAGTATATAGTAGGAGGGGACAGTGCAGAATGTTGCTGTGACCACCAGTATATATATAGCAGTATGGTACAGTAGTCCACTGCTCTACCTCGGTGTCGTCAAGTATACTATGCATCCATTCCATACCTGTGCTGCATTTTAGTTGTGCGCAGTATATAGTATGAGAGGACAGTGCAGATATGCTGCTGTGACCACCAGTATATATATAGCAGTACGGTACAGTAGTCCACTGCTCTACCTCTGTGTCGTCAAGTATACTATGCATCCATACCTGTGCTGCATTTTAGTTGTGCGCAGTATATAGTAGGAGAGGACAGTGCAGAATGTTGCTGTGACCACCAGTATATATATAGCAGTATGGTACAGTAGTCCACTGCTCTACCTCGGTGTCGTCAAGTATACTATGCATCCATTCCATACCTGTGCTGCATTTTAGTTGTGCGCAGTATATAGTATGAGAGGAGAGTGCAGATATGCTGCTGTGACCACCAGTATATATATAGCAGTACTGTACAGTAGTCCACTGCTTTACCTCTGTGTCGTCAAGTATACTATGCATCCATACCTGTGCTGCATTTTAGTTGTGCACAGTATATAGTAGGAGGGGACAGTGCAGAATGTTGCTGTGACCACCAGTATATATATATAGCAGTACGGTACAGTAGTCCACTGCTCTACCTCTGTGTCGTCAAGTATACTATGCATCCATTCCATACCTGTGCTGCATTTTAGTTGTGCGCAGTATATAGTAGGAGGGGACAGTACAGAATGTTGCTGTGACTACCAGTATATATATAGCAGTACGGTACAGTAGTCCACTGCTCTACCTCTGTGTCGTCAAGTATACTATGCATCCATTCCATACCTGTGCTGCATTTTAGTTGTGCGCAGTATATAGTAGGAGGGGACAGTGCAGAATGTTGCTGTGACCACCAGTATATATATATAGCAATACGGTACAATAGTCCACTGCTCTACCTCTGTGTCATCAAGTAAACTATGCATCCATTCCATACCTGTGCTGCATTTTAGTTGTGCGCAGTATATAGTAGGAGGGGACAGTGCAGAATGTTGCTGTGACCACCAGTATATATATAGCAGTACGGTACAGTAGTCCACTGCTCTACCTCTGTGTCGTCAAGTATACTATGCATCCATACCTGTGCTGCATTTTAGTTGTGCGCAGTATATAGTAGGAGGGGACAGTGCAGAATGTTGCTGTGACCACCAGTATATATATAGCAGTATGGTACAGTAGTCCACTGCTTTACCTCGGTGTCGTCAAGTATACTATGCATCCATTCCATACCTGTGCTGCATTTTAGTTGTGCGCAGTATATAGTATGAGAGGACAGTGCAGATTGTTGCTGTGACCACCAGTATATATGTAGCAGTACTGTACAGTAGTCCACTGCTCTACCTCTGTGTCGTCAAGTATACTATGCATCCATACCTGTGCTGCATTTTAGTTGTGCGCAGTATATAGTAGGGTGGGACAGTGCAGAATGTTGCTGTGACCACCAGTATATATATAGCAGTACGGTACAGTAGTCCACTGCTCTACCTCTGTGTCGTCAAGTATACTATGCATCCATACCTGTGCTGCATTTTAGTTGTGCGCAGTATATAGTAGGAGGGGACAGTGCAGAATGTTGCTGTGACCACCAGTATATATATAGCAGTATGGTACAGTAGTCCACTGCTTTACCTCGGTGTCGTCAAGTATACTATGCATCCATTCCATACCTGTGCTGCATTTTAGTTGTGCGCAGTATATAGTATGAGAGGACAGTGCAGATTGTTGCTGTGACCACCAGTATATATGTAGCAGTACTGTACAGTAGTCCACTGCTCTACCTCTGTGTCGTCAAGTATACTATGCATCCATACCTGTGCTGCATTTTAGTTGTGCGCAGTATATAGTAGGGTGGGACAGTGCAGAATGTTGCTGTGACCACCAGTATATATATATAGCAGTACGGTACAGTAGTCCACTGCTCTACCTCTGTGTCGTGAAGTATACTATGCATCCATTCCATACCTGTGCTGCATTTTAGTTGTGCGCAGTATATAGTAGGAGGGGACAGTACAGAATGTTGCTGTGACTACCAGTATATATATAGCAGTACGGTACAGTAGTCCACTGCTCTACCTCGGTGTCGTCAAGTATACTATGCATCCATTCCATACCTGTGCTGCATTTTAGTTGTGCGCAGTATATAGTAGGAGGGGACAGTGCAGAATGTTGCTGTGACCACCAGTATATATATATATAGCAATACGGTACAATAGTCCACTGCTCTACCTCTGTGTCATCAAGTAAACTATGCATCCATTCCATACCTGTGCTGCATTTTAGTTGTGCGCAGTATATAGTAGGAGGGGACAGTGCAGAATGTTGCTGTGACCACCAATATATATATAGCAGTACGGTACAGTAGTCCACTGCTCTACCTCTGTGTCGTCAAGTATACTATGCATCCATACCTGTGCTGCATTTTAGTTGTGCGCAGTATATAGTAGGAGGGGACAGTGCAGAATGTTGCTGTGACCACCAGTATATATATATAGCAGTAAGGTACAGTAGTCCACTGCTTTACCTCGGTGTCGTCAAGTATACTATGCATCCATTCCATACCTGTGCTGCATTTTAGTTGTGCGCTGTATATAGTAGGAGGGGACAGTGCAGAATGTTGCTGTGACCACCAGTATATATATATAGCAATACGGTACAGTAGTCCACTGCTCTACCTCTGCGTCATCAAGTAAACTATGCATCCATTCCATACCTGTGCTGCATTTTAGTTGTGCGCAGTATATAGTAGGAGGGGACAGCGCAGAATGTTGCTGTGACCACCAGTATATATATAGCAGTACGGTACAGTAGTCCACTGCTCTACCTCTGTGTCGTCAAGTATACTATGCATCCATACCTGTGCTGCATTTTAGTTGTGCGCAGTATATAGTAGGAGGGGACAGTGCAGAATGTTGCTGTGACCACCAGTATATATATAGCAGTATGGTACAGTAGTCCACTGCTCTACCTCGGTGTCGTCAAGTATACTATGCATCCATTCCATACCTGTGCTGCATTTTAGTTGTGCGCAGTATATAGTAGGAGAGGACAGTGCAGATTGTTGCTGTGACCATCAGTATATATGTAGCAGTACTGTACAGTAGTCCACTGCTCTACCTCTGTGTCGTCAAGTATACTATGCATCCATACCTGTGCTGCATTTTAGTTGTGCATAGTATATAGTAGGAGGGGACCGTACAGAATGTTGCTGTGACTACCAGTATATATGTAGCAGTACGGTACAGTAGTCCACTGCTCTACCTCTGTGTCGTCAAGTATACTATGCATCCATTCCATACCTGTGCTGCATTTTAGTTGTGCGCAGTATATAGTAGGAGGGGACAGTGCAGAATGTTGCTGTGACCACCAGTATATATATATATAGCAATACGGTACAGTAGTCCACTGCTCTACCTCTGTGTCATCAAGTAAACTATGCATCCATTCCATACCTGTGCTGCATTTTAGTTGTGCGCAGTATATAGTAGGAGGGGACAGTGCAGAATGTTGCTGTGACCACCAGTATATATGTAGCAGTATGGTACAGTAGTCCACTGCTCTACCTCGGTGTCGTCAAGTATACTATGCATCCATTCCATACCTGTGCTGCATTTTAGTTGTGCGCAGTATATAGTATGAGAGGACAGTGCAGATATGCTGCTGTGACCACCAGTATATATATAGCAGTACGGTACAGTAGTCCACTGCTCTACCTCTGTGTCGTCAAGTATACTATGCATCCATACCTGTGCTGCATTTTAGTTGTGCGCAGTATATAGTAGGAGAGGACAGTGCAGAATGTTGCTGTGACCACCAGTATATATATAGCAGTATGGTACAGTAGTCCACTGCTCTACCTCGGTGTCGTCAAGTATACTATGCATCCATTCCATACCTGTGCTGCATTTTAGTTGTGCGCAGTATATAGTATGAGAGGACAGTGCAGATATGCTGCTGTGACCACCAGTATATATATAGCAGTACTGTACAGTAGTCCACTGCTTTACCTCTGTGTCGTCAAGTATACTATGCATCCATACCTGTGCTGCATTTTAGTTGTGCACAGTATATAGTAGGAGGGGACAGTGCAGAATGTTGCTGTGACCACCAGTATATATATATAGCAGTACGGTACAGTAGTCCACTGCTCTACCTCTGTGTCGTCAAGTATACTATGCATCCATTCCATACCTGTGCTGCATTTTAGTTGTGCGCAGTATATAGTAGGAGGGGACAGTACAGAATGTTGCTGTGACTACCAGTATATATATATAGCAGTACGGTACAGTAGTCCACTGCTCTACCTCTGTGTCGTCAAGTATACTATGCATCCATTCCATACCTGTGCTGCATTTTAGTTGTGCGCAGTATATAGTAGGAGGGGACAGTGCAGAATGTTGCTGTGACCACCAGTATATATATAGCAGTACGGTACAGTAGTCCACTGCTCTACCTCTGTGTCGTCAAGTATACTATGCATCCATTCCATACCTGTGCTGCATTTTAGTTGTGCGCAGTATATGGTAGGAGGGGACAGTGCAGAATGTTGCTGTGACCACCAGTATATATATAGCAGTACGGTACAGTAGTCCACTGCTCTACCTCTTTGTCGTCAAGTATACTATGCATCCATACCTGTGCTGCATTATAGTTGTGCGCAGTATATAGTAGGAGGGGACAGTGCAGAATGTTGCTGTGACCACCAGTATATATATAGCAGTACGGTACAGTAGTCCACTGCTCTACCTCTGTGTCGTCAAGTATACTATGCATCCATTCCATACCTGTGCTGCATTTTAGTTGTGCGCAGTATATAGTAGGAGGGGACAGTACAGAATGTTGCTGTGACTACCAGTATATATATAGCAGTACGGTACAGTAGTCCACTGCTCTACCTCTGTGTCGTCAAGTATACTATGCATCCATTCCATACCTGTGCTGCATTTTAGTTGTGCGCAGTATGTAGTAGGAGGGGACAGTGCAGAATGTTGCTGTGACCACCAGTATATATATATATATAGCAATACGGCACAATAGTCCACTGCTCTACCTCTGTGTCATCAAGTAAACTATGCATCCATTCCATACCTGTGCTGCATTTTAGTTGTGCGCAGTATATAGTAGGAGGTGACAGTGCAGAATGTTGCTGTGACCACCAGTATATATGTAGCAGTACTGTACAGTAGTCCACTGCTCTACCTCTGTGTCGTCAAGTATACTATGCATCCATACCTGTGCTGCATTTTAGTTGTGCACAGTATATAGTAGGGTGGGACAGTGCAGAATGTTGCTGTGACCACCAGTATATATATATATAGCAGTACGGTACAGTAGTCCACTGCTCTACCTCTGTGTCGTGAAGTATACTATGCATCCATTCCATACCTGTGCTGCATTTTAGTTGTGCGCAGTATATAGTAGGAGGGGACAGTACAGAATGTTGCTGTGACTACCAGTATATATATAGCAGTACGGTACAGTAGTCCACTGCTCTACCTCGGTGTCGTCAAGTATACTATGCATCCATTCCATACCTGTGCTGCATTTTAGTTGTGCGCAGTATATAGTAGGAGGGGACAGTGCAGAATGTTGCTGTGACCACCAGTTTATATATATAGCAGTACGGTACAGTAGTCCACTGCTCTACCTCTGTGTCATCAAGTAAACTATGCATCCATTCCATACCTGTGCTGCATTTTAGTTGTGCGCAGTATATAGTAGGAGGGGACAGTGCAGAATGTTGCTGTGACCACCAGTATATATATAGCAGTACGGTACAGTAGTCCACTGCTCTACCTCTGTGTCGTCAAGTATACTATGCATCCATACCTGTGCTGCATTTTAGTTGTGCGCAGTATATAGTAGGAGAGGACAGTGCAGAATGTTGCTGTGACCACCAGTATATATATAGCAGTATGGTACAGTAGTCCACTGCTCTACCTCGGTGTCGTCAAGTATACTATGCATCCATTCCATACCTGTGCTGCATTTTAGTTGTGCGCAGTATATAGTATGAGAGGACAGTGCAGATATGCTGCTGTGACTACCAGTATATATATAGCAGTACTGTACAGTAGTCCACTGCTTTACCTCTGTGTCATCAAGTATACTATGCATCCATACCTGTGCTGCATTTTAGTTGTGCACAGTATATAGTAGGAGGGGACAGTGCAGAATGTTGCTGTGACCACCAGTATATATATATAGCAGTACGGTACAGTAGTCCACTGCTCTACCTCTGTGTCGTCAAGTATACTATGCATCCATTCCATTCCTGTGCTGCATTTTAGTTGTGCGCAGTATATAGTAGGAGGGGACAGTGCAGAATGTAGCTGTGACTACCAGTATATATATAGCAGTACGGTACAGTAGTCCACTGCTCTACCTCTGTGTCGTCAAGTATACTATGCATCCATTCCATACCTGTGCTGCATTTTAGTTGTGCGCAGTATATAGTATGAGAGGACAGTGCAGAATGTTGCTGTGACCACCAGTATATATATATAGCAATACGGTACAGTAGTCCACTGCTCTACCTCTGTGTCATCAAGTAAACTATGCATCCATTCCATACCTGTGCTGCATTTTAGTTGTGCGCAGTATATAGTAGGAGGGGACAGTGCAGAATGTTGCTGTGACCACCAGTATATATATATAGCAGTACGGTACAGTAGTCCACTGCTCTACCTCTGTGTCATCAAGTATACTATGCATCCATTCCATACCTGTGCTGCATTTTAGTTGTGCGCTATATATAGTAGGAGGGGACAGTGCAGAATGTTGCTGTGACCACCAGTATATATATAGCAGTACGGTACAGTAGTCCACTGCTCTACCTCTGTGTCGTCAAGTATACTATGCATCCATTCCATACCTGTGCTGCATTTTAGTTGTGCGCAGTATATAGTAGGAGGGGACAGTGCAGAATGTTGCTGTGACCACCAGTATATATATAGCAGTACGGTACAGTAGTCCACTGCTCTACCTCTGTGTCGTCAAGTATACTATGCATCCATACCTGTGCTGCATTTTAGTTGTGCGCAGTATATAGTAGGATGGGACAGTGCAGAATGTTGCTGTGACCACCAGTATATATATAGCAGTATGGTACAGTAGTCCACTGCTCTACCTCTGTGTCGTCAAGTATACTATGCATCCATTACATACCTGTGCTGCATTTTAGTTGTGCACAGTATATAGTAGGAGGGGACAGTGCAGAATGTTGCTGTGACCACCAGTATATATAGCAGTATGGTACAGTAGTCCACTGCTCTACCTCTGTGTCGTCAAGTATACTATGCATCCATTTCATACCTGTGCTGCATTTTAGTTGTGCGCAGTATATAGTAGGAGGGGACAGTACAGAATGTTGCTGTGACTACCAGTATATATATAGCAGTACGGTACAGTAGTCCACTGCTCTACCTCTGTGTCGTCAAGTATACTATGCATCCATTCCATACCTGTGCTGCATTTTAGTTGTGCGCAGTATATAGTAGGAGGGGACAGTGCAGAATGTTGCTGTGACCACCAGTATATATATATAGCAATACGGTACAGTAGTCCACTGCTCTACCTCTGTGTCATCAAGTAAACTATGCATCCATTCCATACCTGTGCTGCATTTTAGTTGTGCGCAGTATATAGTAGGAGGGGACAGTGCAGAATGTTGCTGTGACCACCAGTATATATATAGCAGTACGGTACAGTAGTCCACTGCTCTACCTCTGTGTCGTCAAGTATACTATGCAACCATTCCATACCTGTGCTGCATTTTAGTTGTGCGCAGTATATAGTATGAGAGGACAGTGCAGAATGTTGCTGTGACCACCAGTATATATATAGCAGTACTGTACAGTAGTCCACTGCTCTACCTCTGTGTCATCAAGTATACTATGCATCCATACCTGTGCTGCATTTTAGTTGTGCGCAGTATATAGTAGGAGGGGACAGTGCAGAATGTTGCTGTGACCACCAGTATATATATAGCAGTATGGTACAGTAGTCCACTGCTCTACCTCGGTGTCGTCAAGTATACTATGCATCCATTCCATACCTGTGCTGCATTTTAGTTGTGCGCAGTATATAGTATGAGAGGACAGTGCAGAATGTTGCTGTGACCACCAGTATATATATAGCAGTACTGTACAGTAGTCCACTGCTCTACCTCTGTGTCGTCAAGTATACTATGCATCCATACCTGTGCTGCATTTTAGTTGTGCACAGTATATAGTAGGAGGGGACAGTGCAGAATGTTGCTGTGACCACCAGTATATATATATAGCAGTACGGTACAGTAGTCCACTGCTCTACCTCTGTGTCGTCAAGTATACTATGCATCCATTCCATACCTGTGCTGCATTTTAGTTGTGCGCAGTATATAGTAGGAGGGGACAGTACAGAATGTTGCTGTGACTACCAGTATATATATAGCAGTACGGTACAGTAGTCCACTGCTCTACCTCTGTGTCGTCAAGTATACTATGCATCCATTCCATACCTGTGCTGCATTTTAGTTGTGCGCAGTATATAGTAGGAGGGGACAGTGCAGAATGTTGCTGTGACCACCAGTATATATATATAGCAATACGGTACAGTAGTCCACTGCTCTACCTCTGTGTCATCAAGTAAACTATGCATCCATTCCATACCTGTGCTGCATTTTAGTTGTGCGCAGTATATAGTAGGAGGGGACAGTGCAGAATGTTGCTGTGACCACCAGTATATATATAGCAGTACGGTACAGTAGTCCACTGCTCTACCTCTGTGTCGTCAAGTATACTATGCATCCATTCCATACCTGTGCTGCATTTTAGTTGTGCGCAGTATATAGTAGGAGGGGACAGTGCAGAATGTTGCTGTGACCACCAGTATATATATAGCAGTACGGTACAGTAGTCCACTGCTCTACCTCTGTGTCGTCAAGTATACTATGCATCCATACCTGTGCTGCATTTTAGTTGTGCGCAGTATATAGTAGGATGGGACAGTGCAGAATGTTGCTGTGACCACCAGTATATATATAGCAGTACGGTACAGTAGTCCACTGCTCTACCTCTGTGTCGTCAAGTATACTATGCATCCATTACATACCTGTGCTGCATTTTAGTTGTGCACAGTATATAGTAGGAGGGGACAGTGCAGAATGTTGCTGTGACCACCAGTATATATAGCAGTATGGTACAGTAGTCCACTGCTCTACCTCTGTGTCGTCAAGTATACTATGCATCCATTTCATACCTGTGCTGCATTTTAGTTGTGCGCAGTATATAGTAGGAGGGGACAGTGCAGAATGTTGCTGTGACCACCAGTATATATATAGCAGTACGGTACAGCAGTCCACTGCTCTACCTCTGTGTCGTCAAGTATACTATGCATCCATTCCATACCTGTGCTGCATTTTAGTTGTGCACAGTATATAGTAGGAGGGGACAGTGCAGAATGTTGCTGTGACCACCAGTATATATATATAGCAATACGGTACAGTAGTCCACTGCTCTACCTCTGTGTCGTCAAGTTTACTATGCATCCATTCCATACCTGTGCTGCATTTTAGTTGTGCGCAGTATATAGTAGGAGGGGACAGTGCAGAATGTTGCTGTGACCACCAGTATATATATAGCAGTACGGTACAGTAGTCCACTGCTCTACCTCTGTGTCGTCAAGTATACTATGCATCCATACCTGTGCTGCATTTTAGTTGTGCGCAGTATATAGTAGGAGGGGACAGTGCAGAATGTTGCTGTGACCACCAGTATATATATAGCAGTATGGTACAGTAGTCCACTGCTCTACCTCGGTGTCGTCAAGTATACTATGCATCCATTCCATACCTGTGCTGCATTTTAGTTGTGCGCAGTATATAGTATGAGAGGACAGTGCAGAATGTTGCTGTGACCACCAGTATACATATAGCAGTACGGTACAGTAGTCCACTGCTCTACCTCTGTGTCGTCAAGTATACTATGCATCCATACCTGTGCTGCATTTTAGTTGTGCACAGTATATAGTAGGAGGAGACAGTGCAGAATGTTGCTGTGACCACCAGTATATATATATAGCAGTACGGTACTATAGTCCACTGCTCTACCTCTGTGTCAAGTATACTATGCATCCATTCCATACCTGTGCTGCATTTTAGTTGTGCGCAGTATATAGTAGGAGGGGACAGTACAGAATGTTGCTGTGACTACCAGTATATATATAGCAGTACGGTACAGTAGTCCACTGCTCTACCTCTGTGTCGTCAAGTATACTATGCATCCATTCCATACCTGTGCTGCATTTTAGTTGTGCGCAGTATATAGTAGGAGGGGACAGTGCAGAATGTTGCTGTGACCACCAGTATATATATATAGCAATATGGTACAGTAGTCCACTTCTCTACCTCTGTGTCATCAAGTAAACTATGCATCCATTCCATACCTGTGCTGCATTTTAGTTGTGCGCAGTATATAGTAGGAGGGGACAGTGCAGAATGTTGCTGTGACCACCAGTATATATATAGCAGTACGGTACAGTAGTCCACTGCTCTACCTCTGTGTCGTCAAGTATACTATGCATCCATTCCATACCTGTGCTGCATTTTAGTTGTGCGCAGTATATAGTATGAGAGGACAGTGCAGAATGTTGCTGTGACCACCAGTATATATATAGCAGTACTGTACAGTAGTCCACTGCTCTACCTCTGTGTCGTCAAGTATACTATGCATCCATACCTGTGCTGCATTTTAGTTGTGCGCAGTATATAGTAGGAGGGGACAGTGCAGAATGTTGCTGTGACCACCAGTATATATATAGCAGTATGGTACAGTAGTCCACTGCTCTACCTCTGTGTCGTCAAGTATACTATGCATCCATTCCATACCTGTGCTGCATTTTAGTTGTGCGCAGTATAAAGTATGAGAGGACAGTGCAGAATGTTGCTGTGACCACCAGTATAAATATAGCAGTACTGTACAGTAGTCCACTGCTCTACCTCTGTGTCGTCAAGTATACTATGCATCCATACCTGTGCTGCATTTTAGTTGTGCACAGTATATAGTAGGAGGGGACAGTGCAGAATGTTGCTGTGACCACCAGTATATATATATAGCAGTACGGTACAGTAGTCCACTGCTCTACCTCTGTGTCGTCAAGTATACTATGCATCCATTCCATACCAGTGCTGCATTTTAGTTGTGCGCAGTATATAGTAGGAGGGGACAGTACAGAATGTTGCTGTGACCACCAGTATATATATAGCAGTACGGTACAGTAATCCACTGCTCTACCTCTGTGTCGTCAAGTATACTATGCATCCATTCCATACCTGTGCTGCATTTTAGTTGTGCGCAGTATATAGTAGGAGGGGATAGTGCAGAATGTTGCTGTGACCACCAGTATATATATATATAGCAATACGGTACAGTAGTCCACTGCTCTACCTCTGTGTCATCAAGTAAACTATGCATCCATTCCATACCTTTGCTGCATTTTAGTTGTGCGCAGTATATAGTAGGAGGGGACAGTGCAGAATGTTGCTGTGACCACCAGTATATATATAGCAGTACGGTACAGCAGTCCACTGCTCTACCTCTGTGTCGTCAAGTATACTATGCATCCATTCCATACCTGTGCTGCATTTTAGTTGTGCGCAGTATATAGTAGGAGGGGACAGTGCAGAATGTTGCTGTAACCACCAGTATATATATAGCAGTACGGTACAGTAGTCCACTGCTCTACCTCTGTGTCGTCAAGTATACTATGCATCCATACCTGTGCTGCATTATAGTTGTGCGCAGTATATAGTAGGAGGGGACAGTGCAGAATGTTGCTGTGACCACCAGTATATATATAGCAGTACGGTACAGTAGTCCACTGCTCTACCTCTGTGTCGTCAAGTATACTATGCATCCATTCCATACCTGTGCTGCATTTTAGTTGTGCGCAGTATATAGTAGGAGGGGACAGTGCAGAATGTTGCTGTGACCACCAGTATATATATATAGCAATACGGTACAGTAGTCCACTGCTCTACCTCTGTGTCATCAAGTAAACTATGCATCCATTCCATACCTGTGCTGCATTTTAGTTGTGCACAGTATATAGTAGGAGGGGACAGTGCAGAATGTTGCTGTGACCACCAGTATATATATATATATATAGCAATACGGTACAGTAGTCCACTGCTCTACCTCTGTGTCATCAAGTAAACTATGCATCCATTACATACCTGTGCTGCATTTTAGTTGTGCACAGTATATAGTAGGAGGGAACAGTGCAGAATGTTGCTGTGACCACCAGTATATATAGCAGTATGGTACAGTAGTCCACTGCTCTACCTCTGTGTCGTCA
The DNA here is from genome assembly GCF_028390025.1 of Pseudophryne corroboree. Lineage (NCBI taxonomy): Eukaryota > Metazoa > Chordata > Amphibia > Anura > Myobatrachidae > Pseudophryne > Pseudophryne corroboree. Next base: position 709,901,812 of record NC_086445.1, read on the forward strand.
AGTATACTATGCATCCATTTCATACCTGTGCTGCATTTTAGTTGTGCGCAGTATATATTAGGAGGGGACAGTGCAGAATGTTGCTGTGACTACCAGTATATATATAGCAGTACGGTACAGTAGTCCACTGCTCTACCTCTGTGTCGTCAAGTATACTATGCATCCATTCCATACCTGTGCTGCATTTTAGTTGTGCACAGTATACAGTAGGAGGGGACAGTGCAGAATGTTGCTGTGACCACCAGTATATATATATAGCAATACGGTACAGTAGTCCACTGCTCTACCTCTGTATCGTCAAGTTTACTATGCATCCATTCCATACCTGTGCTGCATTTTAGTTGTGCACAGTATATAGTAGGAGGGGACAGTGCAGAATGTTGCTGTGACCACCAGTATATATATAGCAGTACGGTACAGTAGTCCACTGCTCTACCTCTTTGTCGTCAAGTATACTATGCATCCATACCTGTGCTGCATTATAGTTGTGCGCAGTATATAGTAGGAGGGGACAGTGCAGAATGTTGCTGTGACCACCAGTATATATATAGCAGTACGGTACAGTAGTCCACTGCTCTACCTCTGTGTCGTCAAGTATACTATGCATCCATTCCATACCTGTGCTGCATTTTAGTTGTGCGCAGTATATAGTAGGAGGGGACAGTGCAGAATGTTGCTGTGACCACCAGTATATATATATAGCAATACGGTACAGTAGTCCACTGTTCTACCTCTGTGTCATCAAGTAAACTATGCATCCATTCCATACCTGTGCTGCATTTTAGTTGTGCGCAGTATATAGTAGGAGGGGACAGTGCAGAATGTTGCTGTGACCACCAGTATATATATAGCAGTACGGTACAGTAGTCCACTGCTCTACCTCTGTGTCGTCAAGTATACTATGCATCCATTCCATACCTGTGCTGCATTTTAGTTGTGCGCAGTATATAGTAGGAGGGGACAGTGCAGAATGTTGCTGTGACCACCAGTATATATATAGCAGTACGGTACAGTAGTCCACTGCTCTACCTCTGTGTCGTCAAGTATACTATGCATCCATACCTGTGCTGCATTTTAGTTGTGCGCAGTATATAGTAGGATGGGACAGTGCAGAATGTTGCTGTGACCACCAGTATATATATAGCAGTACGGTACAGTAGTCCACTGCTCTACCTCTGTGTCGTCAAGTATACTATGCATCCATTACATACCTGTGCTGCATTTTAGTTGTGCACAGTATATAGTAGGAGGGGACAGTGCAGAATGTTGCTGTGACCACCAGTATATATAGCAGTATGGTACAGTAGTCCACTGCTCTACCTCTGTGTCGTCAAGTATACTATGCATCCATTTCATACCTGTGCTGCATTTTAGTTGTGCGCAGTATATAGTAGGAGGGGACAGTGCAGAATGTTGCTGTGACCACCAGTATATATATATAGCAGTACGGTACAGTAGTCCACTGCTCTACCTCTGTGTCGTCAAGTATACTATGCATCCATTCCACACCTGTGCTGCATTTTAGTTGTGCACAGTATATAGTAGGAGGGGACAGTGCAGAATGTTGCTGTGACCACCAGTATATATATATAGCAATACGGTACAGTAGTCCACTGCTCTACCTCTGTGTCGTCAAGTTTACTATGCATCCATTCCATACCTGTGCTGCATTTTAGTTGTGCGCAGTATATAGTAGGAGGGGACAGTGCAGAATGTTGCTGTGACCACCAGTATATATATAGCAGTACGGTACAGTAGTCCACTGCTCTACCTCTGTGTCGTCAAGTATACAATGCATCCATACCTGTGCTGCATTTTAGTTGTGCGCAGTATATAGTAGGAGGGGACAGTGCAGAATGTTGCTGTGACCACCAGTATATATATAGCAGTATGGTACAGTAGTCCACTGCTCTACCTCGGTGTCGTCAAGTATACTATGCATCCATTCCATACCTGTGCTGCATTTTAGTTGTGCGCAGTATATAGTATGAGAGGACAGTGCAGAATGTTGCTGTGACCACCAGTATACATATAGCAGTACGGTACAGTAGTCCACTGCTCTACCTCTGTGTCGTCAAGTATACTATGCATCCATACCTGTGCTGCATTTTAGTTGTGCACAGTATATAGTAGGAGGAGACAGTGCAGAATGTTGCTGTGACCACCAGTATATATATATAGCAGTACGGTACTATAGTCCACTGCTCTACCTCTGTGTCAAGTATACTATGCATCCATTCCATACCTGTGCTGCATTTTAGTTGTGCGCAGTATATAGTAGGAGGGGACAGTACAGAATGTTGCTGTGACTACCAGTATATATATAGCAGTACGGTACAGTAGTCCACTGCTCTACCTCTGTGTCGTCAAGTATACTATGCATCCATTCCATACCTGTGCTGCATTTTAGTTGTGCGCAGTATATAGTAGGAGGGGACAGTGCAGAATGTTGCTGTGACCACCAGTATATATATATAGCAATACGGTACAGTAGTCCACTTCTCTACCTCTGTGTCATCAAGTAAACTATGCATCCATTCCATACCTGTGCTGCATTTTAGTTGTGCGCAGTATATAGTAGGAGGGGACAGTGCAGAATGTTGCTGTGACCACCAGTATATATATAGCAGTATGGTACAGTAGTCCACTGCTCTACCTCGGTGTCGTCAAGTATACTATGCATCCATTCCATACCTGTGCTGCATTTTAGTTGTGCGCAGTATATAGTATGAGAGGACAGTGCAGATATGCTGCTGTGACCACCAGTATATATATAGCAGTACGGTACAGTAGTCCACTGCTCTACCTCTGTGTCGTCAAGTATACTATGCATCCATACCTGTGCTGCATTTTAGTTGTGCGCAGTATATAGTAGGAGAGGACAGTGCAGAATGTTGCTGTGACCACCAGTATATATATAGCAGTATGGTACAGTAGTCCACTGCTCTACCTCGGTGTCGTCAAGTATACTATGCATCCATTCCATACCTGTGCTGCATTTTAGTTGTGCGCAGTATATAGTATGAGAGGACAGTGCAGATATGCTGCTGTGACCACCAGTATATATATAGCAGTACTGTACAGTAGTCCACTGCTTTACCTCTGTGTCGTCAAGTATACTATGCATCCATACCTGTGCTGCATTTTAGTTGTGCACAGTATATAGTAGGAGGGGACAGTGCAGAATGTTGCTGTGACCACCAGTATATATATATAGCAGTACGGTACAGTAGTCCACTGCTCTACCTCTGTGTCGTCAAGTATACTATGCATCCATTCCATACCTGTGCTGCATTTTAGTTGTGCGCAGTATATAGTAGGAGGGGACAGTACAGAATGTTGCTGTGACTACCAGTATATATATATAGCAGTACGGTACAGTAGTCCACTGCTCTACCTCTGTGTCGTCAAGTATACTATGCATCCATTCCATACCTGTGCTGCATTTTAGTTGTGCGCAGTATATAGTAGGAGGGGACAGTGCAGAATGTTGTTGTGACCACCAGTATATATATAGCAGTACGGTACAGTAGTCCACTGCTCTACCTCTGTGTCGTCAAGTATACTATGCATCCATTCCATACCTGTGCTGCATTTTAGTTGTGCGCAGTATATGGTAGGAGGGGACAGTGCAGAATGTTGCTGTGACCACCAGTATATATATAGCAGTACGGTACAGTAGTCCACTGCTCTACCTCTTTGTCGTCAAGTATACTATGCATTCATACCTGTGCTGCATTATAGTTGTGCGCAGTATATAGTAGGAGGGGACAGTGCAGAATGTTGCTGTGACCACCAGTATATATATAGCAGTACGGTACAGTAGTCCACTGCTCTACCTCTGTGTCGTCAAGTATACTATGCATCCATTCCATACCTGTGCTGCATTTTAGTTGTGCGCAGTATATAGTAGGAGGGGACAGTACAGAATGTTGCTGTGACTACCAGTATATATATAGCAGTACGGTACAGTAGTCCACTGCTCTACCTCTGTGTCGTCAAGTATACTATGCATCCATTCCATACCTGTGCTGCATTTTAGTTGTGCGCAGTATATAGTAGGAGGGGACAGTGCAGAATGTTGCTGTGACCACCAGTATATATATATATAGCAATACGGCACAATAGTCCACTGCTCTACCTCTGTGTCATCAAGTAAACTATGCATCCATTCCATACCTGTGCTGCATTTTAGTTGTGCGCAGTATATAGTAGGAGGGGACAGTGCAGAATGTTGCTGTGACCACCAGTATATATGTAGCAGTACTGTACAGTAGTCCACTGCTCTACCTCTGTGTCGTCAAGTATACTATGCATCCATACCTGTGCTGCATTTTAGTTGTGCACAGTATATAGTAGGGTGGGACAGTGCAGAATGTTGCTGTGACCACCAGTATATATATATATAGCAGTACGGTACAGTAGTCCACTGCTCTACCTCTGTGTCGTGAAGTATACTATGCATCCATTCCATACCTGTGCTGCATTTTAGTTGTGCGCAGTATATAGTAGGAGGGGACAGTGCAGAATGTTGCTGTGACCACCAGTTTATATATATAGCAGTACGGTACAGTAGTCCACTGCTCTACCTCTGTGTCATCAAGTAAACTATGCATCCATTCCATACCTGTGCTGCATTTTAGTTGTGCGCAGTATATAGTAGGAGGGGACAGTGCAGAATGTTGCTGTGACCACCAGTATATATATAGCAGTACGGTACAGTAGTCCACTGCTCTACCTCTGTGTCGTCAAGTATACTATGCATCCATACCTGTGCTGCATTTTAGTTGTGCGCAGTATATAGTAGGAGAGGACAGTGCAGAATGTTGCTGTGACCACCAGTATATATATAGCAGTATGGTACAGTAGTCCACTGCTCTACCTCGGTGTCGTCAAGTATACTATGCATCCATTCCATACCTGTGCTGCATTTTAGTTGTGCGCAGTATATAGTATGAGAGGACAGTGCAGATATGCTGCTGTGACTACCAGTATATATATAGCAGTACTGTACAGTAGTCCACTGCTTTACCTCTGTGTCATCAAGTATACTATGCATCCATACCTGTGCTGCATTTTAGTTGTGCACAGTATATAGTAGGAGGGGACAGTGCAGAATGTTGCTGTGACCACCAGTATATATATATAGCAGTACGGTACAGTAGTCCACTGCTCTACCTCTGTGTCGTCAAGTATACTATGCATCCATTCCATTCCTGTGCTGCATTTTAGTTGTGCGCAGTATATAGTAGGAGGGGACAGTGCAGAATGTAGCTGTGACTACCAGTATATATATAGCAGTACGGTACAGTAGTCCACTGCTCTACCTCTGTGTCGTCAAGTATACTATGCATCCATTCCATACCTGTGCTGCATTTTAGTTGTGCGCAGTATATAGTATGAGAGGACAGTGCAGAATGTTGCTGTGACCACCAGTATATATATATAGCAATACGGTACAGTAGTCCACTGCTCTACCTCTGTGTCATCAAGTAAACTATGCATCCATTCCATACCTGTGCTGCATTTTAGTTGTGCGCAGTATATAGTAGGAGGGGACAGTGCAGAATGTTGCTGTGACCACCAGTATATATATATAGCAATACGGTACAGTAGTCCACTGCTCTACCTCTGTGTCATCAAGTATACTATGCATCCATTCCATACCTGTGCTGCATTTTAGTTGTGCGCTATATATAGTAGGAGGGGACAGTGCAGAATGTTGCTGTGACCACCAGTATATATATAGCAGTACGGTACAGTAGTCCACTGCTCTACCTCTGTGTCGTCAAGTATACTATGCATCCATTCCATACCTGTGCTGCATTTTAGTTGTGCGCAGTATATAGTAGGAGGGGACAGTGCAGAATGTTGCTGTGACCACCAGTATATATATAGCAGTACGGTACAGTAGTCCACTGCTCTACCTCTGTGTCGTCAAGTATACTATGCATCCATACCTGTGCTGCATTTTAGTTGTGCGCAGTATATAGTAGGATGGGACAGTGCAGAATGTTGCTGTGACCACCAGTATATATATAGCAGTATGGTACAGTAGTCCACTGCTCTACCTCTGTGTCGTCAAGTATACTATGCATCCATTACATACCTGTGCTGCATTTTAGTTGTGCACAGTATATAGTAGGAGGGGACAGTGCAGAATGTTGCTGTGACCACCAGTATATATAGCAGTATGGTACAGTAGTCCACTGCTCTACCTCTGTGTCGTCAAGTATACTATGCATCCATTTCATACCTGTGCTGCATTTTAGTTGTGCGCAGTATATAGTAGGAGGGGACAGTACAGAATGTTGCTGTGACTACCAGTATATATATAGCAGTACGGTACAGTAGTCCACTGCTCTACCTCTGTGTCGTCAAGTATACTATGCATCCATTCCATACCTGTGCTGCATTTTAGTTGTGCGCAGTATATAGTAGGAGGGGACAGTGCAGAATGTTGCTGTGACCACCAGTATATATATATAGCAATACGGTACAGTAGTCCACTGCTCTACCTCTGTGTCATCAAGTAAACTATGCATCCATTCCATACCTGTGCTGCATTTTAGTTGTGCGCAGTATATAGTAGGAGGGGACAGTGCAGAATGTTGCTGTGACCACCAGTATATATATAGCAGTACGGTACAGTAGTCCACTGCTCTACCTCTGTGTCGTCAAGTATACTATGCAACCATTCCATACCTGTGCTGCATTTTAGTTGTGCGCAGTATATAGTATGAGAGGACAGTGCAGAATGTTGCTGTGACCACCAGTATATATATAGCAGTACTGTACAGTAGTCCACTGCTCTACCTCTGTGTCATCAAGTATACTATGCATCCATACCTGTGCTGCATTTTAGTTGTGCGCAGTATATAGTAGGAGGGGACAGTGCAGAATGTTGCTGTGACCACCAGTATATATATAGCAGTATGGTACAGTAGTCCACTGCTCTACCTCGGTGTCGTCAAGTATACTATGCATCCATTCCATACCTGTGCTGCATTTTAGTTGTGCGCAGTATATAGTATGAGAGGACAGTGCAGAATGTTGCTGTGACCACCAGTATATATATAGCAGTACTGTACAGTAGTCCACTGCTCTACCTCTGTGTCGTCAAGTATACTATGCATCCATACCTGTGCTGCATTTTAGTTGTGCACAGTATATAGTAGGAGGGGACAGTGCAGAATGTTGCTGTGACCACCAGTATATATATATAGCAGTACGGTACAGTAGTCCACTGCTCTACCTCTGTGTCGTCAAGTATACTATGCATCCATTCCATACCTGTGCTGCATTTTAGTTGTGCGCAGTATATAGTAGGAGGGGACAGTACAGAATGTTGCTGTGACTACCAGTATATATATAGCAGTACGGTACAGTAGTCCACTGCTCTACCTCTGTGTCGTCAAGTATACTATGCATCCATTCCATACCTGTGCTGCATTTTAGTTGTGCGCAGTATATAGTAGGAGGGGACAGTGCAGAATGTTGCTGTGACCACCAGTATATATATATAGCAATACGGTACAGTAGTCCACTGCTCTACCTCTGTGTCATCAAGTAAACTATGCATCCATTCCATACCTGTGCTGCATTTTAGTTGTGCGCAGTATATAGTAGGAGGGGACAGTGCAGAATGTTGCTGTGACCACCAGTATATATATAGCAGTACGGTACAGTAGTCCACTGCTCTACCTCTGTGTCGTCAAGTATACTATGCATCCATTCCATACCTGTGCTGCATTTTAGTTGTGCGCAGTATATAGTAGGAGGGGACAGTGCAGAATGTTGCTGTGACCACCAGTATATATATAGCAGTACGGTACAGTAGTCCACTGCTCTACCTCTGTGTCGTCAAGTATACTATGCATCCATACCTGTGCTGCATTTTAGTTGTGCGCAGTATATAGTAGGATGGGACAGTGCAGAATGTTGCTGTGACCACCAGTATATATATAGCAGTACGGTACAGTAGTCCACTGCTCTACCTCTGTGTCGTCAAGTATACTATGCATCCATTACATACCTGTGCTGCATTTTAGTTGTGCACAGTATATAGTAGGAGGGGACAGTGCAGAATGTTGCTGTGACCACCAGTATATATAGCAGTATGGTACAGTAGTCCACTGCTCTACCTCTGTGTCGTCAAGTATACTATGCATCCATTTCATACCTGTGCTGCATTTTAGTTGTGCGCAGTATATAGTAGGAGGGGACAGTGCAGAATGTTGCTGTGACCACCAGTATATATATAGCAGTACGGTACAGCAGTCCACTGCTCTACCTCTGTGTCGTCAAGTATACTATGCATCCATTCCATACCTGTGCTGCATTTTAGTTGTGCACAGTATATAGTAGGAGGGGACAGTGCAGAATGTTGCTGTGACCACCAGTATATATATATAGCAATACGGTACAGTAGTCCACTGCTCTACCTCTGTGTCGTCAAGTTTACTATGCATCCATTCCATACCTGTGCTGCATTTTAGTTGTGCGCAGTATATAGTAGGAGGGGACAGTGCAGAATGTTGCTGTGACCACCAGTATATATATAGCAGTACGGTACAGTAGTCCACTGCTCTACCTCTGTGTCGTCAAGTATACTATGCATCCATACCTGTGCTGCATTTTAGTTGTGCACAGTATATAGTAGGAGGAGACAGTGCAGAATGTTGCTGTGACCACCAGTATATATATATAGCAATACGGTACAGTAGTCCACTGCTCTACCTCTGTGTCGTCAAGTATACTATGCATCCATTCCATACCTGTGCTGCATTTTAGTTGTGCGCAGTATATAGTAGGAGGGGACAGTGCAGAATGTTGTTGTGACCACCAGTATATATATAGCAGTACGGTACAGTAGTCCACTGCTCTACCTCTGTGTCGTCAAGTATACTATGCATCCATTCCATACCTGTGCTGCATTTTAGTTGTGCGCAGTATATGGTAGGAGGGGACAGTGCAGAATGTTGCTGTGACCACCAGTATATATATAGCAGTACGGTACAGTAGTCCACTGCTCTACCTCTTTGTCGTCAAGTATACTATGCATCCATACCTGTGCTGCATTATAGTTGTGCGCAGTATATAGTAGGAGGGGACAGTGCAGAATGTTGCTGTGACCACCAGTATATATATAGCAGTACGGTACAGTAGTCCACTGCTCTACCTCTGTGTCGTCAAGTATACTATGCATCCATTCCATACCTGTGCTGCATTTTAGTTGTGCGCAGTATATAGTAGGAGGGGACAGTACAGAATGTTGCTGTGACTACCAGTATATATATAGCAGTACGGTACAGTAGTCCACTGCTCTACCTCTGTGTCGTCAAGTATACTATGCATCCATTCCATACCTGTGCTGCATTTTAGTTGTGCGCAGTATATAGTAGGAGGGGACAGTGCAGAATGTTGCTGTGACCACCAGTATATATATATATAGCAATACGGCACAATAGTCCACTGCTCTACCTCTGTGTCATCAAGTAAACTATGCATCCATTCCATACCTGTGCTGCATTTTAGTTGTGCGCAGTATATAGTAGGAGGGGACAGTGCAGAATGTTGCTGTGACCACCAGTATATATGTAGCAGTACTGTACAGTAGTCCACTGCTCTACCTCTGTGTCGTCAAGTATACTATGCATCCATACCTGTGCTGCATTTTAGTTGTGCACAGTATATAGTAGGGTGGGACAGTGCAGAATGTTGCTGTGACCACCAGTATATATATATATAGCAGTACGGTACAGTAGTCCACTGCTCTACCTCTGTGTCGTGAAGTATACTATGCATCCATTCCATACCTGTGCTGCATTTTAGTTGTGCGCAGTATATAGTAGGAGGGGACAGTGCAGAATGTTGCTGTGACCACCAGTTTATATATATAGCAGTACGGTACAGTAGTCCACTGCTCTACCTCTGTGTCATCAAGTAAACTATGCATCCATTCCATACCTGTGCTGCATTTTAGTTGTGCGCAGTATATAGTAGGAGGGGACAGTGCAGAATGTTGCTGTGACCACCAGTATATATATAGCAGTACGGTACAGTAGTCCACTGCTCTACCTCTGTGTCGTCAAGTATACTATGCATCCATACCTGTGCTGCATTTTAGTTGTGCGCAGTATATAGTAGGAGAGGACAGTGCAGAATGTTGCTGTGACCACCAGTATATATATAGCAGTATGGTACAGTAGTCCACTGCTCTACCTCGGTGTCGTCAAGTATACTATGCATCCATTCCATACCTGTGCTGCATTTTAGTTGTGCGCAGTATATAGTATGAGAGGACAGTGCAGATATGCTGCTGTGACTACCAGTATATATATAGCAGTACTGTACAGTAGTCCACTGCTTTACCTCTGTGTCATCAAGTATACTATGCATCCATACCTGTGCTGCATTTTAGTTGTGCACAGTATATAGTAGGAGGGGACAGTGCAGAATGTTGCTGTGACCACCAGTATATATATATAGCAGTACGGTACAGTAGTCCACTGCTCTACCTCTGTGTCGTCAAGTATACTATGCATCCATTCCATTCCTGTGCTGCATTTTAGTTGTGCGCAGTATATAGTAGGAGGGGACAGTGCAGAATGTAGCTGTGACTACCAGTATATATATAGCAGTACGGTACAGTAGTCCACTGCTCTACCTCTGTGTCGTCAAGTATACTATGCATCCATTCCATACCTGTGCTGCATTTTAGTTGTGCGCAGTATATAGTATGAGAGGACAGTGCAGAATGTTGCTGTGACCACCAGTATATATATATAGCAATACGGTACAGTAGTCCACTGCTCTACCTCTGTGTCATCAAGTAAACTATGCATCCATTCCATACCTGTGCTGCATTTTAGTTGTGCGCAGTATATAGTAGGAGGGGACAGTGCAGAATGTTGCTGTGACCACCAGTATATATATATAGCAATACGGTACAGTAGTCCACTGCTCTACCTCTGTGTCATCAAGTATACTATGCATCCATTCCATACCTGTGCTGCATTTTAGTTGTGCGCTATATATAGTAGGAGGGGACAGTGCAGAATGTTGCTGTGACCACCAGTATATATATAGCAGTACGGTACAGTAGTCCACTGCTCTACCTCTGTGTCGTCAAGTATACTATGCATCCATTCCATACCTGTGCTGCATTTTAGTTGTGCGCAGTATATAGTAGGAGGGGACAGTGCAGAATGTTGCTGTGACCACCAGTATATATATAGCAGTACGGTACAGTAGTCCACTGCTCTACCTCTGTGTCGTCAAGTATACTATGCATCCATACCTGTGCTGCATTTTAGTTGTGCGCAGTATATAGTAGGATGGGACAGTGCAGAATGTTGCTGTGACCACCAGTATATATATAGCAGTATGGTACAGTAGTCCACTGCTCTACCTCTGTGTCGTCAAGTATACTATGCATCCATTACATACCTGTGCTGCATTTTAGTTGTGCACAGTATATAGTAGGAGGGGACAGTGCAGAATGTTGCTGTGACCACCAGTATATATAGCAGTATGGTACAGTAGTCCACTGCTCTACCTCTGTGTCGTCAAGTATACTATGCATCCATTTCATACCTGTGCTGCATTTTAGTTGTGCGCAGTATATAGTAGGAGGGGACAGTACAGAATGTTGCTGTGACTACCAGTATATATATAGCAGTACGGTACAGTAGTCCACTGCTCTACCTCTGTGTCGTCAAGTATACTATGCATCCATTCCATACCTGTGCTGCATTTTAGTTGTGCGCAGTATATAGTAGGAGGGGACAGTGCAGAATGTTGCTGTGACCACCAGTATATATATATAGCAATACGGTACAGTAGTCCACTGCTCTACCTCTGTGTCATCAAGTAAACTATGCATCCATTCCATACCTGTGCTGCATTTTAGTTGTGCGCAGTATATAGTAGGAGGGGACAGTGCAGAATGTTGCTGTGACCACCAGTATATATATAGCAGTACGGTACAGTAGTCCACTGCTCTACCTCTGTGTCGTCAAGTATACTATGCAACCATTCCATACCTGTGCTGCATTTTAGTTGTGCGCAGTATATAGTATGAGAGGACAGTGCAGAATGTTGCTGTGACCACCAGTATATATATAGCAGTACTGTACAGTAGTCCACTGCTCTACCTCTGTGTCATCAAGTATACTATGCATCCATACCTGTGCTGCATTTTAGTTGTGCGCAGTATATAGTAGGAGGGGACAGTGCAGAATGTTGCTGTGACCACCAGTATATATATAGCAGTATGGTACAGTAGTCCACTGCTCTACCTCGGTGTCGTCAAGTATACTATGCATCCATTCCATACCTGTGCTGCATTTTAGTTGTGCGCAGTATATAGTATGAGAGGACAGTGCAGAATGTTGCTGTGACCACCAGTATATATATAGCAGTACTGTACAGTAGTCCACTGCTCTACCTCTGTGTCGTCAAGTATACTATGCATCCATACCTGTGCTGCATTTTAGTTGTGCACAGTATATAGTAGGAGGGGACAGTGCAGAATGTTGCTGTGACCACCAGTATATATATATAGCAGTACGGTACAGTAGTCCACTGCTCTACCTCTGTGTCGTCAAGTATACTATGCATCCATTCCATACCTGTGCTGCATTTTAGTTGTGCGCAGTATATAGTAGGAGGGGACAGTACAGAATGTTGCTGTGACTACCAGTATATATATAGCAGTACGGTACAGTAGTCCACTGCTCTACCTCTGTGTCGTCAAGTATACTATGCATCCATTCCATACCTGTGCTGCATTTTAGTTGTGCGCAGTATATAGTAGGAGGGGACAGTGCAGAATGTTGCTGTGACCACCAGTATATATATATAGCAATACGGTACAGTAGTCCACTGCTCTACCTCTGTGTCATCAAGTAAACTATGCATCCATTCCATACCTGTGCTGCATTTTAGTTGTGCGCAGTATATAGTAGGAGGGGACAGTGCAGAATGTTGCTGTGACCACCAGTATATATATAGCAGTACGGTACAGTAGTCCACTGCTCTACCTCTGTGTCGTCAAGTATACTATGCATCCATTCCATACCTGTGCTGCATTTTAGTTGTGCGCAGTATATAGTAGGAGGGGACAGTGCAGAATGTTGCTGTGACCACCAGTATATATATAGCAGTACGGTACAGTAGTCCACTGCTCTACCTCTGTGTCGTCAAGTATACTATGCATCCATACCTGTGCTGCATTTTAGTTGTGCGCAGTATATAGTAGGATGGGACAGTGCAGAATGTTGCTGTGACCACCAGTATATATATAGCAGTACGGTACAGTAGTCCACTGCTCTACCTCTGTGTCGTCAAGTATACTATGCATCCATTACATACCTGTGCTGCATTTTAGTTGTGCACAGTATATAGTAGGAGGGGACAGTGCAGAATGTTGCTGTGACCACCAGTATATATAGCAGTATGGTACAGTAGTCCACTGCTCTACCTCTGTGTCGTCAAGTATACTATGCATCCATTTCATACCTGTGCTGCATTTTAGTTGTGCGCAGTATATAGTAGGAGGGGACAGTGCAGAATGTTGCTGTGACCACCAGTATATATATAGCAGTACGGTACAGCAGTCCACTGCTCTACCTCTGTGTCGTCAAGTATACTATGCATCCATTCCATACCTGTGCTGCATTTTAGTTGTGCACAGTATATAGTAGGAGGGGACAGTGCAGAATGTTGCTGTGACCACCAGTATATATATATAGCAATACGGTACAGTAGTCCACTGCTCTACCTCTGTGTCGTCAAGTTTACTATGCATCCATTCCATACCTGTGCTGCATTTTAGTTGTGCGCAGTATATAGTAGGAGGGGACAGTGCAGAATGTTGCTGTGACCACCAGTATATATATAGCAGTACGGTACAGTAGTCCACTGCTCTACCTCTGTGTCGTCAAGTATACTATGCATCCATACCTGTGCTGCATTTTAGTTGTGCGCAGTATATAGTAGGAGGGGACAGTGCAGAATGTTGCTGTGACCACCAGTATATATATAGCAGTATGGTACAGTAGTCCACTGCTCTACCTCGGTGTCGTCAAGTATACTATGCATCCATTCCATACCTGTGCTGCATTTTAGTTGTGCGCAGTATATAGTATGAGAGGACAGTGCAGAATGTTGCTGTGACCACCAGTATACATATAGCAGTACGGTACAGTAGTCCACTGCTCTACCTCTGTGTCGTCAAGTATACTATGCATCCATACCTGTGCTGCATTTTAGTTGTGCACAGTATATAGTAGGAGGAGACAGTGCAGAATGTTGCTGTGACCACCAGTATATATATATAGCAGTACGGTACTATAGTCCACTGCTCTACCTCTGTGTCAAGTATACTATGCATCCATTCCATACCTGTGCTGCATTTTAGTTGTGCGCAGTATATAGTAGGAGGGGACAGTACAGAATGTTGCTGTGACTACCAGTATATATATAGCAGTACGGTACAGTAGTCCACTGCTCTACCTCTGTGTCGTCAAGTATACTATGCATCCATTCCATACCTGTGCTGCATTTTAGTTGTGCGCAGTATATAGTAGGAGGGGACAGTGCAGAATGTTGCTGTGACCACCAGTATATATATATAGCAATACGGTACAGTAGTCCACTTCTCTACCTCTGTGTCATCAAGTAAACTATGCATCCATTCCATACCTGTGCTGCATTTTAGTTGTGCGCAGTATATAGTAGGAGGGGACAGTGCAGAATGTTGCTGTGACCACCAGTATATATATAGCAGTACGGTACAGTAGTCCACTGCTCTACCTCTGTGTCGTCAAGTATACTATGCATCCATTCCATACCTGTGCTGCATTTTAGTTGTGCGCAGTATATAGTATGAGAGGACAGTGCAGAATGTTGCTGTGACCACCAGTATATATATAGCAGTACTGTACAGTAGTCCACTGCTCTACCTCTGTGTCGTCAAGTATACTATGCATCCATACCTGTGCTGCATTTTAGTTGTGCGCAGTATATAGTAGGAGGGGACAGTGCAGAATGTTGCTGTGACCACCAGTATATATATAGCAGTATGGTACAGTAGTCCACTGCTCTACCTCTGTGTCGTCAAGTATACTATGCATCCATTCCATACCTGTGCTGCATTTTAGTTGTGCGCAGTATAAAGTATGAGAGGACAGTGCAGAATGTTGCTGTGACCACCAGTATAAATATAGCAGTACTGTACAGTAGTCCACTGCTCTACCTCTGTGTCGTCAAGTATACTATGCATCCATACCTGTGCTGCATTTTAGTTGTGCACAGTATATAGTAGGAGGGGACAGTGCAGAATGTTGCTGTGACCACCAGTATATATATATAGCAGTACGGTACAGTAGTCCACTGCTCTACCTCTGTGTCGTCAAGTATACTATGCATCCATTCCATACCAGTGCTGCATTTTAGTTGTGCGCAGTATATAGTAGGAGGGGACAGTACAGAATGTTGCTGTGACCACCAGTATATATATAGCAGTACGGTACAGTAATCCACTGCTCTACCTCTGTGTCGTCAAGTATACTATGCATCCATTCCATACCTGTGCTGCATTTTAGTTGTGCGCAGTATATAGTAGGAGGGGATAGTGCAGAATGTTGCTGTGACCACCAGTATATATATATATAGCAATACGGTACAGTAGTCCACTGCTCTACCTCTGTGTCATCAAGTAAACTATGCATCCATTCCATACCTTTGCTGCATTTTAGTTGTGCGCAGTATATAGTAGGAGGGGACAGTGCAGAATGTTGCTGTGACCACCAGTATATATATAGCAGTACGGTACAGCAGTCCACTGCTCTACCTCTGTGTCGTCAAGTATACTATGCATCCATTCCATACCTGTGCTGCATTTTAGTTGTGCGCAGTATATAGTAGGAGGGGACAGTGCAGAATGTTGCTGTGACCACCAGTATATATATAGCAGTACGGTACAGTAGTCCACTGCTCTACCTCTGTGTCGTCAAGTATACTATGCATCCATACCTGTGCTGCATTATAGTTGTGCGCAGTATATAGTAGGAGGGGACAGTGCAGAATGTTGCTGTGACCACCAGTATATATATAGCAGTACGGTACAGTAGTCCACTGCTCTACCTCTGTGTCGTCAAGTATACTATGCATCCATTCCATACCTGTGCTGCATTTTAGTTGTGCGCAGTATATAGTAGGAGGGGACAGTGCAGAATGTTGCTGTGACCACCAGTATATATATATAGCAATACGGTACAGTAGTCCACTGCTCTACCTCTGTGTCATCAAGTAAACTATGCATCCATTCCATACCTGTGCTGCATTTTAGTTGTGCACAGTATATAGTAGGAGGGGACAGTGCAGAATGTTGCTGTGACCACCAGTATATATATATATAGCAATACGGTACAGTAGTCCACTGCTCTACCTCTGTGTCATCAAGTAAACTATGCATCCATTACATACCTGTGCTGCATTTTAGTTGTGCACAGTATATAGTAGGAGGGAACAGTGCAGAATGTTGCTGTGACCACCAGTATATATAGCAGTATGGTACAGTAGTCCACTGCTCTACCTCTGTGTCGTCAAGTATACTATGCATCCATTTCATACCTGTGCTGCATTTTAGTTGTGCGCAGTATATATTAGGAGGGGACAGTGCAGAATGTTGCTGTGACTACCAGTATATATATAGCAGTACGGTACAGTAGTCCACTGCTCTACCTCTGTGTCGTCAAGTATACTATGCATCCATTCCATACCTGTGCTGCATTTTAGTTGTGCACAGTATACAGTAGGAGGGGACAGTGCAGAATGTTGCTGTGACCACCAGTATATATATATAGCAATACGGTACAGTAGTCCACTGCTCTACCTCTGTGTCGTCAAGTTTACTATGCATCCATTCCATACCTGTGCTGCATTTTAGTTGTGCACAGTATATAGTAGGAGGGGACAGTGCAGAATGTTGCTGTGACCACCAGTATATATATAGCAGTACGGTACAGTAGTCCACTGCTCTACCTCTTTGTCGTCAAGTATACTATGCATCCATACCTGTGCTGCATTATAGTTGTGCGCAGTATATAGTAGGAGGGGACAGTGCAGAATGTTGCTGTGACCACCAGTATATATATAGCAGTACGGTACAGTAGTCCACTGCTCTACCTCTGTGTCGTCAAGTATACTATGCATCCATTCCATACCTGTGCTGCATTTTAGTTGTGCGCAGTATATAGTAGGAGGGGACAGTGCAGAATGTTGCTGTGACCACCAGTATATATATATAGCAATACGGTACAGTAGTCCACTGCTCTACCTCTGTGTCATCAAGTAAACTATGCATCCATTCCATACCTGTGCTGCATTTTAGTTGTGCGCAGTATATAGTAGGAGGGGACAGTGCAGAATGTTGCTGTGACCACCAGTATATATATAGCAGTACGGTACAGTAGTCCACTGCTCTACCTCTGTGTCGTCAAGTATACTATGCATCCATTCCATACCTGTGCTGCATTTTAGTTGTGCGCAGTATATAGTAGGAGGGGACAGTGCAGAATGTTGCTGTGACCACCAGTATATATATAGCAGTACGGTACAGTAGTCCACTGCTCTACCTCTGTGTCGTCAAGTATACTATGCATCCATACCTGTGCTGCATTTTAGTTGTGCGCAGTATATAGTAGGATGGGACAGTGCAGAATGTTGCTGTGACCACCAGTATATATATAGCAGTACGGTACAGTAGTCCACTGCTCTACCTCTGTGTCGTCAAGTATACTATGCATCCATTACATACCTGTGCTGCATTTTAGTTGTGCACAGTATATAGTAGGAGGGGACAGTGCAGAATGTTGCTGTGACCACCAGTATATATAGCAGTATGGTACAGTAGTCCACTGCTCTACCTCTGTGTCGTCAAGTATACTATGCATCCATTTCATACCTGTGCTGCATTTTAGTTGTGCGCAGTATATAGTAGGAGGGGACAGTGCAGAATGTTGCTGTGACCACCAGTATATATATATAGCAGTACGGTACAGTAGTCCACTGCTCTACCTCTGTGTCGTCAAGTATACTATGCATCCATTCCACACCTGTGCTGCATTTTAGTTGTGCACAGTATATAGTAGGAGGGGACAGTGCAGAATGTTGCTGTGACCACCAGTATATATATATAGCAATACGGTACAGTAGTCCACTGCTCTACCTCTGTGTCGTCAAGTTTACTATGCATCCATTCCATACCTGTGCTGCATTTTAGTTGTGCGCAGTATATAGTAGGATGGGACAGTGCAGAATGTTGCTGTGACCACCAGTATATATATAGCAGTATGGTACAGTAGTCCACTGCTCTACCTCGGTGTCGTCAAGTATACTATGCATCCATTCCATACCTGTGCTGCATTTTAGTTGTGCGCAGTATATAGTATGAGAGGACAGTGCAGAATGTTGCTGTGACCACCAGTATACATATAGCAGTACGGTACAGTAGTCCACTGCTCTACCTCTGTGTCGTCAAGTATACTATGCATCCATACCTGTGCTGCATTTTAGTTGTGCACAGTATATAGTAGGAGGAGACAGTGCAGAATGTTGCTGTGACCACCAGTATATATATATAGCAGTACGGTACTATAGTCCACTGCTCTACCTCTGTGTCAAGTATACTATGCATCCATTCCATACCTGTGCTGCATTTTAGTTGTGCGCAGTATATAGTAGGAGGGGACAGTACAGAATGTTGCTGTGACTACCAGTATATATATAGCAGTACGGTACAGTAGTCCACTGCTCTACCTCTGTGTCGTCAAGTATACTATGCATCCATTCCATACCTGTGCTGCATTTTAGTTGTGCGCAGTATATAGTAGGAGGGGACAGTGCAGAATGTTGCTGTGACCACCAGTATATATATATAGCAATACGGTACAGTAGTCCACTTCTCTACCTCTGTGTCATCAAGTAAACTATGCATCCATTCCATACCTGTGCTGCATTTTAGTTGTGCGCAGTATATAGTAGGAGGGGACAGTGCAGAATGTTGCTGTGACCACCAGTATATATATAGCAGTACGGTACAGTAGTCCACTGCTCTACCTCTGTGTCGTCAAGTATACTATGCATCCATTCCATACCTGTGCTGCATTTTAGTTGTGCGCAGTATATAGTATGAGAGGACAGTGCAGAATGTTGCTGTGACCACCTGTATATATATAGCAGTACTGTACAGTAGTCCACTGCTCTACCTCTGTGTCGTCAAGTATACTATGCATCCATACCTGTGCTGCATTTTAGTTGTGCGCAGTATATAGTAGGAGGGGACAGTGCAGAATGTTGCTGTGACCACCAGTATATATATAGCAGTATGGTACAGTAGTCCACTGCTCTACCTCTGTGTCGTCAAGTATACTATGCATCCATTCCATACCTGTGCTGCATTTTAGTTGTGCGCAGTATATAGTATGAGAGGACAGTGCAGAATGTTGCTGTGACCACCAGTATATATATAGCAGTACTGTACAGTAGTCCACTGCTCTACCTCTGTGTCGTCAAGTATACTATGCATCCATACCTGTGCTGCATTTTAGTTGTGCACAGTATATAGTAGGAGGGGACAGTGCAGAATGTTGCTGTGACCACCAGTATATATATATAGCAGTACGGTACAGTAGTCCACTGCTCTACCTCTGTGTCGTCAAGTATACTATGCATCCATTCCATACCTGTGCTGCATTTTAGTTGTGCGCAGTATATAGTAGGAGGGGACAGTACAGAATGTTGCTGTGACTACCAGTATATATATAGCAGTACGGTACAGTAATCCACTGCTCTACCTCTGTGTCGTCAAGTATACTATGCATCCATTCCATACCTGTGCTGCATTTTAGTTGTGCGCAGTATATAGTAGGAGGGGATAGTGCAGAATGTTGCTGTGACCACCAGTATATATATATAGCAATACGGTACAGTAGTCCACTGCTCTACCTCTGTGTCATCAAGTAAACTATGCATCCATTCCATACCTTTGCTGCATTTTAGTTGTGCGCAGTATATAGTAGGAGGGGACAGTGCAGAATGTTGCTGTGACCACCAGTATATATATAGCAGTACGGTACAGCAGTCCACTGCTCTACCTCTGTGTCGTCAAGTATACTATGCATCCATTCCATACCTGTGCTGCATTTTAGTTGTGCGCAGTATATAGTATGAGAGGACAGTGCAGAATGTTGCTGTGACCACCAGTATACATATAGCAGTACGGTACAGTAGTCCACTGCTCTACCTCTGTGTCGTCAAGTATACTATGCATCCATACCTGTGCTGCATTTTAGTTGTGCACAGTATATAGTAGGAGGAGACAGTGCAGAATGTTGCTGTGACCACCAGTATATATATATAGCAGTACGGTACTATAGTCCACTGCTCTACCTCTGTGTCAAGTATACTATGCATCCATTTCATACCTGTGCTGCATTTTAGTTGTGCGCAGTATATAGTAGGAGGGGACAGTACAGAATGTTGCTGTGACTACCAGTATATATATAGCAGTACGGTACTATAGTCCACTGCTCTACCTCTGTGTCGTCAAGTATACTATGCATCCATTCCATACCTGTGCTGCATTTTAGTTGTGCGCAGTATATAGTAGGAGGGGACAGTACAGAATGTTGCTGTGACTACCAGTATATATATAGCAGTACGGTACAGTAATCCACTGCTCTACCTCTGTGTCGTCAAGTATACTATGCATCCATTCCATACCTGTGCTGCATTTTAGTTGTGCGCAGTATATAGTAGGAGGGGATAGTGCAGAATGTTGCTGTGACCACCAGTATATATATATATAGCAATACGGTACAGTAGTCCACTGCTCTACCTCTGTGTCATCAAGTAAACTATGCATCCATTCCATACCTTTGCTGCATTTTAGTTGTGCGCAGTATATAGTAGGAGGGGACAGTGCAGAATGTTGCTGTGACCACCAGTATATATATAGCAGTACGGTACAGCAGTCCACTGCTCTACCTCTGTGTCGTCAAGTATACTATGCATCCATTCCATACCTGTGCTGCATTTTAGTTGTGCGCAGTATATAGTATGAGAGGACAGTGCAGAATGTTGCTGTGACCACCAGTATACATATAGCAGTACGGTACAGTAGTCCACTGCTCTACCTCTGTGTCGTCAAGTATACTATGCATCCATACCTGTGCTGCATTTTAGTTGTGCACAGTATATAGTAGGAGGAGACAGTGCAGAATGTTGCTGTGACCACCAGTATATATATATAGCAGTACGGTACTATAGTCCACTGCTCTACCTCTGTGTCAAGTATACTATGCATCCATTTCATACCTGTGCTGCATTTTAGTTGTGCGCAGTATATAGTAGGAGGGGACAGTACAGAATGTTGCTGTGACTACCAGTATATATATAGCAGTACGGTACAGTAGTCCACTGCTCTACCTCTGTGTCGTCAAGTATACTATGCATCCATTCCATACCTGTGCTGCATTTTAGTTGTGCGCAGTATATAGTAGGAGGGGACAGTGCAGAATGTTGCTGTGACCACCAGTATATATATAGCAGTACGGTACAGTAGTCCACTGCTCTACCTCTGTGTCGTCAAGTATACTATGCATCCATTCCATACCTGTGCTGCATTTTAGTTGTGCGCAGTATATAGTATGAGAGGACAGTGCAGAATGTTGCTGTGACCACCAGTATATATATAGCAGTACTGTACAGTAGTCCACTGCTCTACCTCTGTGTCGTCAAGTATACTATGCATCCATACCTGTGCTGCATTTTAGTTGTGCGCAGTATATAGTAGGAGGGGACAGTGCAGAATGTTGCTGTGACCACCAGTATATATATAGCAGTATGGTACAGTAGTCCACTGCTCTACCTCTGTGTCGTCAAGTATACTATGCATCCATTCCATACCTGTGCTGCATTTTAGTTGTGCGCAGTATATAGTATGAGAGGACAGTGCAGAATGTTGCTGTGACCACCAGTATATATATAGCAGTACTGTACAGTAGTCCACTGCTCTACCTCTGTGTCGTCAAGTATACTATGCATCCATACCTGTGCTGCATTTTAGTTGTGCACAGTATATAGTAGGAGGGGACAGTGCAGAATGTTGCTGTGACCACCAGTATATATATATAGCAGTACGGTACAGTAGTCCACTGCTCTACCTCTGTGTCGTCAAGTATACTATGCATCCATTCCATACCTGTGCTGCATTTTAGTTGTGCGCAGTATATAGTAGGAGGGGACAGTACAGAATGTTGCTGTGACTACCAGTATATATATAGCAGTACGGTACAGTAATCCACTGCTCTACCTCTGTGTCGTCAAGTATACTATGCATCCATTCCATACCTGTGCTGCATTTTAGTTGTGCGCAGTATATAGTAGGAGGGGATAGTGCAGAATGTTGCTGTGACCACCAGTATATATATATAGCAATACGGTACAGTAGTCCACTGCTCTACCTCTGTGTCATCAAGTAAACTATGCATCCATTCCATACCTTTGCTGCATTTTAGTTGTGCGCAGTATATAGTAGGAGGGGACAGTGCAGAATGTTGCTGTGACCACCAGTATATATATAGCAGTACGGTACAGCAGTCCACTGCTCTACCTCTGTGTCGTCAAGTATACTATGCATCCATTCCATACCTGTGCTGCATTTTAGTTGTGCGCAGTATATAGTAGGAGGGGATAGTGCAGAATGTTGCTGTGACCACCAGTATATATATAGCAGTACGGTACAGCAGTCCACTGCTCTACCTCTGTGTCGTCAAGTATACTATGCATCCATTCCATACCTGTGCTGCATTTTAGTTGTGCGCAGTATATAGTATGAGAGGACAGTGCAGAATGTTGCTGTGACCACCAGTATACATATAGCAGTACGGTACAGTAGTCCACTGCTCTACCTCTGTGTCGTCAAGTATACTATGCATCCATACCTGTGCTGCATTTTAGTTGTGCACAGTATATAGTAGGAGGAGACAGTGCAGAATGTTGCTGTGACCACCAGTATATATATATAGCAGTACGGTACTATAGTCCACTGCTCTACCTCTGTGTCAAGTATACTATGCATCCATTTCATACCTGTGCTGCATTTTAGTTGTGCGCAGTATATAGTAGGAGGGGACAGTACAGAATGTTGCTGTGACTACCAGTATATATATAGCAGTACGGTACAGTAGTCCACTGCTCTACCTCTGTGTCGTCAAGTATACTATGCATCCATTCCAAACCTGTGCTGCATTTTAGTTGTGCGCAGTATATAGTAGGAGGGGACAGTGCAGAATGTTGCTGTGACCACCAGTATATATATATAGCAATACGGTACAGTAGTCCACTTCTCTACCTCTGTGTCATCAAGTAAACTATGCATCCATTCCATACCTGTGCTGCATTTTAGTTGTGCGCAGTATATAGTAGGAGGGGACAGTGCAGAATGTTGCTGTGACCACCAGTATATATATAGCAGTACGGTACAGTAGTCCACTGCTCTACCTCTGTGTCGTCAAGTATACTATGCATCCATTCCATACCTGTGCTGCATTTTAGTTGTGCGCAGTATATAGTATGAGAGGACAGTGCAGAATGTTGCTGTGACCACCAGTATATATATAGCAGTACTGTACAGTAGTCCACTGCTCTACCTCTGTGTCAAGTATACTATGCATCCATACCTGTGCTGCATTTAAGTTGTGCGCAGTATATAGTAGGAGGGGACAGTGCAGAATGTTGCTGTGACCACCAGTATATATATAGCAGTATGGTACAGTAGTCCACTGCTCTACCTCTGTGTCGTCAAGTATACTATGCATCCATTCCATACCTGTGCTGCATTTTAGTTGTGCGCAGTATATAGTATGAGAGGACAGTGCAGAATGTTGCTGTGACCACCAGTATATATATAGCAGTACTGTACAGTAGTCCACTGCTCTACCTCTGTGTCGTCAAGTATACTATGCATCCATACCTGTGCTGCATTTTAGTTGTGCACAGTATATAGTAGGAGGGGACAGTGCAGAATGTTGCTGTGACCACCAGTATATATATATAGCAGTACGGTACAGTAGTCCACTGCTCTACCTCTGTGTCGTCAAGTATACTATGCATCCATTCCATACCTGTGCTGCATTTTAGTTGTGCGCAGTATATAGTAGGAGGGGACAGTACAGAATGTTGCTGTGACTACCAGTATATATATAGCAGTACGGTACAGTAATCCACTGCTCTACCTCTGTGTCGTCAAGTATACTATGCATCCATTCCATACCTGTGCTGCATTTTAGTTGTGCGCAGTATATAGTAGGAGGGGATAGTGCAGAATGTTGCTGTGACCACCAGTATATATATATAGCAATACGGTACAGTAGTCCACTGCTCTACCTCTGTGTCATCAAGTAAACTATGCATCCATTCCATACCTTTGCTGCATTTTAGTTGTGCGCAGTATATAGTAGGAGGGGACAGTGCAGAATGTTGCTGTGACCACCAGTATATATATAGCAGTACGGTACAGCAGTCCACTGCTCTACCTCTGTGTCGTCAAGTATACTATGCATCCATACCTGTGCTGCATTTTAGTTGTGCACAGTATATAGTAGGAGGAGACAGTGCAGAATGTTGCTGTGACCACCAGTATATATATATAGCAGTACGGTACTATAGTCCACTGCTCTACCTCTGTGTCAAGTATACTATGCATCCATTTCATACCTGTGCTGCATTTTAGTTGTGCGCAGTATATAGTAGGAGGGGACAGTACAGAATGTTGCTGTGACTACCAGTATATATATAGCAGTACGGTACAGTAGTCCACTGCTCTACCTCTGTGTCGTCAAGTATACTATGCATCCATTCCATACCTGTGCTGCATTTTAGTTGTGCGCAGTATATAGTAGGAGGGGACAGTGCAGAATGTTGCTGTGACCACCAGTATATATATAGCAGTACGGTACAGTAGTCCACTGCTCTACCTCTGTGTCGTCAAGTATACTATGCATCCATTCCATACCTGTGCTGCATTTTAGTTGTGCGCAGTATATAGTATGAGAGGACAGTGCAGAATGTTGCTGTGACCACCAGTATATATATAGCAGTACTGTACAGTAGTCCACTGCTCTACCTCTGTGTCGTCAAGTATACTATGCATCCATACCTGTGCTGCATTTTAGTTGTGCGCAGTATATAGTAGGAGGGGACAGTGCAGAATGTTGCTGTGACCACCAGTATATATATAGCAGTATGGTACAGTAGTCCACTGCTCTACCTCTGTGTCGTCAAGTATACTATGCATCCATTCCATACCTGTGCTGCATTTTAGTTGTGCGCAGTATATAGTATGAGAGGACAGTACAGAATGTTGCTGTGACCACCAGTATATATATAGCAGTACTGTACAGTAGTCCACTGCTCTACCTCTGTGTCGTCAAGTATACTATGCATCCATACCTGTGCTGCATTTTAGTTGTGCACAGTATATAGTAGGAGGGGACAGTGCAGAATGTTGCTGTGACCACCAGTATATATATATAGCAGTACGGTACAGTAGTCCACTGCTCTACCTCTGTGTCGTCAAGTATACTATGCATCCATTCCATACCTGTGCTGCATTTTAGTTGTGCGCAGTATATAGTAGGAGGGGACAGTACAGAATGTTGCTGTGACTACCAGTATATATATAGCAGTACGGTACAGTAATCCACTGCTCTACCTCTGTGTCGTCAAGTATACTATGCATCCATTCCATACCTGTGCTGCATTTTAGTTGTGCGCAGTATATAGTAGGAGGGGATAGTGCAGAATGTTGCTGTGACCACCAGTATATATATATAGCAATACGGTACAGTAGTCCACTGCTCTACCTCTGTGTCATCAAGTAAACTATGCATCCATTCCATACCTTTGCTGCATTTTAGTTGTGCGCAGTATATAGTAGGAGGGGACAGTGCAGAATGTTGCTGTGACCACCAGTATATATATAGCAGTACGGTACAGCAGTCCACTGCTCTACCTCTGTGTCGTCAAGTATACTATGCATCCATTCCATACCTGTGCTGCATTTTAGTTGTGCGCAGTATATAGTAGGAGGGGACAGTGCAGAATGTTGCTGTGACCACCAGTATATATATAGCAGTACGGTACAGTAGTCCACTGCTCTACCTCTGTGTCGTCAAGTATACTATGCATCCATTCCATACCTGTGCTGCATTTTAGTTGTGCGCAGTATATAGTAGGAGGGGACAGTACAGAATGTTGCTGTGACTACCAGTATATATATAGCAGTACGGTACAGTAATCCACTGCTCTACCTCTGTGTCGTCAAGTATACTATGCATCCATTCCATACCTGTGCTGCATTTTAGTTGTGCGCAGTATATAGTAGGAGGGGATAGTGCAGAATGTTGCTGTGACCACCAGTATATATATAGCAGTACGGTACAGCAGTCCACTGCTCTACCTCTGTGTCGTCAAGTATACTATGCATCCATTCCATACCTGTGCTGCATTTTAGTTGTGCGCAGTATATAGTATGAGAGGACAGTGCAGAATGTTGCTGTGACCACCAGTATACATATAGCAGTACGGTACAGTAGTCCACTGCTCTACCTCTGTGTCGTCAAGTATACTATGCATCCATACCTGTGCTGCATTTTAGTTGTGCACAGTATATAGTAGGAGGAGACAGTGCAGAATGTTGCTGTGACCACCAGTATATATATATAGCAGTACGGTACTATAGTCCACTGCTCTACCTCTGTGTCAAGTATACTATGCATCCATTTCATACCTGTGCTGCATTTTAGTTGTGCGCAGTATATAGTAGGAGGGGACAGTACAGAATGTTGCTGTGACTACCAGTATATATATAGCAGTACGGTACAGTAGTCCACTGCTCTACCTCTGTGTCGTCAAGTATACTATGCATCCATTCCAAACCTGTGCTGCATTTTAGTTGTGCGCAGTATATAGTAGGAGGGGACAGTGCAGAATGTTGCTGTGACCACCAGTATATATATATAGCAATACGGTACAGTAGTCCACTTCTCTACCTCTGTGTCATCAAGTAAACTATGCATCCATTCCATACCTGTGCTGCATTTTAGTTGTGCGCAGTATATAGTAGGAGGGGACAGTGCAGAATGTTGCTGTGACCACCAGTATATATATAGCAGTACGGTACAGTAGTCCACTGCTCTACCTCTGTGTCGTCAAGTATACTATGCATCCATTCCATACCTGTGCTGCATTTTAGTTGTGCGCAGTATATAGTATGAGAGGACAGTGCAGAATGTTGCTGTGACCACCAGTATATATATAGCAGTACTGTACAGTAGTCCACTGCTCTACCTCTGTGTCGTCAAGTATACTATGCATCCATACCTGTGCTGCATTTAAGTTGTGCGCAGTATATAGTAGGAGGGGACAGTGCAGAATGTTGCTGTGACCACCAGTATATATATAGCAGTATGGTACAGTAGTCCACTGCTCTACCTCTGTGTCGTCAAGTATACTATGCATCCATTCCATACCTGTGCTGCATTTTAGTTGTGCGCAGTATATAGTATGAGAGGACAGTGCAGAATGTTGCTGTGACCACCAGTATATATATAGCAGTACTGTACAGTAGTCCACTGCTCTACCTCTGTGTCGTCAAGTATACTATGCATCCATACCTGTGCTGCATTTTAGTTGTGCACAGTATATAGTAGGAGGGGACAGTGCAGAATGTTGCTGTGACCACCAGTATATATATATATAGCAGTACGGTACAGTAGTCCACTGCTCTACCTCTGTGTCGTCAAGTATACTATGCATCCATTCCATACCTGTGCTGCATTTTAGTTGTGCGCAGTATATAGTAGGAGGGGACAGTACAGAATGTTGCTGTGACTACCAGTATATATATAGCAGTACGGTACAGTAATCCACTGCTCTACCTCTGTGTCGTCAAGTATACTATGCATCCATTCCATACCTGTGCTGCATTTTAGTTGTGCGCAGTATATAGTAGGAGGGGATAGTGCAGAATGTTGCTGTGACCACCAGTATATATATATAGCAATACGGTACAGTAGTCCACTGCTCTACCTCTGTGTCATCAAGTAAACTATGCATCCATTCCATACCTTTGCTGCATTTTAGTTGTGCGCAGTATATAGTAGGAGGGGACAGTGCAGAATGTTGCTGTGACCACCAGTATATATATAGCAGTACGGTACAGCAGTCCACTGCTCTACCTCTGTGTCGTCAAGTATACTATGCATCCATTCCATACCTGTGCTGCATTTTAGTTGTGCGCAGTATATAGTAGGAGGGGACAGTGCAGAATGTTGCTGTGACCACCAGTATATATATAGCAGTACGGTACAGTAGTCCACTGCTCTACCTCTGTGTCGTCAAGTATACTATGCATCCATACCTGTGCTGCATTATAGTTGTGCGCAGTATATAGTTGGAGGGGACAGTGCAGAATGTTGCTGTGACCACCAGTATATATATAGCAGTACGGTACAGTAGTCCACTGCTCTACCTCTGTGTCGTCAAGTATACTATGCATCCATTCCATACCTGTGCTGCATTTTAGTTGTGCGCAGTATATAGTAGGAGGGGACAGTGCAGAATGTTGCTGTGACCACCAGTATATATATATAGCAATACGGTACAGTAGTCCACTGCTCTACCTCTGTGTCATCAAGTAAACTATGCATCCATTCCATACCTGTGCTGCATTTTAGTTGTGCACAGTATATAGTAGGAGGGGACAGTGCAGAATGTTGCTGTGACCACCAGTATATATATATATATATATATATATATAGCAATACGGTACAGTAGTCCACTGCTCTACCTCTGTGTCATCAAGTAAACTATGCATTCATTACATACCTGTGCTGCATTTTAGTTGTGCACAGTATATAGTAGGAGGGGACAGTGCAGAATGTTGCTGTGACCACCAGTATATATAGTAGTATGGTACAGTAGTCCACTGCTCTACCTCTGTGTCGTCAAGTATACTATGCATCCATTTCATACCTGTGCTGCATTTTAGTTGTGCGCAGTATATATTAGGAGGGGACAGTGCAGAATGTTGCTGTGACTACCAGTATATATATAGCAGTACGGTACAGTAGTCCACTGCTCTACCTCTGTGTCGTCAAGTATACTATGCATCCATTCCATACCTGTGCTGCATTTTAGTTGTGCACAGTATACAGTAGGAGGGGACAGTGCAGAATGTTGCTGTGACCACCAGTATATATATATAGCAATACGGTACAGTAGTCCACTGCTCTACCTCTGTGTCGTCAAGTTTACTATGCATCCATTCCATACCTGTGCTGCATTTTAGTTGTGCGCAGTATATAGTAAGAGGGGACAGTGCAGAATGTTGCTGTGACCACCAGTATATATATAGCAGTACGGTACAGTAGTCCACTGCTCTACCTCTGTGTCGTCAAGTATACTATGCATCCATACCTGTGCTGCATTTTAGTTGTGCGCAGTATATAGTAGGAGGGGACAGTGCAGATTGTTGCTGTGACCACCAGTATATATATAGCAGAATGGTACAGTAGTCCACTGCTCTACCTCGGTGTCGTCAAGTATACTATGCATCCATTCCATACCTGTGCTGCATTTTAGTTGTGCGCAGTATATAGTATGAGAGGACAGTGCAGAATGTTGCTGTGACCACCAGTATATATATAGCAGTACTGTACAGTAGTCCACTGCTCTACCTCTGTGTCGTCAAGTATACTATGCATCCATACCTGTGCTGCATTTTAGTTGTGCACAGTATATAGTAGGAGGGGACAGTGCAGAATGTTGCTGTGACCACCAGTATATATATATAGCAGTACGGTACAGTAGTCCACTGCTCTACCTCTGTGTCGTCAAGTATACTATGCATCCATTCCATACCTGTGCTGCATTTTAGTTGTGCGCAGTATATAGTAGGAGGGGACAGTGGAGAATGTTGCTGTGACCACCAGTATATATATATAGCAATACGGTACAGT
Source organism: Pseudophryne corroboree (assembly GCF_028390025.1). Classification (NCBI taxonomy): domain Eukaryota; kingdom Metazoa; phylum Chordata; class Amphibia; order Anura; family Myobatrachidae; genus Pseudophryne; species Pseudophryne corroboree. The sequence goes on from NC_086445.1 coordinate 709,931,907, forward strand.
AGTCCACTGCTCTACCTCTGTGTCGTCAAGTATACTATGCATCCATTCCATACCTGTGCTGCATTTTAGTTGTGCGCAGTATATAGTATGAGAGGACAGTGCAGAATGTTGCTGTGACCACCAGTATATATATAGCAGTACTGTACAGTAGTCCACTGCTCTACCTCTGTGTCGTCAAGTATACTATGCATCCATACCTGTGCTGCATTTTAGTTGTGCGCAGTATATAGTAGGAGGGGACAGTGCAGAATGTTGCTGTGACCACCAGTATATATATAGCAGTATGGTACAGTAGTCCACTGCTCTACCTTGGTGTCGTCAAGTATACTATGCATCCATTCCATACCTGTGCTGCATTTTAGTTGTGCGCAGTATATAGTATGAGAGGACAGTGCAGAATGTTGCTGTGACCACCAGTATATATATAGCAGTACTGTACAGTAGTCCACTGCTCTACCTCTGTGTCGTCAAGTATACTATGCATCCATACCTGTGCTGCATTTTAGTTGTGCACAGTATATAGTAGGAGGGGACAGTGCAGAATGTTGCTGTGACCACCAGTATATATATATATATAGCAGTACGGTACAGTAGTCCACTGCTCTACCTCTGTGTCGTCAAGTATACTATGCATCCATTCCATACCTGTGCTGCATTTTAGTTGTGCGCAGTATATAGTAGGATGGGACAGTACAGAATGTTGCTGTGACTACCAGTATATATATAGCAGTACGGTACAGTAGTCCACTGCTCTACCTCTGTGTCGTCAAGTATACTATGCATCCATTCCATACCTGTGCTGCATTTTAGTTGTGCGCAGTATATAGTAGGAGGGGACAGTGCAGAATGTTGCTGTGACCACCAGTATATATATATAGCAATACGGTACAGTAGTCCACTGCTCTACCTCTGTGTCATCAAGTAAACTATGCATCCATTCCATACCTGTGCTGCATTATAGTTGTGCGCAGTATATAGTAGGAGGGGACAGTGCAGAATGTTGCTGTGACCACCAGTATATATATAGCAGTACGGTACAGTAGTCCACTGCTCTACCTCTGTGTCGTCAAGTATACTATGCATCCATTCCATACCTGTGCTGCATTTTAGTTGTGCGCAGTATATAGTAGGAGGGGACAGTGCAGAATGTTGCTGTGACCACCAGTATATATATAGCAGTATGGTACAGTAGTCCACTGCTCTACCTCTGTGTCGTCAAGTATACTATGCATCCATTCCATACCTGTGCTGCATTTTAGTTGTGCGCAGTATATAGTATGAGAGGACAGTGCAGAATGTTGCTGTGACCACCAGTATATATATAGCAGTACTGTACAGTAGTCCACTGCTCTACCTCTGTGTCGTCAAGTATACTATGCATCCATACCTGTGCTGCATTTTAGTTGTGCACAGTATATAGTAGGAGGGGACAGTGCAGAATGTTGCTGTGACCACCAGTATATATATATATAGCAGTACGGTACAGTAGTCCACTGCTCTACCTCTGTGTCGTCAAGTATACTATGCATCCATTCCATACCTGTGCTGCATTTTAGTTGTGCGCAGTATATAGTAGGAGGGGACAGTACAGAATGTTGCTGTGACTACTAGTATATATATAGCAGTACGGTACAGTAATCCACTGCTCTACCTCTGTGTCGTCAAGTATACTATGCATCCATTCCATACCTGTGCTGCATTTTAGTTGTGCGCAGTATATAGTAGGAGGGGATAGTGCAGAATGTTGCTGTGACCACCAGTATATATATATAGCAATACGGTACAGTAGTCCACTGCTCTACCTCTGTGTCATCAAGTAAACTATGCATCCATTCCATACCTTTGCTGCATTTTAGTTGTGCGCAGTATATAGTAGGAGGGGACAGTGCAGAATGTTGCTGTGACCACCAGTATATATATAGCAGTACGGTACAGCAGTCCACTGCTCTACCTCTGTGTCGTCAAGTATACTATGCATCCATTCCATACCTGTGCTGCATTTTAGTTGTGCGCAGTATATAGTAGGAGGGGACAGTGCAGAATGTTGCTGTGACCACCAGTATATATATAGCAGTACGGTACAGTAGTCCACTGCTCTACCTCTGTGTCGTCAAGTATACTATGCATCCATACCTGTGCTGCATTATAGTTGTACGCAGTATATAGTAGGAGGGGACAGTGCAGAATGTTGCTGTGACCACCAGTATATATATAGCAGTACGGTACAGTAGTCCACTGCTCTACCTCTGTGTCGTCAAGTATACTATGCATCCATTCCATACCTGTGCTGCATTTTAGTTGTGCGCAGTATATAGTATGAGAGGACAGTGCAGAATGTTGCTGTGACCACCAGTATATATATAGCAGTACTGTACAGTAGTCCACTGCTCTACCTCTGTGTCGTCAAGTATACTATGCATCCATACCTGTGCTGCATTTTAGTTGTGCACAGTATATAGTAGGAGGGGACAGTGCAGAATGTTGCTGTGACCACCAGTATATATATATATATAGCAGTACGGTACAGTAGTCCACTGCTCTACCTCTGTGTCGTCAAGTATACTATGCATCCATTCCATACCTGTGCTGCATTTTAGTTGTGCGCAGTATATAGTAGGAGGGGACAGTACAGAATGTTGCTGTGACTACCAGTATATATATAGCAGTATGGTACAGTAATCCACTGCTCTACCTCTGTGTCGTCAAGTATACTATGCATCCATTCCATACCTGTGCTGCATTTTAGTTGTGCGCAGTATATAGTAGGAGGGGATAGTGCAGAATGTTGCTGTGACCACCAGTATATATATATAGCAATACGGTACAGTAGTCCACTGCTCTACCTCTGTGTCGTCAAGTATACTATGCATCCATACCTGTGCTGCATTTTAGTTGTGCACAGTATATAGTAGGAGGGGACAGTGCAGAATGTTGCTGTGACCACCAGTATATATATATATAGCAGTACGGTACAGCAGTCCACTGCTCTACCTCTGTGTCGTCAAGTATACTATGCATCCATTCCATACCTGTGCTGCATTTTAGTTGTGCGCAGTATATAGTAGGAGGGGACAGTGCAGAATGTTGCTGTGACCACCAGTATATATATAGCAGTACGGTACAGTAGTCCACTGCTCTACCTCTGTGTCGTCAAGTATACTATGCATCCATACCTGTGCTGCATTATAGTTGTGCGCAGTATATAGTAGGAGGGGACAGTGCAGAATGTTGCTGTGACCACCAGTATATATATAGCAGTACGGTACAGTAGTCCACTGCTCTACCTCTGTGTCGTCAAGTATACTATGCATCCATTCCATACCTGTGCTGCATTTTAGTTGTGCGCAGTATATAGTAGGAGGGGACAGTGCAGAATGTTGCTGTGACCACCAGTATATATATATAGCAATACGGTACAGTAGTCCACTGCTCTACCTCTGTGTCATCAAGTAAACTATGCATCCATTCCATACCTGTGCTGCATTTTAGTTGTGCACAGTATATAGTAGGAGGGGACAGTGCAGAATGTTGCTGTGACCACCAGTATATATATATATAGCAATACGGTACAGTAGTCCACTGCTCTACCTCTGTGTCATCAAGTAAACTATGCATCCATTACATACCTGTGCTGCATTTTAGTTGTGCACAGTATATAGTAGGAGGGGACAGTGCAGAATGTTGCTGTGACCACCAGTATATATAGCAGTATGGTACAGTAGTCCACTGCTCTACCTCTGTGTCGTCAAGTATACTATGCATCCATTTCATACCTGTGCTGCATTTTAGTTGTGCGCAGTATATATTAGGAGGGGACAGTGCAGAATGTTGCTGTGACTACCAGTATATATATAGCAGTACGGTACAGTAGTCCACTGCTCTACCTCTGTGTCGTCAAGTATACTATGCATCCATTCCATACCTGTGCTGCATTTTAGTTGTGCACAGTATACAGTAGGAGGGGACAGTGCAGAATGTTGCTGTGACCACCAGTATATATATATAGCAATACGGTACAGTAGTCCACTGCTCTACCTCTGTGTCGTCAAGTTTACTATGCATCCATTCCATACCTGTGCTGCATTTTAGTTGTGCGCAGTATATAGTAAGAGGGGACAGTGCAGAATGTTGCTGTGACCACCAGTATATATATAGCAGTACGGTACAGTAGTCCACTGCTCTACCTCTGTGTCGTCAAGTATACTATGCATCCATACCTGTGCTGCATTTTAGTTGTGCGCAGTATATAGTAGGAGGGGACAGTGCAGAATGTTGCTGTGACCACCAGTATATATATAGCAGAATGGTACAGTAGTCCACTGCTCTACCTCGGTGTCGTCAAGTATACTATGCATCCATTCCATACCTGTGCTGCATTTTAGTTGTGCGCAGTATATAGTATGAGAGGACAGTGCAGAATGTTGCTGTGACCACCAGTATATATATAGCAGTACTGTACAGTAGTCCACTGCTCTACCTCTGTGTCGTCAAGTATACTATGCATCCATACCTGTGCTGCATTTTAGTTGTGCACAGTATATAGTAGGAGGGGACAGTGCAGAATGTTGCTGTGACCACCAGTATATATATATAGCAGTACGGTACAGTAGTCCACTGCTCTACCTCTGTGTCGTCAAGTATACTATGCATCCATTCCATACCTGTGCTGCATTTTAGTTGTGCGCAGTATATAGTAGGAGGGGACAGTGGAGAATGTTGCTGTGACCACCAGTATATATATATAGCAATACGGTACAGTAGTCCACTGCTCTACCTCTGTGTCATCAAGTAAACTATGCATCCATTCCATACCTTTGCTGCATTTTAGTTGTGCGCAGTATATAGTAGGAGGGGACAGTGCAGAATGTTGCTGTGACCACCAGTATATATATAGCAGTACGGTACAGCAGTCCACTGCTCTACCTCTGTGTCGTCAAGTATACTATGCATCCATTCCATACCTGTGCTGCATTTTAGTTGTGCGCAGTATATAGTAGGAGGGGACAGTGCAGAATGTTGCTGTGACCACCAGTATATATATAGCAGTACGGTACAGTAGTCCACTGCTCTACCTCTGTGTCGTCAAGTATACTATGCATCCATACCTGTGCTGCATTATAGTTGTACGCAGTATATAGTAGGAGGGGACAGTGCAGAATGTTGCTGTGACCACCAGTATATATATAGCAGTACGGTACAGTAGTCCACTGCTCTACCTCTGTGTCGTCAAGTATACTATGCATCCATTCCATACATGTGCTGCATTTTAGTTGTGCGCAGTATATAGTATGAGAGGACAGTGCAGAATGTTGCTGTGACCACCAGTATATATATAGCAGTACTGTACAGTAGTCCACTGCTCTACCTCTGTGTCGTCAAGTATACTATGCATCCATACCTGTGCTGCATTTTAGTTGTGCACAGTATATAGTAGGAGGGGACAGTGCAGAATGTTGCTGTGACCACCAGTATATATATATATATAGCAGTACGGTACAGTAGTCCACTGCTCTACCTCTGTGTCGTCAAGTATACTATGCATCCATTCCATACCTGTGCTGCATTTTAGTTGTGCGCAGTATATAGTAGGAGGGGACAGTACAGAATGTTGCTGTGACTACCAGTATATATATAGCAGTATGGTACAGTAATCCACTGCTCTACCTCTGTGTCGTCAAGTATACTATGCATCCATTCCATACCTGTGCTGCATTTTAGTTGTGCGCAGTATATAGTAGGAGGGGATAGTGCAGAATGTTGCTGTGACCACCAGTATATATATATAGCAATACGGTACAGTAGTCCACTGCTCTACCTCTGTGTCGTCAAGTATACTATGCATCCATACCTGTGCTGCATTTTAGTTGTGCACAGTATATAGTAGGAGGGGACAGTGCAGAATGTTGCTGTGACCACCAGTATATATATATATAGCAGTACGGTACAGCAGTCCACTGCTCTACCTCTGTGTCGTCAAGTATACTATGCATCCATTCCATACCTGTGCTGCATTTTAGTTGTGCGCAGTATATAGTAGGAGGGGACAGTGCAGAATGTTGCTGTGACCACCAGTATATATATAGCAGTACGGTACAGTAGTCCACTGCTCTACCTCTGTGTCGTCAAGTATACTATGCATCCATACCTGTGCTGCATTATAGTTGTGCGCAGTATATAGTAGGAGGGGACAGTGCAGAATGTTGCTGTGACCACCAGTATATATATAGCAGTACGGTACAGTAGTCCACTGCTCTACCTCTGTGTCGTCAAGTATACTATGCATCCATTCCATACCTGTGCTGCATTTTAGTTGTGCGCAGTATATAGTAGGAGGGGACAGTGCAGAATGTTGCTGTGACCACCAGTATATATATATAGCAATACGGTACAGTAGTCCACTGCTCTACCTCTGTGTCATCAAGTAAACTATGCATCCATTCCATACCTGTGCTGCATTTTAGTTGTGCACAGTATATAGTAGGAGGGGACAGTGCAGAATGTTGCTGTGACCACCAGTATATATATAGCAATACGGTACAGTAGTCCACTGCTCTACCTCTGTGTCATCAAGTAAACTATGCATCCATTACATACCTGTGCTGCATTTTAGTTGTGCACAGTATATAGTAGGAGGGGACAGTGCAGAATGTTGCTGTGACCACCAGTATATATAGCAGTATGGTACAGTAGTCCACTGCTCTACCTCTGTGTCGTCAAGTATACTATGCATCCATTTCATACCTGTGCTGCATTTTAGTTGTGCGCAGTATATATTAGGAGGGGACAGTGCAGAATGTTGCTGTGACTACCAGTATATATATAGCAGTACGGTACAGTAGTCCACTGCTCTACCTCTGTGTCGTCAAGTATACTATGCATCCATTCCATACCTGTGCTGCATTTTAGTTGTGCACAGTATACAGTAGGAGGGGACAGTGCAGAATGTTGCTGTGACCACCAGTATATATATATAGCAATACGGTACAGTAGTCCACTGCTCTACCTCTGTGTCGTCAAGTTTACTATGCATCCATTCCATACCTGTGCTGCATTTTAGTTGTGCGCAGTATATAGTAAGAGGGGACAGTGCAGAATGTTGCTGTGACCACCAGTATATATATAGCAGTACGGTACAGTAGTCCACTGCTCTACCTCTGTGTCGTCAAGTATACTATGCATCCATACCTGTGCTGCATTTTAGTTGTGCGCAGTATATAGTAGGAGGGGACAGTGCAGAATGTTGCTGTGACCACCAGTATATATATAGCAGAATGGTACAGTAGTCCACTGCTCTACCTCGGTGTCGTCAAGTATACTATGCATCCATTCCATACCTGTGCTGCATTTTAGTTGTGCGCAGTATATAGTATGAGAGGACAGTGCAGAATGTTGCTGTGACCACCAGTATATATATAGCAGTACTGTACAGTAGTCCACTGCTCTACCTCTGTGTCGTCAAGTATACTATGCATCCATACCTGTGCTGCATTTTAGTTGTGCACAGTATATAGTAGGAGGGGACAGTGCAGAATGTTGCTGTGACCACCAGTATATATATATAGCAGTACGGTACAGTAGTCCACTGCTCTACCTCTGTGTCGTCAAGTATACTATGCATCCATTCCATACCTGTGCTGCATTTTAGTTGTGCGCAGTATATAGTAGGAGGGGACAGTGCAGAATGTTGCTGTGACCACCAGTATATATATAGCAGTACGGTACAGTAGTCCACTGCTCTACCTCTGTGTCGTCAAGTATACTATGCATCCATTCCATACCTGTGCTGCATTTTAGTTGTGCGCAGTATATAGTATGAGAGGACAGTGCAGAATGTTGCTGTGACCACCAGTATGTATATAGCAGTACTGTACAGTAGTCCACTGCTCTACCTCTGTGTCGTCAAGTATACTATGCATCCATACCTGTGCTGCATTTTAGTTGTGCGCAGTATATAGTAGGAGGGGACAGTGCAGAATGTTGCTGTGACCACCAGTATATATATAGCAGTATGGTACAGTAGTCCACTGCTCTACCTTGGTGTCGTCAAGTATACTATGCATCCATTCCATACCTGTGCTGCATTTTAGTTGTGCGCAGTATATAGTATGAGAGGACAGTGCAGAATGTTGCTGTGACCACCAGTATATATATAGCAGTACTGTACAGTAGTCCACTGCTCTACCTCTGTGTCGTCAAGTATACTATGCATCCATACCTGTGCTGCATTTTAGTTGTGCACAGTATATAGTAGGAGGGGACAGTGCAGAATGTTGCTGTGACCACCAGTATATATATATATAGCAGTACGGTACAGTAGTCCACTGCTCTACCTCTGTGTCGTCAAGTATACTATGCATCCATTCCATACCTGTGCTGCATTTTAGTTGTGCGCAGTATATAGTAGGAAGGGACAGTACAGAATGTTGCTGTGACTACCAGTATATATATAGCAGTACGGTACAGTAGTCCACTGCTCTACCTCTGTGTCGTCAAGTATACTATGCATCCATTCCATACCTGTGCTGCATTTTAGTTGTGCGCAGTATATAGTAGGAGGGGACAGTGCAGAATGTTGCTGTGACCACCAGTATATATATATATAGCAATACGGTACAGTAGTCCACTGCTCTACCTCTGTGTCATCAAGTAAACTATGCATCCATTCCATACCTGTGCTGCATTTTAGTTGTGCGCAGTATATAGTAGGAGGGGACAGTGCAGAATGTTGCTGTGACCACCAGTATATATATAGCAGTACGGTACAGTAGTCCACTGCTCTACCTCTGTGTCGTCAAGTATACTATGCATCCATTCCATACCTGTGCTGCATTTTAGTTGTGCGCAGTATATAGTAGGAGGGGACAGTGCAGAATGTTGCTGTGACCACCAGTATATATATAGCAGTACGGTACAGTAGCCCACTGCTCTACCTCTGTGTCATCAAGTATACTATGCATCCATACCTGTGCTGCATTATAGTTGTGCGCAGTATATAGTAGGAGGGGACAGTGCAGAATGTTGCTATGACCACCAGTATATATATAGCAGTATGGTACAGTAGTCCACTGCTCAACCTATGTGTCGTCAAGTATACTATGCATCCATTCCATACCTGTGCTGCATTTTAGTTGTGCGCAGTATATAGTAGGAGGGGACAGTGCAGAATGTTGCTGTGACCACCAGTATATATATATAGCAATACGGTACAGTAGTCCACTGCTCTACCTCTGTGTCATCAAGTAAACTATGCATCCATTCCATACCTGTGCTGCATTTTAGTTGTGCGCAGTATATAGTAGGAGGGAACAGTGCAGAATGTTGCTGTGACCACCAGTATATATATAGCAGTACGGTACAGTAGTCCACTGCTCTACCTCTGTGTCGTCAAGTATACTATGCATCCATACCTGTGCTGCATTTTAGTTGTGCGCAGTATATAGTAGGAGGGGACAGTGCAGAATGTTGCTGTGACCACCAGTATATATATAGCAGTATGGTACAGTAGTCCACTGCTCTACCTCGGTGTCGTCAAGTATACTATGCATCCATTCCATACCTGTGCTGCATTTTAGTTGTGCGCAGTATATAGTATGAGAGGACAGTGCAGATATGCTGCTGTGACCACCAGTATATATATAGCAGTACTGTACAGTAGTCCACTGCTTTACCTCTGTGTCGTCAAGTATACTATGCATCCATACCTGTGCTGCATTTTAGTTGTGCACAGTATATAGTAGGAGGGGACAGTGCAGAATGTTGTTGTGACCACCAGTATATATATATGGCAGTACGGTACAGTAGTCCACTGCTCTACCTCTGTGTCATCAAGTATACTATGCATCCATTCCATACCTATGCTGCATTTTAGTTGTGCGCTATATATAGTAGGAGGGGACAGTGCAGAATGTTGCTGTGACCACCAGTATATATATAGCAGTACGGTACAGTAGTCCACTGCTCTACCTCTGTGTCGTCAAGTATACTATGCATCCATTCCATACCTGTGCTGCATTTTAGTTGTGCGCAGTATATAGTAGGAGGGGACAGTGCAGAATGTTGCTGTGACCACCAGTATATATATAGCAGTACGGTACAGTAGTCCACTGCTCTACCTCTGTGTCGTCAAGTATACTATGCATCCATACCTGTGCTGCATTTTAGTTGTGCGCAGTATATAGTAGGATGGGACAGTGCAGAATGTTGCTGTGACCACCAGTATATATATAGCAGTATGGTACAGTAGTCCACTGCTCTACCTCTGTGTCGTCAAGTATACTATGCATCCATTACATACCTGTGCTGCATTTTAGTTGTGCACAGTATATAGTAGGAGGGGACAGTGCAGAATGTTGCTGTGACCACCAGTATATATAGCAGTATGGTACAGTAGTCCACTGCTCTACCTCTGTGTCGTCAAGTATACTATGCATCCATTTCATACCTGTGCTGCATTTTAGTTGTGCGCAGTATATAGTAGGAGGGGACAGTATAGAATGTTGCTGTGACTACCAGTATATATATAGCAGTACGGTACAGTAGTCCACTGCTCTACCTCTGTGTCGTCAAGTATACTATGCATCCATTCCATACCTGTGCTGCATTTTAGTTGTGCGCAGTATATAGTAGGAGGGGACAGTACAGAATGTTGCTGTGACTACCAGTATATATATAGCAGTACGGTACAGTAATCCACTGCTCTACCTCTGTGTCGTCAAGTATACTATGCATCCATTCCATACCTGTGCTGCATTTTAGTTGTGCGCAGTATATAGTAGGAGGGGATAGTGCAGAATGTTGCTGTGACCACCAGTATATATATATAGCAATACGGTACAGTAGTCCACTGCTCTACCTCTGTGTCATCAAGTAAACTATGCATCCATTCCATACCTTTGCTGCATTTTAGTTGTGCGCAGTATATAGTAGGAGGGGACAGTGCAGAATGTTGCTGTGACCACCAGTATATATATAGCAGTACGGTACAGCAGTCCACTGCTCTACCTCTGTGTCGTCAAGTATACTATGCATCCATTCCATACCTGTGCTGCATTTTAGTTGTGCGCAGTATATAGTAGGAGGGGACAGTGCAGAATGTTGCTGTGACCACCAGTATATATATATAGCAGTACGGTACAGTAGTCCACTGCTCTACCTCTGTGTCGTCAAGTATACTATGCATCCATTCCATACCTGTGCTGCATTTTAGTTGTGCGCAGTATATAGTAGGAGGGGACAGTGCAGAATGTTGCTGTGACCACCAGTATATATATATAGCAGTACGGTACAGTAGTCCACTGCTCTACCTCTGTGTCGTCAAGTATACTATGCATCCATACCTGTGCTGCATTTTAGTTGTGCGCAGTATATAGTAGGAGGGGACAGTGCAGAATGTTGCTGTGACCACCAGTATATATATAGCAGTATGGCACAGTAGTCCACTGCTCTACCTTGGTGTCGTCAAGTATACTATGCATCCATTCCATACCTGTGCTGCATTTTAGTTGTGCGCAGTATATAGTATGAGAGGACAGTGCAGAATGTTGCTGTGACCACCAGTATATATATAGCAGTACTGTACAGTAGTCCACTGCTCTACCTCTGTGTCGTCAAGTATACTATGCATCCATACCTGTGCTGCATTTTAGTTGTGCACAGTATATAGTAGGAGGGGACAGTGCAGAATGTTGCTGTGACCACCAGTATATATATATATAGCAGTACGGTACAGTAGTCCACTGCTCTACCTCTGTGTCGTCAAGTATACTATGCATCCATTCCATACCTGTGCTGCATTTTAGTTGTGCGCAGTATATAGTAGGAAGGGACAGTACAGAATGTTGCTGTGACTACCAGTATATATATAGCAGTACGGTACAGTAGTCCACTGCTCTACCTCTGTGTCGTCAAGTATACTATACATCCATTCCATACCTGTGCTGCATTTTAGTTGTGCGCAGTATATAGTAGGAGGGGACAGTGCAGAATGTTGCTGTGACCACCAGTATATATATATATAGCAATATGGTACAGTAGTCCACTGCTCTACCTCTGTGTCATCAAGTAAACTATGCATCCATTCCATACCTGTGCTGCATTTTAGTTGTGCACAGTATATAGTAGGAGGGGACAGTGCAGAATGTTGCTGTGACCACCAGTATATATATAGCAGTACGGTACAGTAGTCCACTGCTCTACCTCTGTGTCGTCAAGTATACTATGCATCCATTCCATACCTGTGCTGCATTTTAGTTGTGCGCAGTATATAGTAGGAGGGGACAGTGCAGAATGTTGCTGTGACCACCAGTATATATATAGCAGTACGGTACAGTAGTCCACTGCTCTACCTCTGTGTCATCAAGTATACTATGCATCCATACCTGTGCTGCATTATAGTTGTGCGCAGTATATAGTAGGAGGGGACAGTGCAGAATGTTGCTATGACCACCAGTATATATATAGCAGTATGGTACAGTAGTCCACTGCTCTACCTATGTGTCGTCAAGTATACTATGCATCCATTCCATACCTGTGCTGCATTTTAGTTGTGCGCAGTATATAGTAGGAGGGGACAGTGCAGAATGTTGCTGTGACCACCAGTATATATATATAGCAATACGGTACAGTAGTCCACTGCTCTACCTCTGTGTCATCAAGTAAACTATGCATCCATTCCATACCTGTGCTGCATTTTAGTTGTGCGCAGTATATAGTAGGAGGGAACAGTGCAGAATGTTGCTGTGACCACCAGTATATATATAGCAGTACGGTACAGTAGTCCACTGCTCTACCTCTGTGTCGTCAAGTATACTATGCATCCATACCTGTGCTGCATTTTAGTTGTGCGCAGTATATAGTAGGAGGGGACAGTGCAGAATGTTGCTGTGACCACCAGTATATATATAGCAGTATGGTACAGTAGTCCACTGCTCTACCTCGGTGTCGTCAAGTATACTATGCATCCATTCCATACCTGTGCTGCATTTTAGTTGTGCGCAGTATTTAGTATGAGAGGACAGTGCAGATATGCTGCTGTGACCACCAGTATATATATAGCAGTACTGTACAGTAGTCCACTGCTTTACCTCTGTGTCGTCAAGTATACTATGCATCCATACCTGTGCTGCATTTTAGTTGTGCACAGTATATACTAGGAGGGGACAGTGCAGAATGTTGTTGTGACCACCAGTATATATATATGGCAGTACGGTACAGTAGTCCACTGCTCTACCTCTGTGTCGTCAAGTATACTATGCATCCATTCCATACCTGTGCTGCATTTTAGTTGTGCGCAGTATATAGTAGGAGGGGACAGTGCAGAATGTTGCTGTGACTACCAGTATATATATAGCAGTACGGTGCAGTAGTCCACTGCTCTACCTCTGTGTCGTCAAGTATACTATGCATCCATTCCATACCTGTGCTGCATTTTAGTTGTGCGCTATATATAGTAGGAGGGGACAGTGCAGAATGTTGCTGTGACCACCAGTATATATATAGCAGTACGGTACAGTAGTCCACTGCTCTACCTCTGTGTCGTCAAGTATACTATGCATCCATTCCATACCTGTGCTGCATTTTAGTTGTGCGCAGTATATAGTAGGAGGGGACAGTGCAGAATGTTGCTGTGACCACCAGTATATATATAGCAGTACGGTACAGTAGTCCACTGCTCTACCTCTGTGTCGTCAAGTATACTATGCATCCATACCTGTGCTGCATTTTAGTTGTGCGCAGTATATAGTAGGATGGGACAGTGCAGAATGTTGCTGTGACCACCAGTATATATATAGCAGTATGGTACAGTAGTCCACTGCTCTACCTCTGTGTCGTCAAGTATACTATGCATCCATTACATACCTGTGCTGCATTTTAGTTGTGCACAGTATATAGTAGGAGGGGACAGTGCAGAATGTTGCTGTGACCACCAGTATATATAGCAGTATGGTACAGTAGTCCACTGCTCTACCTCTGTGTCATCAAGTATACTATGCATCCATTTCATACCTGTGCTGCATTTTAGTTGTGCGCAGTATATAGTAGGAGGGGACAGTACAGAATGTTGCTGTGACTACCAGTATATATATAGCAGTACGGTACAGTAGTCCACTGCTCTACCTCTGTGTCGTCAAGTATACTATGCATCCATTCCATACCTGTGCTGCATTTTAGTTGTGCGCAGTATATAGTAGGAGGGGACAGTGCAGAATGTTGCTGTGACCACCAGTATATATATATAGCAATACGGTACAGTAGTCCACTGCTCTACCTCTGTGTCATCAAGTAAACTATGCATCCATTCCATACCTGTGCTGCATTTTAGTTGTGCGCAGTATATAGTAGGAGGGGACAGTGCAGAATGTTGCTGTGACCACCAGTATATATATAGCAGTACGGTACAGTAGTCCACTGCTCTACCTCTGTGTCGTCAAGTATACTATGCAACCATTCCATACCTGTGCTGCATTTTAGTTGTGCGCAGTATATAGTATGAGAGGACAGTGCAGAATGTTGCTGTGACCACCAGTATATATATAGCAGTACTGTACAGTAGTCCACTGCTCTACCTCTGTGTCGTCAAGTATACTATGCATCCATACCTGTGCTGCATTTTAGTTGTGCACAGTATATAGTAGGAGGGGACAGTGCAGAATGTTGCTGTGACCACCAGTATATATATATAGCAGTACGGTACAGTAGTCCACTGCTCTACCTCTGTGTCGTCAAGTATACTATGCATCCATTCCATACCTGTGCTGCATTTTAGTTGTGCGCAGTATATAGTAGGAGGGGACAGTACAGAATGTTGCTGTGACTACCAGTATATATATAGCAGTACGGTACAGTAGTCCACTGCTCTACCTCTGTGTCGTCAAGTATACTATGCATCCATTCCATACCTGTGCTGCATTTTAGTTGTGCGCAGTATATAGTAGGAGGGGACAGTGCAGAATGTTGCTGTGACCACCAGTATATATATATAGCAATACGGTACAGTAGTCCACTGCTCTACCTCTGTGTCATCAAGTAAACTATGCATCCATTCCATACCTGTGCTGCATTTTAGTTGTGCGCAGTATATAGTAGGAGGGGACAGTGCAGAATGTTGCTGTGACCACCAGTATATATATAGCAGTACGGTACAGTAATCCACTGCTCTACCTCTGTGTCGTCAAGTATACTATGCAACCATTCCATACCTGTGCTGCATTTTAGTTGTGCGCAGTATATAGTATGAGAGGACAGTGCAGAATGTTGCTGTGACCACCAGTATATATATAGCAGTACTGTACAGTAGTCCACTGCTCTACCTCTGTGTCGTCAAGTATACTATGCATCCATACCTGTGCTGCATTTTAGTTGTGCGCAGTATATAGTATGAGAGGACAGTGCAGAATGTTGCTGTGACCACCAGTATATATATAGCAGTACTGTACAGTAGTCCACTGCTCTACCTCTGTGTCGTCAAGTATACTATGCATCCATACCTGTGCTGCATTTTAGTTGTGCACAGTATATAGTAGGAGGGGACAGTGCAGAATGTTGCTGTGACCACCAGTATATATATATAGCAGTACGGTACAGTAGTCCACTGCTCTACCTCTGTGTCGTCAAGTATACTATGCATCCATTCCATACCTGTGCTGCATTTTAGTTGTGCGCAGTATATAGTAGGAGGGGACAGTACAGAATGTTGCTGTGACTACCAGTATATATATAGCAGTACGGTACAGTAGTCCACTGCTCTACCTCTGTGTCGTCAAGTATACTATGCATCCATTCCATACCTGTGCTGCATTTTAGTTGTGCGCAGTATATAGTAGGAGGGGACAGTGCAGAATGTTGCTGTGACCACCAGTATATATATATAGCAATACGGTACAGTAGTCCACTGCTCTACCTCTGTGTCATCAAGTAAACTATGCATCCATTCCATACCTGTGCTGCATTTTAGTTGTGCGCAGTATATAGTAGGAGGGGACAGTGCAGAATGTTGCTGTGACCACCAGTATATATATATAGCAGTACGGTACAGTAATCCACTGCTCTACCTCTGTGTCGTCAAGTATACTATGCAACCATTCCATACCTGTGCTGCATTTTAGTTGTGCGCAGTATATAGTATGAGAGGACAGTGCAGAATGTTGCTGTGACCACCAGTATATATATAGCAGTACTGTACAGTAGTCCACTGCTCTACCTCTGTGTCGTCAAGTATACTATGCATCCATACCTGTGCTGCATTTTAGTTGTGCGCAGTATATAGTAGGAGGGGACAGTGCAGAATGTTGCTGTGACCACCAGTATATATATAGCAGTATGGTACAGTAGTCCACTGCTCTACCTCGGTGTCGTCAAGTATACTATGCATCCATTCCATACCTGTGCTGCATTTTAGTTGTGCGCAGTATATAGTATGAGAGGACAGTGCAGAATGTTGCTGTGACCACCAGTATATATATAGCAGTACTGTACAGTAGTCCACTGCTCTACCTCTGTGTCGTCAAGTATACTATGCATCCATACCTGTGCTGCATTTTAGTTGTGCACAGTATATAGTAGGAGGGGACAGTGCAGAATGTTGCTGTGACCACCAGTATATATATATAGCAGTACGGTACAGTAGTCCACTGCTCTACCTCTGTGTCGTCAAGTATACTATGCATCCATTCCATACCTGTGCTGCATTTTAGTTGTGCGCAGTATATAGTAGGAGGGGACAGTACAGAATGTTGCTGTGACTACCAGTATATATATAGCAGTACGGTACAGTAATCCACTGCTCTACCTCTGTGTCGTCAAGTATACTATGCATCCATTCCATACCTGTGCTGCATTTTAGTTGTGCGCAGTATATAGTAGGATGGGACAGTGCAGAATGTTGCTGTGACCACCAGTATATATATAGCAGTACGGTACAGTAGTCCACTGCTCTACCTCTGTGTCGTCAAGTATACTATGCATCCATTCCATACCTGTGCTGCATTTTAGTTGTGCACAGTATATAGTAGGAGGGGACAGTGCAGAATGTTGCTGTGACCACCAGTATATATATATAGCAATACGGTACAGTAGTCCACTGCTCTACCTCTGTGTCATCAAGTTAACTATGCATCCATTCCATACCTGTGCTGCATTTTAGTTGTGCGCAGTATATAGTAGGAGGGGACAGTGCAGTATGTTGCTGTGACCACCAGTATATATATAGCAGTACGGTACAGTAATCCACTGCTCTACCTCTGTGTCGTCAAGTATACTATGCAACCATTCCATACCTGTGCTGCATTTTAGTTGTGCGCAGTATATAGTATGAGAGGACAGTGCAGAATGTTGCTGTGACCACCAGTATATATATAGCAGTACTGTACAGTAGTCCACTGCTCTACCTCTGTGTCGTCAAGTATACTATGCATCCATACCTGTGCTGCATTTTAGTTGTGCGCAGTATATAGTAGGAGGGGACAGTGCAGAATGTTGCTGTGACCACCAGTATATATATAGCAGTATGGTACAGTAGTCCACTGCTCTACCTCGGTGTCGTCAAGTATACTATGCATCCATTCCATACCTGTGCTGCATTTTAGTTGTGCGCAGTATATAGTATGAGAGGACAGTGCAGAATGTTGCTGTGACCACCAGTATATATATAGCAGTACTGTACAGTAGTCCACTGCTCTACCTCTGTGTCGTCAAGTATACTATGCATCCATTCCATACCTGTGCTGCATTTTAGTTGTGCGCAGTATATAGTAGGAGGGGACAGTACAGAATGTTGCTGTGACTACCAGTATATATATAGCAGTACGGTACAGTAATCCACTGCTCTACCTCTGTGTCGTCAAGTATACTATGCATCCATTCCATACCTGTGCTGCATTTTAGTTGTGCGCAGTATATAGTAGGAGGGGATAGTGCAGAATGTTGCTGTGACCACCAGTATATATATATATAGCAATACGGTACAGTAGTCCACTGCTCTACCTCTGTGTCATCAAGTAAACTATGCATCCATTCCATACCTGTGCTGCATTATAGTTGTGCGCAGTATATAGTAGGAGGGGACAGTGCAGAATGTTGCTGTGACCACCAGTATATATATAGCAGTACGGTACAGTAGTCCACTGCTCTACCTCTTTGTCGTCAAGTATACTATGCATCCATACCTGTGCTGCATTATAGTTGTGCGCAGTATATAGTAGGAGGGGACAGTGCAGAATATTGCTGTGACCACCAGTATATATATAGCAGTACGGTACAGTAGTCCACTGCTCTACCTCTGTGTCGTCAAGTATACTATGCATCCATTCCATACCTGTGCTGCATTTTAGTTGTGCGCAGTATATAGTAGGAGGGGACAGTGCAGAATGTTGCTGTGACCACCAGTATATATATATAGCAATACGGTACAGTAGTCCACTGCTCTACCTCTGTGTCATCAAGTAAACTATGCATCCATTCCATACCTGTGCTGCATTTTAGTTGTGCGCAGTATATAGTAGGAGGGGACAGTGCAGAATGTTGCTGTGACCACCAGTATATATATAGCAGTACGGTACAGTAGTCCACTGCTCTACCTCTGTGTCGTCAAGTATACTATGCATCCATTCCATACCTGTGCTGCATTTTAGTTGTGCGCAGTATATAGTAGGAGGGGACAGTGCAGAATGTTGCTGTGACCACCAGTATATATATAGCAGTACGGTACAGTAGTCCACTGCTCTACCTCTGTGTCGTCAAGTATACTATGCATCCATACCTGTGCTGCATTTTAGTTGTGCGCAGTATATAGTAGGAGGGGACAGTGCAGAATGTTGCTGTGACCACCAGTATATATATAGCAGTACGGTACAGTAGTCCACTGCTCTACCTCTGTGTCGTCAAGTATACTATGCATCCATTACATACCTGTGCTGCATTTTAGTTGTGCACAGTATATAGTAGGAGGGGACAGTGCAGAATGTTGCTGTGACCACCAGTATATATAGCAGTATGGTACAGTAGTCCACTGCTCTACCTCTGTGTCGTCAAGTATACTATGCATCCATTTCATACCTGTGCTGCATTTTAGTTGTGCGCAGTATATAGTAGGAGGGGACAGTGCAGAATGTTGCTGTGACCACCAGTATATATATAGCAGTACGGTACAGTAGTCCACTGCTCTACCTCTGTGTCGTCAAGTATACTATGCATCCATTCCATACCTGTGCTGCATTTTAGTTGTGCACAGTATATAGTAGGAGGGGACAGTGCAGAATGTTGCTGTGACCACCAGTATATATATATAGCAATACGGTACAGTAGTCCACTGCTCTACCTCTGTGTCGTCAAGTTTACTATGCATCCATTCCATACCTGTGCTGCATTTTAGTTGTGCGCAGTATATAGTAGGAGGGGACAGTGCAGAATGTTGCTGTGACCACCAGTATATATATAGCAGTACGGTACAGTAGTCCACTGCTCTACCTCTGTGTCGTCAAGTATACTATGCATCCATACCTGTGCTGCATTTTAGTTGTGCGCAGTATATAGTAGGAGGGGACAGTGCAGAATGTTGCTGTGACCACCAGTATATATATAGCAGTATGGTACAGTAGTCCACTGCTCTACCTCGGTGTCGTCAAGTATACTATGCATCCATTCCATACCTGTGCTGCATTTTAGTTGTGCGCAGTATATAGTATGAGAGGACAGTGCAGAATGTTGCTGTGACCACCAGTATACATATAGCAGTAAGGTACAGTAGTCCACTGCTCTACCTCTGTGTCGTCAAGTATACTATGCATCCATACCTGTGCTGCATTTTAGTTGTGCACAGTATATAGTAGGAGGAAACAGTGCAGAATGTTGCTGTGACCACCAGTATATATATATAGCAGTACGGTACAGTAGTCCACTGCTCTACCTCTGTGTCGTCAAGTATACTATGCATCCATACCTGTGCTGCATTTTAGTTGTGCACAGTATATAGTAGGAGGGGACAGTACAGAATGTTGCTGTGACTACCAGTATATATATAGCAGTACGGTACAGTAGTCCACTGCTCTACCTCTGTGTCGTCAAGTATACTATGCATCCATTCCATACCTGTGCTGCATTTTAGTTGTGCGCAGTATATAGTAGGAGGGGACAGTGCAGAATGTTGCTGTGACCACCAGTATATATATATAGCAATACGGTACAGTAGTCCACTGCTCTACCTCTGTGTCATCAAGTATACTATGCATCCATTCCATACCTGTGCTGCATTTTAGTTGTGCGCAGTATATAGTAGGAGGGGACAGTGCAGAATGTTGCTGTGACCACCAGTATATATATAGCAGTACGGTACAGTAGTCCACTGCTCTACCTCTGTGTCGTCAAGAATACTATGCATCCATTCCATACCTGTGCTGCATTTTAGTTGTGCGCAGTATATAGTATGAGAGGACAGTGCAGAATGTTGCTGTGACCACCAGTATATATATAGCAGTACTGTACAGTAGTCCACTGCTCTACCTCTGTGTCGTCAAGTATACTATGCATCCATACCTGTGCTGCATTTTAGTTGTGCACAGTATATAGTAGGAGGGGACAGTGCAGAATGTTGCTGTGACCACCAGTATATATATAGCAGTATGGTACAGTAGTCCACTGCTCTACCTCTGTGTCGTCAAGTATACTATGCATCCATTCCATACCTGTGCTGCATTTTAGTTGTGCGCAGTATATAGTATGAGAGGACAGTGCAGAATGTTGCTGTGACCACCAGTATATATATAGCAGTACTGTACAGTAGTCCACTGCTCTACCTCTGTGTCGTCAAGTATACTATGCATCCATACCTGTGCTGCATTTTAGTTGTGCACAGTATATAGTAGGAGGGGACAGTGCAGAATGTTGCTGTGACCACCAGTATATATATATAGCAGTACGGTACAGTAGTCCACTGCTCTACCTCTGTGTCGTCAAGTATACTATGCATCCATTCCATACCTATTCTGCATTTTAGTTGTGCGCAGTATATAGTAGGAGGGGACAGTACAGAATGTTGCTGTGACTACCAGTATATATATAGCAGTACGGTACAGTAATCCACTGCTCTACCTCTGTGTCGTCAAGTATACTATGCATCCATTCCATACCTGTGCTGCATTTTAGTTGTGCGCAGTATATAGTAGGAGGGGATAGTGCAGAATGTTGCTGTGACCACCAGTATATATATATATAGCAATACGGTACAGTAGTCCACTGCTCTACCTCTGTGTCATCAAGTAAACTATGCATCCATTCCATACCTTTGCTGCATTTTAGTTGTGCGCAGTATATAGTAGGAGGGGACAGTGCAGAATGTTGCTGTGACCACCAGTATATATATAGCAGTACGGTACAGCAGTCCACTGCTCTACCTCTGTGTCGTCAAGTATACTATGCATCCATTCCATACCTGTGCTGCATTTTAGTTGTGCGCAGTATATAGTAGGAGGGGACAGTGCAGAATGTTGCTGTGACCACCAGTATATATATAGCAGTACGGTACAGTAGTCCACTGCTCTACCTCTGTGTCGTCAAGTATACTATGCATCCATACCTGTGCTGCATTTTAGTTGTGCGCAGTATATAGTAGGAGGGGACAGTGCAGAATGTTGCTGTGACCACCAGTATATATATAGCAGTATGGTACAGTAGTCCACTGCTCTACCTCTGTGTCGTCAAGTATACTATGCATCCATTCCATACCTGTGCTGCATTTTAGTTGTGCGCAGTATATATAGTAGGAGGGGACAGTGCAGAATGTTGCTGTGACCACCAGTATATATATATAGCAATACGGTACAGTAGTCCACTGCTCTACCTCTGTGTCATCAAGTAAACTATGCATCCATTCCATACCTGTGCTGCATTTTAGTTGTGCGCAGTATATAGTAGGAGGGGACAGTGCAGAATGTTGCTGTGACCACCAGAATATATATAGCAGTACGGTACAGTAGTCCACTGCTCTACCTCTGTGTCGTCAAGTATACTATGCATCCATTACATACCTGTGCTGCATTTTAGTTGTGCACAGTATATAGTATGAGGGGACAGTGCAGAATGTTGATGTGACCACCAGTATATATAGCAGTATGGTACAGTAGTCCACTGCTCTACCTCTGTGTCGTCAAGTATACTATGCATCCATTTCATACCTGTGCTGCATTTTAGTTGTGCGCAGTATATATTAGGAGGGGACAGTGCAGAATGTTGCTGTGACTACCAGTATATATATAGCAGTACGGTACAGTAGTCCACTGCTCTACCTCTGTGTCGTCAAGTATACTATGCATCCATTCCATACCTGTGCTGCATTTTATAAATAGAGTAATTTTTATTCACCACAAAAGTTAAAGATACAGACATTTCAGGATACATTTCTGGTCATATTGGATAATCACATTATTCAGTCATTCATATCAGCTTTATGGTATTATACATGCATGAATACTATTCCCCACATCACCATTTCCGTGCGGCCTTCACGCAATATGCATATTGTATGTAGTCTGTATCCAAGTTATGATTCACATACTTAACATTTTTTAGATTTTCTCCCCCCACCTTATGTGTAATTACCCCGTCTATTGAGCCGTATATAGCCCACAACCCCACTACCCCCAAACTAACCCTCTAAACAAACTCAAGCCTAGTCAACCTGATGTGTGCGTGGTGTGGTGCGACAGCTAACACCTGTGCTGCATTTTAGTTGTGCACAGTATACAGTAGGAGGGGACAGTGCAGAATGTTGCTGTGACCACCAGTATATATATATAGCAATATGGTACAGTAGTCCACTGCTCTACCTCTGTGTCGTCAAGTTTACTATGCATCCATTCCATACCTGTGCTGCATTTTAGTTGTGCGCAGTATATAGTAGGAGGGGACAGTGCAGAATGTTGCTGTGACCACCAGTATATATATAGCAGTACGGTACAGTAGTCCACTGCTCTACCTCTGTGTCGTCAAGTATACTATGCATCCATACCTGTGCTGCATTTTAGTTGTGCGCAGTATATAGTAGGAGGGGACAGTGCAGAATGTTGCTGTGACCACCAGTATATATATAGCAGAATGGTACAGTAGTCCACTGCTCTACCTCGGTGTCGTCAAGTATACTATGCATCCATTCCATACCTGTGCTGCATTTTAGTTGTGCGCAGTATATAGTATGAGAGGACAGTGCAGAATGTTGCTGTGACCACCAGTATATATATAGCAGTACTGTACAGTAGTCCACTGCTCTACCTCTGTGTCGTCAAGTATACTATGCATCCATACCTGTGCTGCATTTTAGTTGTGCACAGTATATAGTAGGAGGGGACAGTGCAGAATGTTGCTGTGACCACCAGTGTATATATATAGCAGTACGGTACAGTAGTCCACTGCTCTACCTCTGTGTCGTCAAGTATACTATGCATCCATTCCATACCTGTGCTGCATTTTAGTTGTGCGCAGTATATAGTAGGAGGGGACAGTGCAGAATGTTGCTGTGACCACCAGTATATATATATAGCAGTACGGTACAGTAGTCCACTGCTCTACCTCTGTGTCATCAAGTAAACTATGCATCCATTCCATACCTGTGCTGCATTTTAGTTGTGCGCAGTATATAGTAGGAGGGGACAGTGCAGAATGTTGCTGTGACCACCAGTATATATATAGCAGTACGGTACAGTAGTCCACTGCTCTACCTCTGTGTCGTCAAGTATACTATGCATCCATTCCATACCTGTGCTGCATTTTAGTTGTGCGCAGTATATAGTATGAGAGGACAGTGCAGAATGTTGCTGTGACCACCAGTATATATATAGCAGTACTGTACAGTAGTCCACTGCTCTACCTCTGTGTCGTCAAGTATACTATGCATCCATACCTGTGCTGCATTTTAGTTGTGCGCAGTATATAGTAGGAGGGGACAGTGCAGAATGTTGCTGTGACCACCAGTATATATATATAGCAGTATGGTACAGTAGTCCACTGCTCTACCTCGGTGTCGTCAAGTATACTATGCATCCATTCCATACCTGTGCTGCATTTTAGTTGTGCGCAGTATATAGTATGAGAGGACAGTGCAGAATGTTGCTGTGACCACCAGTATATATATAGCAGTACTGTACAGTAGTCCACTGCTATACCTCTGTGTCGTCAAGTATACTATGCATCCATACCTGTGCTGCATTTTAGTTGTGCACAGTATATAGTAGGAGGGGACAGTGCAGAATGTTGCTGTGACCACCAGTATATATATATAGCAGTACGGTACAGTAGTCCACTGCTCTACCTCTGTGTCGTCAAGTATACTATGCATCCATTCCATACCTGTGCTGCATTTTAGTTGTGCGCAGTATATAGTAGGAGGGGACAGTACAGAATGTTGCTGTGACTACCAGTATATATATAGCAGTACGATACAGTAGTCCACTGCTCTACCTCGGTGTCGTCAAGTATACTATGCATCCATTCCATACCTGTGCTGCATTTTAGTTGTGCGCAGTATATAGTATGAGAGGACAGTGCAGAATGTTGCTGTGACCACCAGTATATATATAGCAGTACTGTACAGTAGTCCACTGCTCTACCTCTGTGTCGTCAAGTATACTATGCATCCATTCCATACCTGTGCTGCATTTTAGTTGTGCGCAGTATATAGTATGAGAGGACAGTGCAGAATGTTGCTGTGACCACCAGTATATATATAGCAGTACTGTACAGTAGTCCACTGCTCTACCTCTGTGTCGTCAAGTATACTATGCATCCATACCTGTGCTGCATTTTAGTTGTGCGCAGTATATAGTAGGAGGGGACAGTGCAGAATGTTGCTGTGACCACCAGTATATATATAGCAGTATGGTACAGTAGTCCACTGCTCTACCTCGGTGTCGTCAAGTATACTATGCATCCATTCCATACCTGTGCTGCATTTTAGTTGTGCGCAGTATATAGTATGAGAGGACAGTGCAGAATGTTGCTGTGACCACCAGTATATATATAGCAGTACTGTACAGTAGTCCACTGCTCTACCTCTGTGTCGTCAAGTATACTATGCATCCATACCTGTGCTGCATTTTAGTTGTGCACAGTATATAGTAGGAGGGGACAGTGCAGAATGTTGCTGTGACCACCAGTATATATATATAGCAGTACGGTACAGTAGTCCACTGCTCTACCTCTGTGTCGTCAAGTATACTATGCATCCATACCTGTGCTGCATTTTAGTTGTGCACAGTATATAGTAGGAGGGGACAGTGCAGAATGTTGCTGTGACCACCAGTATATATATATAGCAGTACTGTACAGTAGTCCACTGCTTTACCTCTGTGTCGTCAAGTATACTATGCATCCATACCTGTGCTGCATTTTAGTTGTGCACAGTATATAGTAGGAGGGGACAGGGCAGAATGTTGCTGTGACCACCAGTATATATATATGGCAGTACGGTACAGTAGTCCACTGCTCTACCTCTGTGTCATCAAGTAAACTATGCATCCATTCCATACCTGTGCTGCATTTTAGTTGTGCGCAGTATATAGTAGGAGGGGACAGTGCAGAATGTTGCTGTGACTACCAGTATATATATATAGCAATACGGTACAGTAGTCCACTGCTCTACCTCTGTGTCATCAAGTAAACTATGCACCCATTCCATACCTGTGCTGCATTTTAGTTGTGCGCAGTATATAGTAGGAGGGAACAGTGCAGAATGTTGCTGTGACCACCAGTATATATATAGCAGTACGGTACAGTAGTCCACTGCTCTACCTCTGTGTCGTCAAGTATACTATGCATCCATACCTGTGCTGCATTTTAGTTGTGCGCAGTATATAGTAGGAGGGGACAGTGCAGAATGTTGCTGTGACCACCAGTATATATATAGCAGTATGGTACAGTAGTCCACTGCTCTACCTCGGTGTCGTCAAGTATACTATGCATCCATTCCATACCTGTGCTGCATTTTAGTTGTGCGCAGTATATAGTATGAGAGGACAGTGCAGATATGCTGCTGTGACCACCAGTATATATATAGCAGTACTGTACAGTAGTCCACTGCTTTACCTCTGTGTCGTCAAGTATACTATGCATCCATACCTGTGCTGCATTTTAGTTGTGCACAGTATATAGTAGGAGGGGACAGTGCAGAATGTTGTTGTGACCACCAGTATATATATATGGCAGTACGGTACAGTAGTCCACTGCTCTACCTCTGTGTCATCAAGTAAACTATGCATCCATTCCATACCTGTGCTGCATTTTAGTTGTGCGCAGTATATAGTAGGAGGGGACAGTGCAGAATGTTGCTGTGACCACCAGTATATATATATAGCAATACGGTACAGTAGTCCACTGCTCTACCTCTGTGTCATCAAGTAAACTATGCATCCATTCCATACCTGTGCTGCATTTTAGTTGTGTGCAGTATATAGTAGGAGGGGACAGGGCAGAATGTTGCTGTGACCACCAGTATATATATAGCAGTACGGTACAGTAGTCCACTGCTCTACCTCTGTGTCATCAAGTATACTATGCATCCATTCCATACCTGTGCTGCATTTTAGTTGTGCGCTATATATAGTAGGAGGGGACAGTGCAGAATGTTGCTGTGACCACCAGTATATATATATAGCAGTACGGTACAGTAGTCCACTGTTCTACCTCTGTGTCGTCAAGTATACTATGCATCCATTCCATACCTGTGCTGCATTTTAGTTGTGCGCAGTATATAGTAGGAGGGGACAGTACAGAATGTTGCTGTGACTACCAGTATATATATAGCAGTACGGTACAGTAGTCCACTGCTCTACCTCTGTGTCGTCAAGTATACTATGCATCCATTCCATACCTGTGCTGCATTTTAGTTGTGCGCAGTATATAGTAGGAGGGGACAGTGCAGAATGTTGCTGTGACCACCAGTATATATATATAGCAATACGGTACAGTAGTCCACTGCTCTACCTCTGTGTCATCAAGTAAACTATGCATCCATTCCATACCTGTGCTGCATTTTAGTTGTGCGCAGTATATAGTAGGAGGGAACAGTGCAGAATGTTGCTGTGACCACCAGTATATATATAGCAGTACGGTACAGTAGTCCACTGCTCTACCTCTGTGTCGTCAAGTATACTATGCATCCATACCTGTGCTGCATTTTAGTTGTGCGCAGTATATAGTAGGAGGGGACAGTGCAGAATGTTGCTGTGACCACCAGTATATATATAGCAGTATGGTACAGTAGTCCACTGCTCTACCTCGGTGTCGTCAAGTATACTATGCATCCATTCCATACCTGTGCTGCATTTTAGTTGTGCGCAGTATATAGTATGAGAGGACAGTGCAGATATGCTGCTGTGACCACCAGTATATATATAGCAGTACTGTACAGTAGTCCACTGCTTTACCTCTGTGTCGTCAAGTATACTATGCATCCATACCTGTGCTGCATTTTAGTTGTGCACAGTATATAGTAGGAGGGGACAGTGCAGAATGTTGTTGTGACCACCAGTATATATATATGGCAGTACGGTACAGTAGTCCACTGCTCTACCTCTGTGTCGTCAAGTATACTATGCATCCATTCCATACCTGTGCTGCATTTTAGTTGTGCGCAGTATATAGTAGGAGGGGACAGTGCAGAATGTTGCTGTGACTACCAGTATATATATAGCAGTACGGTGCAGTAGTCCACTGCTCTACCTCTGTGTCGTCAAGTATACTATGCATCCATTCCATACCTGTGCTGCATTTTAGTTGTGCGCAGTATATAGTAGGAGGGGACAGTGCAGAATGTTGCTGTGACCACCAGTATATATATATAGCAATACGGTACAGTAGTCCACTGCTCTACCTCTGTGTCATCAAGTAAACTATGCATCCATTCCATACCTGTGCTGCATTTTAGTTGTGCGCAGTATATAGTAGGAGGGGACAGGGCAGAATGTTGCTGTGACCACCAGTATATATATATAGCAGTACGGTACAGTAGTCCACTGCTCTACCTCTGTGTCATCAAGTATACTATGCATCCATTCCATACCTGTGCTGCATTTTAGTTGTGCGCTATATATAGTAGGAGGGGACAGTGCAGAATGTTGCTGTGACCACCAGTATATATATAGCAGTACGGTACAGTAGTCCACTGCTCTACCTCTGTGTCGTCAAGTATACTATGCATCCATTCCATACCTGTGCTGCATTTTAGTTGTGCGCAGTATATAGTAGGAGGGGACAGTGCAGAATGTTGCTGTGACCACCAGTATATATATAGCAGTACGGTACAGTAGTCCACTGCTCTACCTCTGTGTCGTCAAGTATACTATGCATCCATACCTGTGCTGCATTTTAGTCGTGCGCAGTATATAGTAGGAGGGGACAGTGCAGAATGTTGCTGTGACCACCAGTATATATATAGCAGTACGGTACAGTAGTCCACTGCTCTACCTCTGTGTCGTCAAGTATACTATGCATCCATTCCATACCTGTGCTGCATTTTAGTTGTGCACAGTATATAGTAGGAGGGGACAGTGCAGAATGTTGCTGTGACCACCAGTATATATAGCAGTACGGTACAGTAGTCCACTGCTCTACCTCTGTGTCGTCAAGTATACTATGCATCCATTTCATACCTGTGCTGCATTTTAGTTGTGCGCAGTATATAGTAGGAGGGGACAGTGCAGAATGTTGCTGTGACCACCAGTATATATATATATATATATATAGCAGTACTGTACAGTAGTCCACTGCTCTACCTCTGTGTCATCAAGTATACTATGCATCCATTTCATACCTGTGCTGCATTTTAGTTGTGCGCAGTATATAGTAGGAGGGGACAGTGCAGAATGTTGCTGTGACCACCAGTATATATATAGCAGTACGGTACAGTAGTCCACTGCTCTACCTCTGTGTCGTCAAGTATACTATGCATCCATACCTGTGCTGTATTTTAGTTGTGCGCAGTATATAGTAGGAGGGGACAGTGCAGAATGTTGCTGTGACCACCAGTCTATATATAGCAGTACGGTACAGTAGTCCACTGCTCTACCTCTGTGTCGTCAAGTATACTATGCATCCATTCCATACCTGTGCTGCATTTTAGTTGTGCGCAGTATATAGTATGAGAGGACAGTGCAGATATGCTGCTGTGACCACCAGTATATATATAGCAGTACTGTACAGTAGTCCACTGCTTTACCTCTGTGTCGTCAAGTATACTATGCATCCATACCTGTGCTGCATTTTAGTTGTGCACAGTATATAGTAGGAGGGGACAGTGCAGAATGTTGTTGTGACCACCAGTATATATATATGGCAGTACGGTACAGTAGTCCACTGCTCTACCTCTGTGTCGTCAAGTATACTATGCATCCATTCCATACCTGTGCTGCATTTTAGTTGTGCGCAGTATATAGTAGGAGGGGACAGTGCAGAATGTTGCTGTGACTACCAGTATATATATAGCAGTACGGTGCAGTAGTCCACTGCTCTACCTCTGTGTCGTCAAGTATACTATGCATCCATTCCATACCTGTGCTGCATTTTAGTTGTGCGCAGTATATAGTAGGAGGGGACAGTGCAGAATGTTGCTGTGACCACCAGTATATATATATAGCAATACGGTACAGTAGTCCACTGCTCTACCTCTGTGTCATCAAGTAAACTATGCATCCATTCCATACCTGTGCTGCATTTTAGTTGTGCGCAGTATATAGTAGGAGGGGACAGGGCAGAATGTTGCTGTGACCACCAGTATATATATATAGCAGTACGGTACAGTAGTCCACTGCTCTACCTCTGTGTCATCAAGTATACTATGCATCCATTCCATACCTGTGCTGCATTTTAGTTGTGCGCTATATATAGTAGGAGGGGACAGTGCAGAATGTTGCTGTGACCACCAGTATATATATAGCAGTACGGTACAGTAGTCCACTGCTCTACCTCTGTGTCGTCAAGTATACTATGCATCCATTCCATACCTGTGCTGCATTTTAGTTGTGCGCAGTATATAGTAGGAGGGGACAGTGCAGAATGTTGCTGTGACCACCAGTATATATATAGCAGTACGGTACAGTAGTCCACTGCTCTACCTCTGTGTCGTCAAGTATACTATGCATCCATACCTGTGCTGCATTTTAGTCGTGCGCAGTATATAGTAGGAGGGGACAGTGCAGAATGTTGCTGTGACCACCAGTATATATATAGCAGTACGGTACAGTAGTCCACTGCTCTACCTCTGTGTCGTCAAGTATACTATGCATCCATACCTGTGCTGTATTTTAGTTGTGCGCAGTATATAGTAGGAGGGGACAGTGCAGAATGTTGCTGTGACC
The DNA here is from genome assembly GCF_028390025.1 of Pseudophryne corroboree. Classification (NCBI taxonomy): domain Eukaryota; kingdom Metazoa; phylum Chordata; class Amphibia; order Anura; family Myobatrachidae; genus Pseudophryne; species Pseudophryne corroboree. Next base: position 709,962,239 of record NC_086445.1, read on the forward strand.
ACCAGTCTATATATAGCAGTACGGTACAGTAGTCCACTGCTCTACCTCTGTGTCGTCAAGTATACTATGCATCCATTCCATACCTGTGCTGCATTTTAGTTGTGCACAGTATATAGTAGGAGGGGACAGTGCAGAATGTTGCTGTGACCACCAGTATATATAGCAGTACGGTACAGTAGTCCACTGCTCTACCTCTGTGTCGTCAAGTATACTATGCATCCATTTCATACCTGTGCTGCATTTTAGTTGTGCGCAGTATATAGTAGGAGGGGACAGTGCAGAATGTTGCTGTGACCACCAGTATATATATATATATATATATAGCAGTACTGTACAGTAGTCCACTGCTCTACCTCTGTGTCATCAAGTATACTATGCATCCATTTCATACCTGTGCTGCATTTTAGTTGTGCGCAGTATATAGTAGGAGGGGACAGTGCAGAATGTTGCTGTGACCACCAGTATATATATATAGCAGTACGGTACAGTAGTCCACTGCTCTACCTCTGTGTCGTCAAGTATACTATGCATCCATACCTGTGCTGTATTTTAGTTGTGCGCAGTATATAGTAGGAGGGGACAGTGCAGAATGTTGCTGTGACCACCAGTCTATATATAGCAGTACGGTACAGTAGTCCACTGCTCTACCTCTGTGTCGTCAAGTATACTATGCATCCATTCCATACCTGTGCTGCATTTTAGTTGTGCACAGTATATAGTAGGAGGGGACAGTGCAGAATGTTGCTGTGACCACCAGTATATATAGCAGTACTGTACAGTAGTCCACTGCTCTACCTCTGTGTCGTCAAGTATACTATGCATCCATTCCATACCTGTGCTGCATTTTAGTTGTGCGCAGTATATAGTAGGAGGGGACAGTGCAGAATGTTGCTGTGACCACCAGTATATATATAGCAGTACAGTACAGTAGTCCACTGCTCTACCTCTGTGTCATCAAGTATACTACAAAAGTTCAGTTAAATGACCCAAAAATCTAAATGAAAAGCATCTGATGAGAAGCGTAAACTTGCCAATATGCCATTTACGACACGGAGTGGCAAGGAACGGCTGAGGCCCTGGCCTATGTTCATGGCTAGTGGTTCAGATTTACATGAGGATGGAAGTACTCATCCTCTCGCTAGAAAACTGCAGTGCCACTCCTAGATGGGCCAGGTGTTTGTGTCGGCCACTTGGGTCGCTTAGCTTAGTCACACAGCTACCTTATTGCACCTCTTTTTTTCTTTGCATCATGTGCTGTTTGGGGACTATTTTTTAAAATCTGCCATCCTGTCTGACACTGCAGTGCCACTCCTAGATGGGCCACGTGTTTGTGTCGGCCACTTTGGTCGCTTAGCTTAATCACACAGCTACCTCATTGCACCTCTTTTTTTCTTTGCATCATGTGCTGTTTGGGGACTATTTTTTAAATCTGCCATCCTGTCTGACACTGCAGTGCCACTCCTAGATGGGCCAGGTGTTTGTGTCGGCCACTTGGGTCGCTTAGCTTAGTCACACAGCTACCTCATTGCACCTCTTTTTTTCTTTGCATCATGTGCTGTTTGGGGACTATTTTTTAAATCTGCCATCCTGTCTGACACTGCAGTGCCACTCCTAGATGGGCCAGGTGTTTGTGTCGGCCACTTGGGTCGCTTAGCTTAGTCACACAGCTACCTCATTGCACCTCTTTTTTTCTTTGCATCATGTGCTGTTTGGGGACTATTTTTTAAATCTGCCATCCTGTCTGACACTGCAGTGCCACTCCTAGATGGGCCAGATGTTTGTGTCGGCCACTTGGGTCGCTTAGCTTAGTCACACAGCTACCTCATCGCACCTCTTTTTTCTTTGCATCATGTGCTGTTTGGGGACTATTTTTTAAATCTGCCATCCTGTCTGACACTGCAGTGCCACTCCTAGATGGGCCAGGTGTTTGTGTCAGCCACTTGGGTCGCTTAGCTTAGTCACACAGCTACCTCATTGCACCTCTTTTTTTCTTTGCATCATGTGCTGTTTGGGGACTATTTTTGAAATCTGCCATCCTGTCTGACACTGCAGTTGCACTCCTAGATGCGCCAGGTGTTTGTGTCAGCCACTTGGGTCGCTTAGCTTAGTCACACAGCGACCTTGGTGCACCTCTTTTTTTTTGCGTCATGTGCTGTTTGGGGACTATTTTTTAAATCTGCCATCCTGTCTGACACTGCAGTGCCACTCCTAGATGGGCCAGGTGTTTGTGTCGGCCACTTGGGTCATTTAGCTTAGCCATCCAGCGACCTTCGTGTACCTCTTTTTTTCTTTGCATCATGTGCTGTTTGGGGACTATTTTTTAAATCTGCCATCCTGTCTGACACTGCAGTGCCACTCCTAGATGGGCCAGGTGTTTGTGTCGGCCACTTGGGTCGCTTAGCTTAGTCACACAGCTACCTCATCGCACCTCTTTTTTCTTTGCATCATGTGCTGTTTGGGGACTATTTTTTTAAATCTGCCATCCTGTCTGACACTGCAGTGCCACTCCTAGATGGGCCAGGTGTTTGTGTCGGCCACTTGGGTCGCTTAGCTTAGTCACACAGCTACCTCATTGCACCTCTTTTTTTCTTTGCATCATGTGCTGTTTGGGGACTATTTTTTAAATCTGCCATCCTGTCTGACACTGCAGTGCCACTCCTAGATGCGCCAGGTGTTTGTGTCGGCCACTTGGGTCGCTTAGCTTAGTCACACAGCTACCTCATCGCACCTCTTTTTTCTTTGCATCATGTGCTGTTTGGGGACTATTTTTTAAATCTGCCATCCTGTCTGACACTGCAGTGCCACTCCTAGATGGGCCAGGTGTTTGTGTCGGCCACTTGGGTCGCTTAGCTTAGTCACACAGCTACCTCATCGCACCTCTTTTTTCTTTGCATCATGTGCTGTTTGGGGACTATTTTTTAAATCTGCCATCCTGTCTGACACTGCAGTGCCACTCCTAGATGGGCCCGGTGTTTGTGTCGGCCACTTGGGTCGCTTAGCTTAGTCACACAGCTACCTCATTGCACCTCTTTTTTTCTTTGCATCATGTGCTGTTTGGGGACTATTTTTTAAATCTGCCATCCTGTCTGACACTGCAGTGCCACTCCTAGATGCGCCAGGTGTTTGTGTCGGCCACTTGGGTCGCTTAGCTTAGTCACACAGCGACCTTGGTGCACCTCTTTTTTCTTTGCGTCATATGCTGTTTGGGGACTATTTTTTAAATCTGCCATCCTGTCTGACACTGCAGTGCCACTCCTAGATGGGCCAGGTGTTTGTGTCGGCCACTTGGGTCGCTTAGCTTAGTCACACAGCTACCTCATCGCACCTCTTTTTTCTTTGCATAATGTGCTGTTTGGGGACTATTTTTTATATCTGCCATCCTGTCTGACACTGCAGTGCCACTCCTAGATGGGCCAGGTGTTTGTGTCGGCCACTTGGGTCACTTAGCTTAGCCATCCAGCGACCTTCGTGCACCTCTTTTTTTTCTTTGCATCATGTGCTGTTTGGGGACTATTTTTTAAATCTGCCATCCTGTCTGACACTGCAGTGCCACTCCTAGATGGGCCAGGTGTTTGTGTCGGCCACTTGGGTCACTTAGCTTAGCCATCCAGCGACCTTCGTGCACCTCTTTTTTTCTTTGCATCATGTGCTGTTTGGGGACTATTTTTTAAATCTGCCATCCTGTCTGACACTGCAGTGCCACTCCTAGATGGGCCAGGTGTTTGTGTCGGCCACTTGGGTCGCTTAGCTTAGTCACACAGCTACCTCATTGCACCTCTTTTTTTCTTTGCATCATGTGCTGTTTGGGGACTATTTTTTAAATCTGCCATCCTGTCTGACACTGCAGTGCCACTCCTAGATGCGCCAGGTGTTTGTGTCGGCCACTTGGGTCGCTTAGCTTAGTCACACAGCTACCTCATCGCACCTCTTTTTTCTTTGCATCATGTGCTGTTTGGGGACTATTTTTTAAATCTGCCATCCTGTCTGACACTGCAGTGCCACTCCTAGATGGGCCAGGTGTTTGTGTCGGCCACTTGGGTCGCTTAGCTTAGTCACACAGCTACCTCATCGCACCTCTTTTTTCTTTGCATCATGTGCTGTTTGGGGACTATTTTTTAAATCTGCCATCCTGTCTGACACTGCAGTGCCACTCCTAGATGGGCCCGGTGTTTGTGTCGGCCACTTGGGTCGCTTAGCTTAGTCACACAGCTACCTCATTGCACCTCTTTTTTTCTTTGCATCATGTGCTGTTTGGGGACTATTTTTTAAATCTGCCATCCTGTCTGACACTGCAGTGCCACTCCTAGATGGGCCAGGTGTTTGTGTCGGCCACTTGGGTCGCTTAGCTTAGTCACACAGCTACCTCATCGCACCTCTTTTTTCTTTGCATCATGTGCTGTTTGGGGACTATTTTTTATATCTGCCATCCTGTCTGACACTGCAGTGCCACTCCTAGATGGGCCAGGTGTTTGTGTCGGCCACTTGGGTCACTTAGCTTAGCCATCCAGCGACCTTCGTGCACCTCTTTTTTTTCTTTGCATCATGTGCTGTTTGGGGACTATTTTTTAAATCTGCCATCCTGTCTGACACTGCAGTGCCACTCCTAGATGGGCCAGGTGTTTGTGTCGGCCACTTGGGTCGCTTAGCTTAGTCACACAGCTACCTCATCGCACCTCTTTTTTCTTTGCATCATGTGCTGTTTGGGGACTATTTTTTAAATCTGCCATCCTGTCTGACACTGCAGTGCCACTCCTAGATGGGCCAGGTGTTTGTGTCGGCCACTTGGGTCGCTTAGCTTAGTCACACAGCTACCTCATTGCACCTCTTTTTTTCTTTGCATCATGTGCTGTTTGGGGACTATTTTTTAAATCTGCCATCCTGTCTGACACTGCAGTGCCACTCCTAGATGCGCCAGGTGTTTGTGTCGGCCACTTGGGTCGCTTAGCTTAGTCACACAGCTACCTCATCGCACCTCTTTTTTCTTTGCATCATGTGCTGTTTGGGGACTATTTTTTAAATCTGCCATCCTGTCTGACACTGCAGTGCCACTCCTAGATGGGCCAGGTGTTTGTGTCGGCCACTTGGGTCGCTTAGCTTAGTCACACAGCTACCTCATTGCACCTCTTTTTTTCTTTGCATCATGTGCTGTTTGGGGACTATTTTTTAAATCTGCCATCCTGTCTGACACTGCAGTGCCACTCCTAGATTCGCCAGGTGTTTGTGTCGGCCACTTGGGTTGCTTAGCTTAGTCACACAGCGACCTTGGTGCACCTCTTTTTTCTTTGCGTCATATGCTGTTTGGGGACTATTTTTTAAATCTGCCATCCTGTCTGACACTGCAGTGCCACTCCTAGATGGGCCAGGTGTTTGTGTCGGCCACTTGGGTCATTTAGCTTAGCCATCCAGCGACCTTCGTGCACCTCTTTTTTTTCTTTGCATCATGTGCTGTTTGGGGACTATTTTTTAAATCTGCCATCCTGTCTGACACTGCAGTGCCACTCCTAGATGGGCCACGTGTTTGTGTCGGCCACTTGGGTCGCTTAGCTTAGCCATCCAGCGACCTCTGTGCAAATTTTAGGACTAAATATAATATTGTGAGGTGTTCAGAATAGACTGGAAATGAGTGGAAATTATGGTTATTGAGGTTAATAATACTATGGGATCAAAATGACCCCCAAATTCTATGATTTAAGCTGTTTTTGAGGTTTTTTGTAAAAAAAATACCCGAATCCAAAACACACCCGAATCCGACAAAAAATTTTCAGGGAGGTTTTGCCAAAACGCGTCCGAATCCAAAACACGGCCGCGGATCCGAATCCAAAACCAAAACACAAAACCCGAAAAATTTCCAGTGCACATCACTATTAATGATGCGTTTGCATCGTGACGTCATGACGCAATGTGCCATTTCATGAAACTCCGCCACTGAGCGGAGTACTAATGACAGGAAGGAGAGGTAGCAACTGGCGGGCAGGAGCTGCTGGCAGGTGGGTGTTGTAAACACCCCTGACAACGAGCACTACACACCTCTGGCAACTAGAACTACACACCCCTGGCAACTAGCACACACTCCTGGCATTACACACCCCAGGCAACTAGCATTACACACCCCTTAGCTCAGACAATGAGCATTACCCCTGGCAATGAGCATTAAACACCCCATGCAACTAGAATTACACACCCCTGGCATTACACACCACTGGCATAGGCGTGCACACGGGGGGTGCATGGTGTGCACAGGCACCCCCTAATGTCCGTCACCCCCCACACGTCAGGTCCGCAACGGCAGCTTTGAGCAGGCAGCGCTAGATAGCAGTGATGTTATCGCCGTGCGCACTCAAAACAGAGCCTGCTCCTGCTTTGCTGCCTGCTGCCATGCTTTACTTGGACGTCCATGCGGCACTGACGTCCCAGCAGGGTGCCAGCACTGTAGCAGAGCCAGGGGACCCTATGCAAGTCCGCATTTACAGGCTATCCTGTCCGTGCTTGCAGCCTGCTGTGCAATGTGAAACCATGACCCCCCCATAGCAGTGAGTCCGCAATCAGTGCCACTTCCCCACAGTGGCACACTGAAGCCGCAGGCAAAGCCGGTCAAATGGCTCTGGAAGTGACTCAGGATGGAGCAGATCAGGGCAGGCAAATTCAGCTGGGGGGAGGGATTGAGGCACCTCCTCTTCCTCGTCCGCTCTTCTCAACGGCCCGCGTGGTTTGTCACAACATTTCTTCTAATGATAGGTGATGGCCAGGCAGCAGAGTGGGAGATTGCAGCAGCCGCAGTGATCTCACACAGCCCAGCGGCCTCCCCTGGTAATCCTATGCAGACAATATAGTCCTAGAGGTCGTAGAGCTCTACATAAAGAGAGGTAAGGAATCCTGGGGGTTCTATGGATAATAACTACTGTCTGTCCAGCTGTGGTGAGACTACAAGTCCCAGCACAACTTTTTAACTGGATGTACTGGGACTTGTAGTACCATCACACCTAGAGAGGCCCAGACAAGCCAAGTGCAAAAACATGTCATGGGTTGCTGGGTTCTTCTTTGACACATGGGTGCAGTTTATACGTGCGTTTTGGTATGGTTACTCTTCTTTGAGGTTGCATGTTGACCTATTTGTCTCTCTACCATACAGTGCATGTGGCAGAATGATTTATTTTATTTTTTAAAAATTTGTTTTACATTCAGGGCCGGCCCGACGCATACGCGGGCTACGCAGCCGCGTTGAGTGCCAGGCAGTAGAGGGCGCTGCTGCAGACAGTGAGTCACAGTGACTCACTCCCTACAGCAGCGGTGGCCAGCAAGTGGCTCGATCCGCTCCCGGCCACCGCTGCCCAGCGCACTCTGAGGTCTCCAGCAGCTGCTGCTGTGAGGGGAAGAGAGGGGAGGAGAGCGCAGCGCGCGCCTCTCCTACCCCTCCGTCTACAGCGGTGGTGTCTATCTTAAATTCGGCACCGGCCCGTGAGCCAATCAAAGCTCGCGGACCGGCAGCTAAGGCTCCTGATTGGCTGACGGACCGCGAGCTCTAATTGGCTCACGGGCCGGCGCTGAATTTAAGATAGACACCGCCGCTGGAGATGGAGGGGTAGGAGAGGCGCGTGCTGCGCTCTCCTCCCCTCTCTCCCCTCACACCAGCAGCTGAAAAGAGGTGAGCAGCACTTTTTTTTTGGGGGGGGGGTGGGGTGGAGGCACTGTGGGCATATCTGGCACTGGGAGGTACTGTGGGGGAATGTATATCAGCAGTGGGGGCATATCTGGCACTGTGGAAGGCACGTGTATCAGCACTGGGGGCATATCAGGCACTGTGGGGATATATGTATTTGCACTGGCGTCATATCTGGCACTGGTGAGGCATGTGTATCTGCACTGGGGCATATCTGGCGCTGTGGGAGGATGTGTATCTGCACTGGCGGCATATCTGGCACTATGAGGACATGTGTACCTGGCACTGGGGGCATATCTGGCACTGTGGGGACATGTGTATCTGCACTGGGGGCATATCTGGCACTGTGGGGATATATATGTATCTGCACTGGCGGCGTATCTGGCACTGTGGGGATATGTGTATCTGCACTGAGGGTATATCTGGCGCTGTGGGGACATATGTATCTGGCACTGGGGACATCAGTCATCCACTATCTCAATGACACCCTGCCTCAGTCACCCACCATCTCCCTGTCACCCCTGCCTCAACAGTTACCTATTATCTCCCTGTCACCCACTATCACCCTGTACCGCGGGGAGTACAATTGTGTAGCCACACCCCTTTCTTGTAAGACCACGCCCCTTTTATCCCATCAAGGGGCGCCAAAATAGATTTTTGCTTACTAAAAAAAATAAGCTTGGGCCGCCCCTGTTTACATTTGTCTATTTTGTATGTACTGTACTTACTGGTAGTATGTCGGCTACTTTGGCACTCTACCATTTATATGGTCATATATTTTTCTTTTCATGTTTTATTTAAAAAGAAATTTTGATTTCTATTTGTGTCTAGTTGATATGTACTTACTGGTATTGTCATCATTATTAAACATCTTCGCACAATTAGTACAATTTGTATGGGATCGGTATCCACACATCGGCATCCCGAGCGGTAGAAAGCCAGCAGCGGGAGCGAGCACAACAAAGCCCCATTGTGGGTTTGCTGCGCACGACACGCTGCGGGCTCGGTTCTGAACTATGCTCATCACAGGTTCTATTCTCCCTCTATAGGTGTCGGGGGGAATCACCTGCCTTGCCGGTATACCGGTGGCGGTATGGTGCCCCTGTCGGGATCCCGGCATCGGTATTGTGACATCTGGAATCCCGATAAGTGGTATGCTGACTGCATACCATTTGTACTAATGGCAATATTTTAAAAAGTTTTGGCAGGGGAATCTTCACATGTGTGGACTAAGTGACTGCCTATTTTTTTTGGTTAACTATGCCAACAGGATGTGGTCATAATCCTGGTGGTCAGGAACCTGGAGGTCAGCATACCGACGCCGGGATCCCGGCTGCCAAAATGCCGGCAGGGGCCGAGACCTATTCCCACTTGTGGGAAGAGTGGGAATAGAGCCTATGGCAAGCGCAGCGCCCCCATGCCGGCATCCCATTCAGCGCTTCCCCTTATTTTTGCATTCTTATGCTCTCCCACTTGCACTAATTGTAAAATAGTGCTAGCCACACACAATACGTGGTGCTAGCAACGCCCCTCGGTCGGTGCACACCCTAATAAAATGTGCTGCGCACGCCTATGACCACTGGCAACTAGCATTACACACCCCTGAGCCCTGATAATGAACATTACCCCTGGCAACGATCATGACACAAGTTCCAGAGCATAAAACCCCTGGCAACGAGCATGGATCCAAGAGCATGAAACCCCTGGCAATGAGCATGGCAACAAGCATGACACCCAGCAGGTGAAACCCATGGCAATGAGCAGGTAATTTAAAAGTAATTAGAAGCTTAACTGTAGAGCATAATGTAACAAGGGCATTGTAGTGTTTGGCATAATATGGTGCAAGGGTCATTTTTTTCCCTGTGGTGGCCAAGGTCTGTTGGTGCAGGGTCAAAAACTGGGGTGTAAGGTAGTCTTTTCAGATGAGACTATGCCCATTTTAGCGAGACCATGCCCATTTTAGTGAGGCCATGCCCCCTCGCCGGGAGCACAAATTTGTCTTTCTTATATCTATGGGGGGAGGGGGGGTGGCACATTTTTTTTATGTCAATGGGGGGGGGGGGGCACATTTACAATTGGCTAGAAACAGCCCTGAAAATAATTATCTAATTCAGTGATGGCATTGCCTGTGTTTGTAATGATGTCACTCTTGTAAACTATTACCTAACATGGAGTGCATATATATGTTACTTCTTCATTAACAATATGCAGATTTGACAGCAAAGGCAAAGTATACCGGGATGTAAACAATTTGAATGCATAAACTGCTTGAGTTTATTCGGAGCAAGAAACAGCAATGTTCCAGGACGGCTCAGGAACCTTTATTGAGCTATACCTTTGCATACTGTATATTTTTTTATCACAAGGCAATAAGTAAGAATAATTTTTTTCCCTGTGGTGGCCAAGGTCTGTTGGTGCAGGGTCAAAAACTGGGGTGTAAGGTAGTATTTTCAGATGAGACCATGCCCATTTTAGCGAGACCATGCCCATTTTAGTGAGGCCATGCCCCCTCGCCGGGAGCACAAATTTGTCTTTCTTATATCTATGGGGGGAGGGGGGGGGGGGGCACATTTTTTTAATGTCAATGGGGGGGGTGGGGGGGTGGGGGGGGCACATTTACAATTGGCTAGAAACAGCCCTGAAAATATTAATCTAATTCAGTGATGGCATTGCCTGTGTTTGTAATGATGTCACTCTTGTAAACTATTACCTAACATGGAGTGCATATATATGTTACTTCTTCATTAACAATATGCAGATTTGACAGCAAAGGCAAAGTATACCGGGATGTAAACAATTTGAATGCATAAACTGCTTGAGTTTATTTGGAGCAAGAAACAGCAATGTTCCAGGACGGCTCAGGAACCTTTATTGAGCTATACCTTTGCATACTGTATATTTTTTTATCACAAGGCAATAAGTAAGAATAAGACGAAAAAGTAAACATTGTTACTTTTACTGATTGTACATCATTCATGTGTCAGTACGTACTGTGCATAACAATCTATCTATCTATCTATCTATCTATCTATCTATCTATCTATCTATCTATCTATCTATCTATCCAGTTTATTTAAGTGACATTAATAATTAGCATAACTAGAGTGTCAGATGCACTAAAATCTTAAAAGAGTCTTCTCCTTGGAGAGCAACCATTCTTTTTTATTCTTTCAGGTAATATAGGGGGACATTTACTAAGTGATAAAGGTGGAGTAGTGAGCCAGTGGAGAAGTTGCCCATGGCAACCAATCAGCATTGCTGTAACATTTATAATTTGCATACTATAAAAGTATACAGAGCAGCTGATTGGTTCTCCACTTTTATCACTGCTTAGTAAATGTCCCCCATAGTCTATAAATAAAGAGACAGAAAGGGGAAAGAGACAGAAAGATAAATCTCTATAGAGCCATCAATAATTAATTTCATTAATAAGCCATCATAACATTAGTGAAAATATGCATTCCAGATAAACATTTAGCAATCATACACATTAAATGTACTTCAGGTTACTATCAGGACTAGAAGCGCCACAAGCTACTCCTACATCATCTGTGCAACTATGGAATTACCAGGTAACAATCCCACTTGTTTTGTCATGCAGTACTTTTTCCTCCTACACATTCTCCAGCATTTAGCAGTGAATTGTACATAGCAGATACACTTTAATGGGGATCAATGATTGATATAAAGCCACAATGTAGTTTCAGTGCTTATGCGGTTCCCCAACTACTACACACATGTTAGCATAACTGGGCAAGCATACATGATGTCCCGAAGTTAGAAGTGTAACTGGGTTTTATCTGATGGAGCATTGGACATTGGGGCTAATTCAGACCTGTTCGCTCGCTAGGTTTTTTTTACAGACCTGCGTTCGCATAGTCGCTGCCCATAGGGGAGCATATTTTCGCTTTGCAAGTGTGCAAACACATGTGTAGCAGAGCTGTACAAACAGATTTTGTGCAGTCTCTGAGTAGCCCAGGATTTACTCAGCCGCTGCGAACACTTCAGCCTTTCCGGGACCGGAATTGACGTCAGGGACACTCCCTGCAATTGCTTGGACACACCTGCATTTTTCCAGACACACCCTGCAAACGGTCAGTTGACACCCACAAACGCCTAAATTCCTGTCAATCTCCTTGTGATCGCCCGTGCGAATGCATCTGTCGCACAAACCCATCGCTGAGCGGCAATCCGCTTTGTACCCGTGTGACACGCCTGCACATTGCGGTGCATATGCTTGCGCAGTTTAGACCTGATCGCCTGCTGTACAAAAATGCAGACTAGCAATCAAGTCTGAATAAGGCCCATTGTCCAGCTTCAGAGAGGACATGACGATAAAATTGTGGATTATTGTGGATTATGCAGATTTGGATTAAAGCATAAATTTGCCTGTTGCAGACGTATCATTTGGTCCAAGCATTGGTTGGTGCAAATGCTGATGATAATGACTTTATCAAGCTAAGGGTACGGAAACAGACAGGCCACCTGCAGATATGCTTACAACTCTGCATATGGGCAAAGATCTGCATTTAGGGCCTCATTCAGCATGGATCGCTATTCAGAGAAATTGCAGTTGTCTGGGAGTAGAAAGGCGCAGCACAGTCAGGAAGTCAAAAAGCCCTGTGCAAAATTACGAATGCATATACACTCACAGACAGTGTCGGACTGGGGCATGTAGGGCCCACCGGGGGAATGCAGTGGTAGGGGCCCATGTTTAGGGGTGTGGCCAGTCTCTAGAGGGGGTGTGACCAGCCACCACATTGGTTTGCCTAACCATTTTGCAAGTGTTGGTCCCCTAAATAAATGTATACAGTAAATGCTGTGGTGCATGCAAGATAATGTACTAGATTAGTAACAGCACAGTCTGGAACCTGATCCCTAGAGGAGGGGGTGGGGCCCCAGGCAGTAGGGCCCACCGGTGGTTTCCCCTGTACCCCTGTGGGCCAGTCCATCCCTGCTCACAGATGCTTAAGTAATTCCCGGAACATCGAAGAATCTGTGCTGTCTGAGCAAGTGTGAGTAGGTCTGAGGCTGCCCCTAATCTGTGACTGAGACAGCCTGGAAGTGGTCTGAGCTAACATCAGAGACCCTCCCCAAAACTCCTGAGCACACCTGTGTTTTTTCTGACACACGCAGAAAATGTCAGCTTTCTGCCCAGAAACACCGGCTTCCTGTCAGTCAAACAGTGGCTACATTGCGTTATGATCTGTACGCAATTTCTGTCACTATTACCCCTTGTGCATGCGCAGTCGTTGGATAATCACTGAATTTGCGATTTCTCTGAATAGCGATCCATGCTGAATTAGGCCCTTAGGGGGTAATTCAGATCTGATCACTGCTGTGCGTTTTTGCACATTGGACAATCATATCCAAACTGTGCATGCATATGCACTGCAATGCGCAGGCGCATCGGACAACAACAACTGGCATCACCAGTCAGCGATGGGATGGTGTGAAAAATCCATTTGCATGGGCGTTCGCAAGGTGATTGACAGGAGGAGGCCGTTTGTGTAAATCCTTTTCTCATAGTCCGTAGGGGTTACTGGGAATCCATTTAGTACCATGGTGGTATAGAAGGGTCCACTTGGGGCCATGGGCACTATAGAAGTTTGATCACATGTGTTGGCTCCTCCCTCTATGCCCCTCCTACCAGACTCAGTCTAGGAAACTGTGCCCGAGGAGACAGACATACTTTGAGAGAAGGAAATAAATAAGGAAAGTTGTGTGATTTCGAACCAGCACATCCATAGCAAGGGGAAAGCCATGCTAACCAAACCTGAAAACAGGAATAGCAACAGCTGAACCAAACAACAGTACATAAACAAGTAACCGTGCAGGAAGAACGAAGCACCGGGCAGGTGCCCGGTATCGCCAACGGACTATGAGAAAAGGATTTACCGGTAGGTAATTAAAATCCTGTTTTCTCTTACATCCTAGGGGATACTGGGAATCCATTTATTACCATGGGGAAGTAGCAAACCTCCCAAACCAGGTGGGAGAGTGCTGAGGTTCCTGCAGAACAGTTTGACCAAACTGAAGGTCTTCAGAGGCCAAGGTATCGAACTTGTAAAACTCGGCAAACATGTTTGAACCCGACCAAGTAGCTGCATTGACAGAGCTGTAATGCCGAGACCCCCCGGGCAGCCACCCAAGAGGAACCCACCGACCTAGTAGAGTGAGCCTGTACAGATTTCGGAATCGGCAAACCTGCCGTGGAATAAGCATGCTGGATATGAGCCTGATCCATCGTGCAATTGACTGCTTAGAAACATGGCACCCAATTTTATTGGCATCATAAAGAACAAACAGCGAGTCTGATTTCTGTGACGAGCAGTTCACTTTACATATACCTTCAAAGCCCTGACAACGTCCAAAGACTTTGAAGTAGCAGTGTCAGTAACAACCGGAACTACATTTGTCTGGTTGATATGAAACGCCGACACCACCTTAGGAAGGAATTGCTGACGAGTTCTATGTTCAGTTCTGTCCTCATGGAAAATCAAGTAGGGGCTCTTGTGAGACAATGCCCCCAGCTCCGACACGCACCTTGCCGAAGCCAAGGCAAACAGCATGATGGTCTTCCACATAAGATATTTTACATCTACCTCCTGTAACGGTTCAAACCAGTCTGATTGGAGGAATTTCAGAAACAAATTGAGATCTCAAGGTGCTGTGGGAAGCACAAAGGGAGGTTGGATATGAAGAACCCTTTTCAAGAACGTATGGACCTTAGGGAGAGAAGCCAATTGTTTCTGAAAGAAAATAGACAAGGCCGAAATCTGAACTTTTATGGAGCCTAGGCATAGGCCCACATTAACTCCCGACTGCAAAAAAAAGCAGGAAACGTCCCAGATGAAATTCCACCGTAGAATATTGTCTGCTCTCACACCAAGAGACATATTTCTTCCAAATACGATGGTAATGTTTTGACGTTACCCCCTTCCTGGCTTGGATCATAGTTGGGATGACCTTTTCAGGAATCCCTCTCTTGGCTAGAATCAGCCGTTAAACTTCCATGTCGTCAAACGTACCCATGATAAGTCTTGATAAATGAATGGGCCCTGTTGCAGAAGATCCTCTCGAAGAGGCATAGGCCACGGATCTTCGATCAGCATCTCGAGAAGATCCGCATACCAGGCCCTTCATGGCCAGTCCGGAGCAATGAGAATTGCTTGAACTCTTTCCCTTTTTATTCTTTTGAGAATTTCTGGGATCAGAGGAATGGGAGGAAACAAGTACACCAGCTGTTAGGTCCACAGAGTTGTCAGGGCATTGACCGGTACAGCTTGTGGATCCCTTGACCTAGAACAATACTGCTTGAGCTTCTTATTGAGTCGAGAGACCATCATGTCGATTTGTGGATAATCCCACCAACGCGTCAGCCACTGGAACACCGCTGGGTGGAGGCCCCTTTCCCTCAGGTGCAGGTCGTGTCTGCTGAGGAAATCTGCTTACCAGTTGTCTACTCCCAGAATGAAAATCGCCGACAACGCCACAGCATCTTTTCCACCCAGAGGAGAACTCTTGACACCTCTAACATTGCGGCTCTACTTTTCGTTCCACCCTGTCGGTTGATGTAAGTCACCACTGTAACATTGTCTGACTGAACTTGACTGGCCTCATTCTGAAGAAGAGATGAGGCCTGCAGAAGGGTATTGCCCTGAGTTCAAGGATGTTTATTGGACGCTTTCCTGACTTGACCCTATTTCTTGAAACTACACCCCCTGGGTGACTCGCCCCAACCTCTGAGGCTTGCGTCTGTGGTTAGAAGAATCCTATTCTGAATCCCGAACATTCGACCCTCCACTAGGTGAGAAGTTTGTAGTCACCACAGGAGGGAGATCCTGGCTTTTGGTGACAGACAAATCCTCTGATGCATGTGAAGATGTGATCAAGACCATTTGTCCAACAGATCCAGCTGGAAGGTCCTCGCATGAAACCTTCCATACTGAATTGCTTCGTAAGAAGCCACCATTTTCCCAGGAAGGCGGATGCACATATGTACTGAGATTCAGGTCGGCTTCAAGACAGCCTGAACCATCGACTGGATCACCATTGCCTTTTCCAAGGGAACAAACACTCTCTGAGACTCTGTGCCCAGTATCATTCCCAGGAAATGAAGCTTCTGCGTTGGTTCTAGGTGAGATTTTGGTAGGTTCAGAATCCACCCATGATCTAGGAGTAATCTGGTCATGAGACCAATGTTTTCCAACAACTGCTCCCTGGACGACGCCTTTATCAGAAGATCGTCCAGGTAAGGAATCACATTCAATACCTGTCTGCGGAGTAGCATCATCATCTCTGCCATCACCTTGGTGAACACCCTCGGTGCTGTGGAGAGACCAAATGGCAGGACCTGAAACTGGTAGTGACAGTCCTGCAGTGCAAACCATAGATAAGCCTGATGAGGCGGCCAGATCGGAATGTGAAGGTACGCATCCTTGACATCCAGAGATGCTAGGAATTCCCCTTCTTCGAGACCTGAGATCACCGTTCTCAGAGACTCCATCTTGAACTTGAACACTCGTAAGTATGGGTTCAATGACTTGAGATTCAGCATTGTTCTTACTGAACCGTCCGGTTTCAGAACTGCAAACAGCTGTAACAGTATCCCTTGTTTTGTAGGTGAGGTGTAACTGGAACAATGACCCGGGTCTGTAACAGTTTTTGAATGGGTTCTTGTAATGTTACTCTTGCTTCTTGTGAAACTGGATGTAAGCCTGATTTGAAGAATCTGTGAGGTGGGAGATCCTGGAACTCCAGCCTTTAGCCCTGGGATATAAGGTCTATGACCCAGGGTTCCTAGCAAGATCTTATCCAGGTGTGATTGAAGAATTTTAGCTGGGCTCTCACCTGCCTGTCTCCCAGGCATTGCAGTCCACCATCATGTGGAAGGCTTTGAGGAGGCAGAGCCAGAGCTCTGTTTCTGTGAACCAGCAGCCACTGATTTGCGTGGTTTACCTCTAGCACCTCTGGCGGCGGTAGAAGAACCTCTGGTCTTGCCCCGAAACTTTTCAGTCCGAAAGGATTGTATATTTGGTCCTGAGTAGGCCTTTCTAGCTGGCGAGCTTCAGACGGTAGATATGTGGATTTACCGTTAGTAGCTCGCGAAATCTACTTGTCCAGTTCGTCGCCAAACAAGGCCTCACCTGTGAAAGGCATGCCTTCCACACCTTTTTTGGAGTCTGCGTCAGCAGTCCACTGATGTATCCATAATCTCCTGCGTGCCGACACTGCCATAGCTGTGGTATGTGCATTAAGCAAATCTATCTCCTTAATGGCTTCCACCATAAAGTTTGCAGAGTCTTGTATGTGCTGCAGGAGTAAAACAATTTCTTCTTGAGGTAAGGTGTCTAACCCCTCAATTAAATTACCAGACCATTTAGCAATGGCTTGCGTAATCCACCCACATGCTATAGTGTCTCTGGGCCACCCCAGCTGCTGTATACAAAGATTTGAGTGTAGTCTCAATCTTACGATCAGCTGCATCCTTTAGGGAGGCTGCACCAGGAACAGGTAGTACTATTTTACGTGAGAGACTGGTAACTGACGCATCCACTACTGGTGTATTTTCACATTTTTTCATATCCTCAGGAGCAAAAGGAAAAGATGATAATAACCGCCTAGGAATTTGACATTTCTTATCTGGATTAACCCACGGTTCCTCAAACAGGGTAGTTTTTCTTCACATTAAAGAAAGCTTCCTCATACACGTCTGTCACCTTATCAGGAATATTTAGGACTTCCCTGATAGCGTCTATGAGAGCCTCAACACCTTGCGACAGAGTACCCTTCCCATACCTCTATGTCCACCTCACCTTCCTCCATTTCAGACCCTTCATTATCAGAGTCAGAGTGCAGGATATGGGCCAAAGTATGTTTTTGCGGACAAATGGTAGAGGACTGAGACGCTGGTCTGAGTACTGAGTTCTTTTGCATAAACTCAGTCATAGACTGTCTTAAGTATTGCGTCTCCTTGTCATTACGAGACAGTTTAGTAAAGATGGTGGAAAGCATTCCCCGTATGGAGTACAGCCATGCTGGCTCTGCCCCACTAGCCTATGAAGGAATACTACACTGAGTACACACTAGTGAACCCCCTGGAGAAGAGGAACACTGTGCCTTACATGATACACACTCTTTGCCTGACATATTGCAGTAGCCATATAGATTGGTAAATGCTCAATTAGCTTAGTGATATCATTCAGGTGCTCGAAAGGAAGGGGTATTGCTGAGCAAGAAAAAAGGCAATTGTTTCCCCAGCACCCTGAATGATAACAGTAACCAGATATATATCCCACATGATAATAGAATTCAGAGATCTTCGTTACACATATTTGCGCAAATGTGTGGTTAAGCCCCAAAGCCGCATCAAGGCCTCTCTGTATATTTGGGGTCCCTAGCACTATATCTAGGTGCAGGGTGTGGCATCCCAAAACACCAGAATGAGCCAGAAAGCCCAGCGTGGCATACCAGTGTAAAAAACTATAGTGTTAATAAATTAGTATTTAGGAGGTTACTGTTATCATTCAGGGTGCTGGGGAAACAATTGCCTTTTTTATATTGCAGTAGCAACAGCACACACACACACACACACACACACACACACACACACACACACACACACACACACACACACACAAAGGTTAAAAGCACAATTAACCCACAAAGAGCCCTTCCCGAGAGACACAGAGAGAGGATAGAACCAGCACACGGCGCCCTTATTGCTAAAGCCAAGCTTAGCCGGATCTCAGACTAAGGGGGTCATTCCGAGTTGATCGCACGTAGCAACTTTTTGCGGCCTATGGGGGAGTGTATTTCTGCATAGCAGGGCTGAGAACGCTTGTGTAGCCCTGCTATGCAAAAAAAGTTTCCTGTAAAAGAAGACCAGGGTAAGAGTTACTTACCTTGTGCAATGGATCCAGCGATGCAGGTCCTGGAATTGACGTCAGACATCTGCCCTCCAAACGCCTAAACACGCCTGCGTTGGACTCATTACTCCCCGAAAACGGTGAGTTGCCGCCCGGTTCCGCCTTCCTCCTGTCAATCTTCTTGCGGTCGCCGCTGCAACCACTATCCTCGCTAGCGGCGTAGCTGCCTGGTGACGGACATCACCGGGCAATGACGCACCTGAGCAGTTCCGACCTGATCGCACGGCTGTGAGGAAGCGCAGCGTGCAATCGGGTCGGAATGACCCCCTAAGTACCTAGATTAGGGACTTTGTACAATAGTATAACGCTCCCCCCTTGATATGACCCCTTGGTACTGCTGAGGTAATCTGGAGGCTCTCCGGAGGAGCTGTGCATTCCTGAAGTCAGCATCTGTGTAGCTGCAGTAGGGTAAAATGGCACCTGTGAGTTGCTGGATCTGCTCATAGTGAAGCCCCGCCCCTTCCATGGTGTGTGGTCTTCCTGCTCTTCTTTATACTGGCTTTAAGTGTCTGAGTGCATAAAATGAAGTAAGCCCCCTTTTAAGCTGTAACGCCAGTCTAGGTACTGTGTACACTACTGCGTACTAAGTCTGGAGACTCAGTCCACCCCGCCAGAAGCCGTGCATTTCCGTACCCTGCACCGCCATAATGGCCAGCGACCCGCTAACCGGGATGCCGGCTAGGTACTCACCACTCTTCTTTCTTCTGGCTCTGTTAGGGGTGGCGGCATGCTGCGGGAATTTACGCTCGCTGTGGTGGGGCTTGCGAATAGTTCCCTCAGGAGCTAGCGTCCTGTCAGTGGGGAACGTTACCATTAACTCTTAGTGGGGTTGGGCCGTTCCCCCCCCTAAGTCCCACAAAGCAGGTAGGCTGGTGCCATCCATTCCTGCCTGAAAATATATATTTTTTAAATAAATGCAGAAAAGGAGCTTCAAGAGATTTGACCGGCTCCCTCTGACACATTTTCTAAACTGAGTCTGGTAGGAGGGGCATAGAGGGAGGAGCCAGCCCACATCATCAACTTCTATAGTGCCCATGGCTCCAAGTGGACCCATCTATGGTGGTCATTCCGAGTTGTTCGCTCTGTAATTTCCTTCGCATCGCAGCGATTTTCCGCTAATTGCGCATGCGCAATGTTCGCACTGCGACTGCGCCAAGTAAATTTGCTAAGAAGTTTGGTATTTTACTCACGGCATTACGAGGTTTTTTCTTCGTGGGTGTTTCTGGGCGGAAACTGGACGTTTTATGGGAGTGTGTGAAAAAACGCTACCGTTTCTGGGAAAAACGCGGGAGTGGCTGGAGAAACGGAGGAGTGTCTGGGCGAACGCTGGGTGTGTTTGTGACGTCAAACCAGGAACGAAACTGACTGAACTGATCGCAGTGGCAGAGTAAGTCCCGAGCTACTCAGAAACTGCAAATAAATTTCTATTCGCAATTTTGAGAATCTTTCGTTCGCAATTTTGCTAAGCTAAGATTCACTCCCAGTAGGCGGCGGTTTAGCGTGTGCAATGCTGCTAAAAGCAGCTTGCGAGCGAACAACTCGGAATGAGGGCCTATACCCCCATGGTACTAAATGGATTTCCAGTATCCCCTAGGATGTAAGAGAAACATAAGTGTTCCCAAGCGTTTTCAGGGAGGGTGTGTGACGCCAGCTCCGGCCCTGATCAGCCTGTTATTATCTTACTGGAGGAGTAAGTCCTGGGTTGCGCACAGACTGCACAAAGTGAATTTTCACAGCTCGGCATACACGTGCGATTGCACAATTGGTCGACAAATTTACACTTCCCCTGGAGGCAGCGACTATCAGCAAAATTAGCAGCCCAGCGATCAAATCTGAATTATCCCCTTAATTCCAATATGTGTAATGCAGGAACAATTACAGATACAGATATTGGCCCTCATTCCGAGTTGATCGCTCGCAAGGCGATTTTAGCAGAGTTACACACGCTAAGCCGCCGCCTACTGGGAGTGAATCTTAGCTTCTTAAAATTGCGACCGATGTATTCGCAATATTGCGATTACAAACTACTTAGCAGTTTCAGAGTAGCTTCAGACTTACTCGGCATCTGCGATCAGTTCAGTGCTTGTCGTTCCTGGTTTGACGTCATAAACACACCCAGCGTTCGCCCAGACACTCCTCCGTTTCTCCGGCCACTCCTGCGTTTTTTCCGGAAACGGTAGCGTTTTTAACCACACGCCCCTGAAACGCCGTGTTTCCGCCCAGTAACACCCATTTCCTGTCAATCACATTACGATCGCCGGAGCGAAGAAAAAGCCGTGAGTAAAAATACTATCTTCATTGTTAAATTACTTGGCGCAGTCGCAGTGCGAATATTGCGCATGCGTACTAAGCGGAATTTCACTGCGATGCGATGAAATATACCGAGCGAACGACTCGGAATGAGGGCCATTATTAACAGGAGTTTATAAACAAATAAAAATAATTTGTATTTTATAAAGTAACATAATAAAAGCAAAGTAGTTTGCACATTTAGAAAGAGTTTGTGAGACCCTCTCTAAAGAAAATGTTGGTATTTATAAAAGGCACAAATGACAAATGGTCCATAATAACACAAAAAACTAAATATGCAGGTTTTTAGGTGTTCATTATTGTTCAGCATACACTCCTGCACAGGAATATACAGGCACTGCTGAAGGGTTGGGTACAAGGCGCTTAGAATACCAGCAGTCAGGAGATCGACACTGGCATCCCGACGGCCATGATACTGACACTTTTAAAGTAAGTATTCTAACCTTCCCCCTTACCTGCCCCTAACCCACCCTCCCTGCTGTCTAACCCTCCTCCGCCGCCTAACTCTAACCCTCCCTTCACACAGAGCATTCCTCCCATTCCGTAGCCTAACCCTCTCATTCCGCAGCCTAAGGGGCCCTACTCACTGGCCGACCCGCCGCCGAGCTGCCCGACGGCGGATACGGCCGACGAGCGACCCGGCGGCGGGGGGGCAGTGACAAGGGGAGTGAAGTTTCTTCACTCCCCCCGTCACGCGGCTGCATTGAAGTGCAGGCAAATATGGACGAGATCGTCCATATTGGCCTGCATGCACAGCCGACGGGAGACCAGCGATGAACGAGCGCGGGGCCGCGCATCGTTCATCGCTGGAGTCTCCACACTGAAAGATATGAACGAGTTCTCGTTCATTTATGAACGAGATCGTTCATATCTTTCTAAAAATCGGCTAGTGTGTAGGGCCTATCACCCTTCCCCCCACAGCCTAACCCTAACCACCCCTGATACTTACGTTTCAAAAGTAGGATGTCGAG
This sequence comes from Pseudophryne corroboree, assembly GCF_028390025.1. Lineage (NCBI taxonomy): Eukaryota > Metazoa > Chordata > Amphibia > Anura > Myobatrachidae > Pseudophryne > Pseudophryne corroboree. The sequence continues at coordinate 709,984,108 of NC_086445.1, forward strand.
ATTCCGGCGAACGTCGTCTGACTGTTCGGATCCCGTATGTCCCCTGCTGAATAATGAAACAGTATGGAATTGCCAACTGGTAAAACTTTTCACTTTAATACCAAACCTAGAGCCTAATGCAGAACTGATAGCAACAGCAAGCTTTTTCTCTAATGGGCAAACCCATGTCCAGTGCAGGGGGGCAGATATAACATGTGCAGAGAGAGTTAGATTTGGGTGGGGTGTGTTCAAACTGAATTCTAAATTGCAGTGTAAAAATAAAGCAGCCAGTATTTACCCTGCACAGAAACAATATAACCCACCCAAATCTAACTTTCTCTGCACATGTTATATCTGCACCCCTGCAGTGCACATGGTTTTGCGATCAGGTTTGAATTAGGCCCCTAATTTGATGTCCCCATCTCTTTTGCCCAAACAAAACAGTGTAGAATCATAGATTATCTGCCTTGAAAATCAAGCAGAAAATAAATACACTTCCAGCAGTAAATAATTAAGTAAATACAGGTGTTGGTGGATCAATACATCAGTGTGACTCGTTGTCAATACTAATTATGGGATGCCGTGTCAGGTATTACTAGGAACAGGCTGACCTACATGGAAAAGCATCTCTGGAGGCAGAGAAGAGTGTGTGTTTGCCTCTAGCCAACACAACAACATGTAGGTTATCAAGATACTCTTCTTGATGCTGGAACATAATATACATGCACATGAATCTCGTGTTCTATGATCTTTTTTTGGGGCAATGGATGATATTTAGAAAATAGATTTTTTTTGTTTTGCCTTTGGAATAATATTGTGCTTAAATTTCTAAAGAACATTTTTGTGAAACTGCTGTTTTGTTTTGCAAACTTCCACATTTACCTGAAAGCTGCTGCATTCCACATAGCTGTCCTGATTTTTAGCATAGTACTGCAGGAATACAAAGCGTTTCATTAACCACAGAAAAACTCAGCGGAAAAAAATGCAGAATAAATGGTAAATTGTAACAGGTGATATAGCTCAAACCATCTTTGGATATGGGCAAATAGTTATTAAATGTAAAATTATATTCTTTATGTTGTAATTTATTATTCTTTTCAGTTTCATACATTTTTTTCAATTTAATGACTCCCAAATCCTGGTAAATATGCAGACATTGGGTTTTCACCAGGGTCTATAGGTATACAGTGTCCAGGTAGACAGTCAATCGGTTGAGACTAAATGGTCGACAGTGCTTATGGTTGACAGGAACAAAAGGTCAACAAGTTCAAATGGTTGACATACCAATGGTCGACAAAGCATATGATCGACATGAGTTTAAAAAAAAATGTTTTTCAACTTTGTCATACTTTACCATTCACGTGGAGTACAATTGGGAATAGTAACCTGTGGCGAGTGCAGCAAGGCACCTTGCTTGAAGTATGGTGAGTGATACAGTAATTGGGGTTTAAATTACCACCTAATTAGGGTTCCCTGTACGGTGACGAAAAAACTGACACCAAATTAAAAAAAAAAATTGTGTCGTCCAATTTCTGAATCGAACATTTTGTACCTCTTGACCTTTTCCAATGTCAACCTAATGACCATGTCGACCTTTTTGTCTGTGTCAACCTTTTCACTGTTGACCATTTGGTGTTGACCTATTCATTGTAGAGCTTCCTACTGTAGATCTATTGAACTAAAACCTTGACCAGAATTAAAAATTTTTACTTTAGGTTATTTTCTTTGAAATTATCGTAGGAAGCCCTTATAGCATTATACCAATCAATGCTGCCATCAGAAATTGTGGGGCCCAAAACACATGAAACATGCAGGATCCCCCTCTTTGACCCGTTGGTTGTAGTGCTTTAAAGTACAGCCATGAAACCTAGAAACGGTACATACTACAGTACAGTATGACACCCTCCATAGTATTGAAGTACAGCACATGCCCCGTAGATTTCCCACGTGCCCCATACCATTAAAAACTATTTAATATATATATTTTTCAAAGAATAAAGTCTTTTTTATACAAGTTAATATAATGTCGTGAAACAAATACTGCTGTGATACTTAACCACTTAAATAACACTTTTTCCTTTCAAAACCGTTCATATAGTTTTTTTTAAACTTAATATAGTTTAAAAAGTATTTTTAAAAAAAATGTAAATATTATACTATGCACATCTGCAGAACGGATCTCCTCGTCAAAAACTGGGGGAAACAGTGGGGCGACACGGTCGCATGTGATCTGACCATACAAGTTAAGTGGTTAATAGGCGTCACCATGGGAGCACAGCATCCAGCTGACCAAAATCAAAGAGGAGCTCATAAGCAGGAAATTTAGTATTACTCACAGGTACAAGTCATTGATGGTCGACGTTTCGATCCCAAAGGGATCTTTGTCAAAACAGCATAATACAACTCACACAGGATCACCCCCAGTATCATCTTTAATGGAGCACCACCCTTTTGAGTGGGATAAGCTGAAAGTTCAGATATTCATGAACTTTTATATATAATATTTCAATTTTATTTTCATTTAAATGATGTGGTCACATACAGTACCAGTGGCACCGCAGCAGGTTGAGTGTCATCTATTAAAGCCATTTATATACTTGAACAGTCATTTTAATAAAACACCCAAACCTTCTGGATTATACTCTGTGGGGTAAATTTACTAAGATGGGAGTTCTATTTAAGATGGGATGTAGCCCATAGCAACCAATAAGATTCTACTTCTCATTTATTTAGCACCTTCTAGAAGATAATACCTGGAATCTGATTAGTTGCTATGGGCAACATCCCATCTTAAATAGAACTCCTATCTTAGTAAATTTACCCCTTTATCTCACTGGATGGAGAATAAGAAACTGACCAAGCTCTGGGATATTTCAGTTTGTTCATTCCTGACATGACTCCATTAAGAGCAATATTTGGCCATATTACATGGCATCTTACTTTATACTTCTCCAGGAAAAAGATTATCTGTGGATTTTGGCATATACTGTATTAATAAAGTTTGATGGTATTTTTTTTTTAAAACATTATTTTCTATGGTGTCGCTGTCTTTTTTCAATAGGTGCTCTTTGGCTGGCAGGATATGCTGCTGCAGTTCCACAAACTTCAGCCACAGGCAGCCATGGGCATGATGGTGCTTGTTCCACAAACACCAACATACCTGCCACAGCTTGCTGGGTGTTGCATTATCGTTCTACACCAGCAGCTCAAATCTAGCACAGCATTTAGTACATTTTTCACTTTCAATTTTACCCAATCTTTCACTATACCAGAAATGCAAGGATGAGCCCCAGTTTTGCCCCTGTGAGGAAGTGGGCACAATCTGGGCTGGGTCACATTGCTGCATAATACTAAGATATATTCGGCCAGATTCTCAGTTGGATGCTGCAGCCAGTGGTGTATCTAGGGGTCTGAACAAACCTGGCAAAGTAAAGGACTGGCGCCCCCACCACTCCTATTTTCTATAGTAAGGCGTGCGCATTGAAAAGGGGATGTGGTCTAATGGGGAAAGGGCATGGCCACACAATAGTACTGGCTTGTAGAATAGTAGAACAGCTCCTTTGCAGGGCACTGTGGGTGGGAGTCTGGACTAACAATGGACGTTATGCGGCAGCTGGGAGAGGCGAAGCACAGGACAGTTACTGCCCACTGCAGAGAAGAAGCCAGGTACACCACAACTAATATGCATGCAGTGGGCACAAGTTATGGCTCTGGACAGAACTATGTGATTCTACCCCATGGCCATGAGACTGGGCGATGCCTCCTCTCAGCAGGTATCCCTGACAAGTACCATTCTGGCCAAGGGGTAGATACACAGTCTGTGCATCATATACAGTGTGTGCATCTTTTGTCAGTCTTTGAATTAATGCAAATACTGCTGCAAGCTCTTTCCTGTTTCTGAATGTGCAAAGACTGAACCCCCACATACAGACACTCAAATACCACTTAGATGTAACTAGGGGTTAAAGTGAGCTGGAACGGGGCGGAACTGCGTTCGGTCAGTTCAATTTGGAGACGGAACACAGTTCCGCCTCCTCTGGCTCACCTAACCCGAAGAGTGCCGGCGCCGCTGGAATATGCGGGTGCCCGCTGAGGTTGTGTTACCAGTGGGCGCCCGGCTCTCTCTCCACAGCGGACAGCTGGAGGCAGGAGCTCACTACTGAGCTACGGCTTCTGGCTCTGTCAGTGTGAGCTGAGCGGACCCCAGAAGGACTGCAGTGCAGCAGTCAGACGTGGGAGCGGGGCTCAGTGAGTATGGTGGGGTTTTTCCCCCCCAATGTGTAGCGGCGCAGCTACTGGGGGCATTACTATGGGCGGGTATTACTACTGGGGGGCTTTACTACTGTGGGCAAACTACTTGGGGCATTACTACTGGGGGGCAAACTACCGGGGGCAAACTACTGGGGGCATTACTACTGGGGGCTTTACTACTGTGGGCAAACTACTGGGGGCATTACTACTGGGGGGCTTTACTACTGGGGGCAAACTACTGTGGGCAAACTACTGGGGGCATTACTACTGGGGGGGCTTTACTACTGGGGCAAACTACTGTGGGCAAACTACTGGGGGCATTACTCCTGGGGGCTTTACTACTGGGGGGCTTTACTACTGGGGGGCTTTACTACTGGGGGCAAACTACTGGGGGCATTACTAACGTGGGCTACAGTGGCGGAACTAGTGAGCGGTGGGCCCAGGTGCGACAAAATGCTTTGGGCCCACCCCCATCCCATCCAAGTCCACCCCCTCACCCCTGGAGAGGATCTGGTGAGGGGGACCTGCTCAGGGCCAGAGAAATGGATACCTAGCAACAGTGGCGTAACTAGACATTTCTCTGACGTCCTAGTGGATGCTGGGAACTCCGTAAGGACCATGGATTCTGGATGCCAGCCGGCAAATATCCCTCTGTGCATCCCTCATATATAAGACGACGTCTTTAATATGCTCTATGGTTAGCAAAATAGTATCCCTGTCGAGGGTAACACTATTATCTGACAGGGTATCAGACCACGCTGCAGCAGCACTACACCTCCATGCTGAGGCAATTGCAGGTCTCAGTATAGTACCTAAGTGTGCATATACAGACTTCAGGATTTCCTCCTGCTTTCTATCAGCAGGCTCCTTCAAGGTGGCCGTATCCTGAGACGGCAGTGCCACCTTTTTTGACAAACGTGTGAGCGCCTTATCCACCCTAGGTGATATCTCCCAACGTGACCTATCCTCTGGCGGGAAAGGGTACGCCATCAGTAACTTTTTAGAAATTACCAGTTTCTTATCGGGGGAAACCCACGCTTCTTCACACACTTCATTCAATTCATCTGATGGGGGAACAAAACACTTGCTGCTTTTTCTCCCCAAACATAAAACCCCTTTTTAGTGGTACTTGGGTTAATGTCAGAAATGTGTAACACATTTTTCACTGCCGAAATCATGCAACGGATGCCCCTAGTGGATTGTGTATATGTCTCAACCTCGTCGACACTGGAGTCAGACTCCGTGTCGACATCTGTGTCTGCCATCTGAGGTAGCGGCCGTTTTTGAGCCCCTGATGGCCTTTGAGACACCTGGGCAGGCGCGGGCTGAGAAGCCGGCTGTCCCATGGCTGTTACGTCATCCAGCCTTTTATGTAAGAAGGTGACACTGTTGATTAATACCTTCCACATATCCACCCACTCCGGTGTCGGCCCCGCAGGGAGTGACATCACATTTATCGGCACCTGCTCCGCCTCCACATAAGCCTCCTCATCAAACAAGTCGACACAGCCGTACCAACACACCGCACACACACAGGGAATGCTCTGACTGAGGACAGGATCCCACAAAGTCCTTTGGGGAGACAGAGAGAGAGTATGCCAGCACACACTACAGCGCTATTTAATCAGGGATTTACACTAATAGAAAGTGATTTTTCCCTATAGCTGCTTTTTATATACAGTTTGCGCCTACATTTAGTGCCCCCCCTCTCTTTTTAACCCTTTGAGCCTGGAAACTGCAGGGGAGAGCCTGGGGAGCTGTCTTCCAGCTGCACTGTGAAGAGAAAATGGCGCCAGTGTGCTGAGGGAGATAGCCCCGCCCCTTTTTCGGCGGACTTCTCGCGCTCTTGTAATTGTATTATGGCAGGGGATTTTTACACATATATAGCTTATTAGGCTATATTATGTGTTGTTTGCCAAAGTTAAGGTACTATAATTGCAGCCCAGGGCGCCCCCCCCAGCGCCCTGCACCCATCAGTGACCGGAGTTATGTGGTGTGCATAGGGAGCAATGGCGCACAGCTGCAGTGCTGTGCGCTACCTTAATGAAGACCGAAGTCTTCAGCCGCCGATTTCCATGACGTTCTTCTTGCTTCTGGCTCTGTAAGGGGGACGGCGGCGCGGCTCCGGGACCAGACGACCGAGGCTGGGCCTGTGTTCGATCCCTCTGGAGCTAATGGTGTCCAGTAGCCTAAGAAGCCCAAGCTAGCTGCAAGCAGGTAGGTTCGCTTCTTCTCCCCTTAGTCCCTCGTAGCAGTGAGTCTGTTGCCAGCAGATCTCACTGAAAATAAAAAACCTAACAAATACTTTCTTTACTAGGAGCTCAGGAGAGCCCCTAGTGTGCAACCAGCTCGGGCCGGGCACAGATTCTAACTGAGGTCTGGAGGAGGGGCATAGAGGGAGGAGCCAGTGCACACCAGATAGTACCTAATCTTTCTTTTAGAGTGCCCAGTCTCCTGCGGAGCACGCTATTCCCCATGGTCCTTACGGAGTTCCCAGCATCCACTACGGACTACGATAAATAGAATTACCGGTGAGTAAATTCTTATTTTTAGCACTGTGTGCTAGAAACGACATCGGTGCCCCACCCCTGCATGCAAAACAGGGGCATTGCGCGCCGTAGGCGCGCGCAAAAATACATAGTGGCGTGGCTTCGTGGGGAAGGGGTGTGGCCACAAAATAATACCAATTCATAAAACGGTGCACAGTAGTCTCCATTATTCAAATTACGCCGCACAGTAGCACCACTACACCAGGTAGAGACCCTTTTACACCTTACGGCGGACAGATTCCTCTTTTTACACATTACAGCAGACAGCGTCCCCTTTTTACACATTACGGCAGCAGCGTCCCCCTTTTTACACATAATGGCAGACAGCGTGCCCTTTTTACACATAACGGCAGACAGCATGCCGTTGTTACACATAGCAGCAGACAGCGTACACTTTTTACACATAGCGGCAGACAGCGTGCCCTTGTTAAACATAGCGGCAGACAGCGTACACTTTTTACACATAACGGCAGACAGCGTGCCCTTTTTACACATTACGGCAGACAGCGTCCCCTTTTTACACATTACGACAGACAGCGTGCCCTTTTTACACATAACAGCAGACAGCGTGCCCTTTTTACACATAACGGCAGACACCGTCTCCTTTTTACACATTACGGCAGACAGCGTGCCCTTGTTACACATTACGGCAGATAGCATCCCCCTTTTTACACATTACGGCAGGCAGATTCCCCCTTTTTACACATTGCGGCAGACAGCGCCCCCTTTTTACACATCACGGCAGACATACTCCCCCTTTTACACATCACGTCAGGCAGAGTCCCCCTTTTTACACATCACGTCAGGCAGATTCCCCTTTTTTACACATTGCGGCAAAGATTCCCCCTTTTTACACATTACTGCAGGCAGATTCCCCCTTTTTACACATTGCGTCAGGCAGATTCCCCCTTTTTACACATTGCATCAGGCAGATTCCCCCTTTTTACACATTGCGGCAAGAAGATTCCCCCTTTTTACACATCGCAGCAAGCAGATTCCCCCTTTTTACACATTGCGGCAAGCAGATTCCCCCTTTTTACACATTGCGGCAGACAGCCCCCCTTTTTGTACAAAGAAAGAAAGAAAGAATTAAACTTACCCTCTCCGCTGGCTCAGGCTCCTCGGTGCAGCTTCTAGTCACGATTCCCGGCAACCGCTGCCCGCAGCACACAGCTGCCCGGACAGAGAGGAGAGGAGCGCAGCGGTATGGGGGAGAAGGAGGAGGAGGGAGGTGGAGGAGGGAGCCGCAGCAGCGCTGTGTTATTGGTGGAGGCGCTGCTGCTGCTGCCCCTCTGCTTCACTATAGGCTGTTCTCGGAAGACAGCCTATAGTGAAGCAGAGGGACAGCAGCAGCAGCGCCTCAACCAGTAGTAAAGCGCTGCTGCGGCTCCCTCCTCCACCTCCCTCCTCCTCCTTCTCCCCCATACCGCTGCGCTCCTCTCCTCTCTGTCCGGGCAGCTGTGTGCTGCGGGCAGCGGTTGCCCGCAGCACACAGCGGCATGTAATGAGTCAGTTTGACTCATTACATGCTTTGGGCCCCTGGACAGTGGCAGGCCCCAGTGCAACGCACTGGTTGCACTGGAGGTAATTCCGCCTCTGGTGGGCTAACTACTGGGGGCAAACTACAGGAGGGCATTACTACTGGGGGTATAACAACAGGGACATTACTATTGGGGCATTACTAACAGGGGCTTACTACTGGGGGCATTGCTAACAGGGGCTAACTACTGGGGGCAAACTACAGGAGGGCATTACTACTGGGGGCAAACTACAGGAGGGCATTACTACTGGGGGTATAACTACAGCATTACTACCTGGGGCATTACTACATAAGGGCATAACTAAGGGGGTTAAACTACTGGGGGCATTACTACTGGGGACAAACTACAGGAGGGCATTACTACTGGGGGCAAACTACAGGGAGGATAAACTACTGGGGGCATAACTACAGGGGAATAAACTAAAAGAGGGCAAACTAAAAGGGGGCATAACTACAGGGGCTGAACTACAAGGGGCAAACTACAGGGGGCATTACGACTGGGGCATTACTACTGGGTGCTAAACTACAAGTGGGCAAACTACTGGGGCTAAACTACTTGGGGCATTACTAACGGCAAACTACATGGGGGCTAAATTACAGGGGCTAAACAACTGGGGGCTAAACTACTGGGGTCATAACTGCAGGGGCATTACCACTGGGTGCATAACTACTGGGCTAAACTACATGGGGCTAAATGACTGGCGGCATTACTACAGGCAACATTACTACTGGGCACAATAGTACACAGGGGCATTACCATTAAGGGCATTACTACTGGGGGCACTACTAATGAGGGCATTGTAAAGGGGGCACTTCATAAGGGGCATCACTCCTGGGGACATAAGGGGCAATACTATTGTGGGCATTGCATAAGGGGCACCACTACTATGGGCTCTATATAAGGGGCACTACTACTGTGGGCACTACCAGTACAGTGGACATTGCATAAGGAGCACTACTACTGTGGGCATTGTATAAGGGGCGCTACTGCTGTGGGCATTATGTGTATTACGGGGTGCTGCTACTGTGGACATTATTACTATTGTGTGACCACACCCCTTTTTTGAGACCATGCCCCTTTTTGCAGCACGCGCTTATGGCACGCGCAATAACTCTATTACATGGGCTCCTTGGGGAGGGGGGGTGAGTTCCACCACCTTTCTGGGACCACTTTAAGCACTGGATGCAACCATCAGTCACACCATCAAAACTTGCACCATCCCAATGCTAGATGCAGATTCTACACCAGAGTATGGCCTACAATGTGAACAAGTATGCGTATGAGTTTTTTAACCCTTGCAGTGACACACCTGCGATACTCCCAAAACATGCCATTGAATGGACCATCTATGTGCATTCACAAAGCCACCTCCCTGTCACCTCCTATGAATGTCTAATACATTTTCAAGACATTTCTGAGCCCGTACTTTAGAAACATACCAACTGCGACTTATATACGTGCACAGTAGAAATAAAGGGCCTGACTCATGTTTGTAAGTAAAGCAACAACAAAAAATGCAAGTAACTACTTTGTCATGCAAGGGCAACAAACACATTAATATTATTTCTGTGCATGGAATTTAGGTTTCAGTTTGAACACAAACCACCCACATCTAAATCTCTCTGCACATGTTACATTTGCCCCACCTGTAGTGCAACATGGTTTTGCCCAGTTGCTTGTTTTTTAAGCTTTGCTTACAAGCATGAATAAGGCCCTAATTTTCTAAAATGTGTGCAATATAAACTTTACATCCAACTCTAAACCCCTCCCTTTATCTTCACCTTCACTGAACAACATGAGGTTAAAACATTTTTACAAAAAATAAGATAATAGTATATAATGATTAATCAGATTAATTTTATATGTGAAAGGAAACTATAAACATATTTTTCTATTTAACCAACTTGGAACAGGCAGTGAATTGAAGAACCAGGTAATTTATCCCATCAATCATTTGGAAACAGTTTTTTTTTATTAAATAATTTATTTATTGCTACATATATAATTACCAAAAATGCAGTTTTAGATTAAGACTAAGTCAAGGTTAATGTTAGATAGTAAGGGGGTAAAGATTTGTATGAAGACACTGCAAGAAGCAATGCGCTAATGAGTGTTAAACCATCAAAACAGAGCTGTCTCTAAAGCATCTTGATGCATCAACTCAGACTACACGTGACATTTTGCTGTCATTTTAAATTGCCTGTCCAGTAACTTGATACATGGAACTCTACCTGCATGTTCAAGATCAAATGTGTAATTGATAGGATCATCACGCATACAATAAGAAACATAAAAATGAATAACCAAACAGCGGCTTAGAGCCAAAGATGAATGAGTCACAAGAGCCAGACAAGGATGGATGGGGAAGAGAAGGTGGCAAGCTTAAAATGCACAAGTAAATGCAAAAGCTTAATTAATCAATAGACCAATTTGTAAAATGGGACAGGGAAGTAATCCATCCGTGGAGCAGATACAAGACAGCTCCCATGGGAAACTAAGCAATTTGGTTTGAAATTTTCAAGTTACCAGTATAGAGATAAGCAGAATCCTTGTCACTCATGTTTTTTTTTATTCTATCAAACTTTCCAACTAGTGATTGACCTTGATCATTCTTGAATCACATGTTTTAGTTGCCATAAACAAGTATTTGAAGTGATCAGTATAGCTCAAGTTCAAGGAAAATCTTAGTGCGCAGAAAGTGAGCTGCTGGACACTCCCCCTTTCCAAGAAGGTTCCCAACTCCTCCAACACAAGTGAAAAAAACAGATAATGAAAAGGGGACCTATCCTGCGCTCCACAATAAGATCACAATTCAAGCGATTCCAGAGTTATTTTGAAAACTCATAAAGGTGCCATGAAAGAGAGAAAAATATGTGCATATGGTAAAGTACAGTTTTAATATGACACATATGTAATACAGCATTAAAAACATTAAAACATTATATACATAGCAGCATGCTTTATAGAACTTTTATAATGGGAGAATGTGCAGTGAAGAATTACCAGATGTGTAGAACTGCAAGCACAGCTCAAAACCAGCTTGCGGGTTTAATTTGGTTCAGGGAAACCCAGGAATCCCTTATCCACGCTGTACTGGAACGGTAAGTTCGCCGCTACTCCCCCACGCTACTACCCCAAGGTGTGTACCTTGACAAAGACCTCTGTGAGAGGTGGAAACGCATTGGTGGATACAGGACCTTCAGTGGGGGAGTAGCGGCAAACTTACCGTTCCAGTGCAGCGTGGATAAGGGATTCCTGGGTTTCCCTGAACCAAATTAAACCCGCAAGCTGGTTTTGAACTGTGCTTGCAGTCAGGGCCGGTTCAAGGGCAGGAAAGGGGGCGTGGTCTAATACAGGGGGCGTGGTCAGTTACGCCCCCTGTACATTCTAGCGCCGCTTGAATGCTGAGCGATGCGCGATGACGTCATCGCGCACCGCACAGCAAAAGGTCCTCTCCACGAAGGGAAACTAGACGCTATGCGTCTAGTTCCCTTCGTGGAGAGGACCTTTGCTGTGTGGTGCGCGATGACGTCATCGCGCACCGCTCAGCAAAGTTACTCTCCACGAAGGGAAACTAGACGCATAGCGTCTAGTTCCCTTCACAGGGGACGGCAGCGGGCATTTGAGGCGGACGGGGGACACAGCGGGCAGCAGTGGCGGATCTTGCCACGGTGCGGCGCCCTCCGGAAGGCGGCGCCCCGGGCAAAAGTCCTGCTTGCCCGTGGCAAGATCCGCTACTGCTTGCAGTTCTACACATCTGGTAATTCTTCACTGCACATTCTCCCATTATAAAAGTCCTATAAAGCATGCTGCTATGTATATAATGTTTTAATGTTTTTAATGCTCTTATTACATATGTGTCATATAAAAACTGTACTTTACCATATGCACATATTTTTCTCTCTTTCATGGCACCTTTATGAGTTTTCAAAATAACTTTGGAATCGCTTGAATTGTGATCTTATTGTGGAGCGCAGGATAAGTCCCCTTTTCATTATATGGTTTTTTTTTTCACTTTTTAAGTGATACTTTAAGAGATATAGGTGTAAATTTACTAAGATGGGAGTTCTATTTAAGATGGGATGTTGCCCATAGCAACCAATCAGATGCCAGGTATTATCTTCTAGAAGGTGCTAGATAAATGAGAAATAGAATCTGATTGGTTGCTATGGGCAACATCCCATCTTAAATAGAACTCCCATCTTAGTAAATTTACCCCATAGTATCCAGCAGTATAGTGGAACAAATCCTGAAAATGTTTAACAGTGGTGCAAAGGAAGTACTAGCTACTCTTGATTTTATATAAACCATTTTTGCAACTTTTGTTAAAGAAATTGGCACATGATGAAGAACTTTACAGCTATCATTACTGTGTAATATGGAAGAAAAATATGTATTGTAACTAATTAACTAATACGGCATCAACTGGATTGCATGTTGTACCTGTCCATTAAGGTGAGAATAGCAGTGAATCAAGGGGAAGGAAAAGCCCCATTAAAACTCTTATCTGTGCAATTAAAGTGGACAACCACTTAAGGGGTCTAGTACTAAATAATGTGAATAGTAGTAAATTGCTACAATAAAAGTTTGCAGAGCCAGCTGAGTGATGTTCAGCTTCCTGCACACATATACACCAGGGAAGAACTTTGTAGTGACATTTGCGTAAAGTTGAAGATGGGCGAACTCCATTAGAAGCAGACACAGCCAATTCTGTAACCACCTCTGAATGAAGCCCATTTAATGCAAACATACCCTTATTCCCCCATGCTTATATATACCTCGCCATCAACCTTTGTCCCGCCTCTAAGTGCAAGAAAAAGTAAGCACAAAATGTATTCTATTTGCCATATTTTATTTGCATATGGGCTGCAGATTTCAACATACTGTAACTTGTGATAATAATTCGATTTAAAGAACTTATGTGGCGCCAATTCAGATTGTGAGCAGCAAGCCCCGTTTGCACCAATGGTATTCCCCTATACCAGAGTGAACATGTAGATGTGTATGGAATAGGTACAACAGGGTGCGCTAAATCTGTGAATGTCAGTTACACGTTTAAGCCCTTTAGCATGAAGAAGAAATTTAAAACAATACTTCCCTTAATACTTCATATATGCATCCACTCTTAATTGAGTTCCATATGCAAGGAAACAGAAAAAATTGCATATAGTGTAGTATATTTGTATAGGGAAAATTTAATACAGAAATTAAATACAAATAAAACGAATATCACACATTAAAAACACGTCTTTTTCTCAAAGTTCCCAATGGAGGGTAATAGGGTGGAGGATTACCAGAAACAAAGTGTAAGTGGGCGTTTAAGATGTAACCTTAGGGCAACTGGCTCCGGAACCTGGTTCTCTCGTCCACGACACCGTCGTCTGGTCAGCATTTCTCCTGGGTTAAGTCCGGTAGGTGCTCCACTCTCCTGCTGCTACGCGTTTCGGGAATGTCCCTTCATCAGGCAGAAGATGAAGGGACATTCCCGAAACGCGTAGCAGCAGGAGAGTGGGAACTTTGAGAAAAAGACGTGTTTTTAATGTGTGATATTCGTTTTATTTGTATTTAATTTCTGTAATAAATTTTCCCTATACAAATATACTACACTATATGCTATTTTTCTGTTTCCTTGCATATGGAACTCAATTAAGAGTGGATGCATATATGAAGTATTAAGGGAAGTATTGTTTTAAATTTCTTCTTCACGCTAAAGGGCTTAAACGTGTAACTGACATTCACAGATTTAGCGCACCCTGTTGTACCTATACTGAAACTTGTGTCTACATGAGCTCCTATTGGTCTACTTTACTGTTTCATATAAATATGTGACAAAAAATGTGTTACAAGCTTATGTGCACATCACAAAAACATTTATACAGAATGCACAGATAAAATATACAGATGTATTAAATCTAAGTTTCAATACTGTATTATTATTATTATTATTATTATTATTATTATTTTGGGTGGTGGGGAGAGTTAGCTGCTGACTTAAAGAAGCCTGTGGCATCTAATCTGTTAAAGGTTTTTTTTTTATGCCATCTTGTAATCTTTGGCTTTTAGTACCAAATATAGTATTTAAGGATAATTAAGCCTGATAATGTGTTTGATGCTTTGGGGTTTGCTAGTTAACAAGTGCTTTTATCTCTCTAGCTACAGTACCCATGTTATTTAGAAAATGTTCTACAATTTTCTCTCCCTATAATAAGAGGAGTCGTGTTCTACACTACTCCGCTATTTTGTACTACAACACTTACTGCTTTAAAATCTGCTTTAAATATAGTGTTTTTGGTGTACTAGGAAAGTTTAATGTGGAAGTTGTAGGGTTTAATGCTTGGAAGAATAAAATGGAATTATGTGGTTTCTTTGCTAGCTAACTCTTTTATAGTATTAAAGTGGAAAATATCTTATACACTTATTTTGTTATATTAAAGTAAAAATAGGGACAGTGACATTGCATTAAAAGACACAAGTGCAAATCACAAGTGAAAATGCATATAAATGTTAAACTTTTTCATCTGATATGCACAATGTTCTGTTCCTATTTATTATTGTATAGTCATATAGTGCTAGTAATCATGCTGTGCTATACAAAGAGTAATAGATAATCCTGGCCATAGACTGGCTACTGATAGCTTCCAAGCAGTTATTGTATAGTCTATATTAATGTTGTTATTGGCAGAGTGATATAAAAAAGCTGCTTTCCCATCTTAATATGTTCAAACATGGGTTATTAAGTCATTTACTTATTGTTTCAAGGGAAGATACTGTAGTCTGGAATTATTTCCTCAGAAGAATTTGTGGATATACTGTATATGTTTCTGACTGGGTTTCAAAGGTCTTCATCAAAGGAATGTGTTATTCCTGGTAGAATTACAATAGTGAAGTATGAGGAGATTGACACTCCCCCTGGGGTGGTGGGTCTTTCCTTGACACCTACTGAGATTATCTGAGTCTAAAAAGGAGTATTTCAATAATTATAATGTATGCAATAATAACAACATATGAAACCTCTATAAGTTAAAATGTTATACTCGATTGTAAGAGAAACGACCTTGTATAGAAACAATGTTTAAGATCTTTTATGAAATGAATGTGCCTGGATAAACAGCAATCGGGTACAGCATACAGTATATGAGAAGACATGATGCAGGCTTTATGAGCCTAACTAGCCCTATCCTTACCCTAATCTTCTGTAGCTTCTTCTTGTACTTGTGGGTCCTTTTCCTTGCTATTGACTCCAACTGCTGAGTTCCACACTAGAAACAGGAAGTGGCTGGATGATGTTGATACTTGTGAGTTGGGGGATCTGTAGCACTAATTTGACAGTTTCTGACATATTTCGTACATAAGTGTACTTTGTCAAAGATGGTAGTATGTGGATTATGCAGTCCTTTTATTCTAAGGCTTCATTTTTTTTGTGTATAACTTTTTTTTTGTTAATATTATTATTAATATTATATATTTGCAAATATTATTGTTTTGTACAAAATATACTGTATATAGTTTTGCATAGAAGCCACATATAACCAGAAATTAAATTAAGAATTATATGGTATTCAAAGTTGTGGTTGGAATATATTTGTAGTTTAGCTTTGTAACTTTTATTAAAATGTGATAAGGTAAAATGAATGTTAAAAAAACCTAAATAAAATAGAATAAAAAAAAATGAAAATAAGGGTATTCTTTTTTTCAGTGCTATGCTGCTTTTAATACAGAAAAGCCTTAAGCTCCATATCTATATGGTTTTGGTATTTATTCCTGGTGGTCGGGATGCCGGCAGTCACACGACCGACAGCGGCATCCTGACACTGAAGGTCCTGTCTGCGGATGGGGTAAATATTTTTACCCTCCCCTAACCCTAAACCTCCAAGGGTGGTGGCTATTACTAACCCTCAAGGGGTGGCTGCTATAGCTAACCACTCCCAAGTGGTAACCACACCCGGGCCCTAACCCGTACCCCAATACTCACCTTTGGAATGTCGATTGTCAGTGTTCTCCGGAGTAATGTTGGGATTTCGGTATCGGTCACATGACCACCTGTATCCTGACCACCGGGATGTGAACGCATCCCATATACTGTATATCTAGTCCTTGTGTATTCAAAGTTCTCATTGCGTAGATCCACTTGCTTTCAGTTTTCTTTAACACAGTGATAATATCTCCCCCTCTCCAATTTGCTTTTATTTTTTAAATTCCTACAAATTTAGCTTTATGATGTTCTTAATAATTCAGGTATGAAATTATGTTTCTGGAATCCTGCACATGCGCAGAGTATACTGCACTGCAGGGAGGAGTGAGGCCCACATGGAGTGTGCACACTTGCCCCTTCCTCTCTTAAACCGGCCCTGGTGGCAAACAAAGCAGTGCATACCCGTGACACCATATTAATATATGATTTATTAAATGGGATGGAAAACTCTGCATATTGGGTTGAGTTGTACCAATCCACCTTAATTGGTTTAGTGACTGCCCCTACCTGGGATTTAGACCAGATCCTCCCCTGAGGTAGTGAAAATGTCTCAATTTTCCCAGTGGAAATTCCACCAATCATTATTCCATTACTTGAGACTGCCGAGGAGCACTGCTTGACCTCCGGGTTTTGCCGCACCTGTTGGAACGTAGAAAAAAAATCGCCATAAAAGAACACTTCAGTGAAAGTATATGCCTCACCTTAATCAACATATCTAAATTTGGTGGGTGGGCTGGTACTGTCTCTCCACTGGAGCACTTGGATAAGATAATTTTGAAACACATCGAAAGTTAATTTTTTCTGAGGCTTGAACTGTATTAATTTTTCCTTAAGGTGGGTACACATTTGGCTGATATCGGCTTAATATGTTGTTTCTGGCTGAATTGGAATCACATATCGTACATGTCGAGCAGTGTGTATGCCCGATTGCATGTTCCCACAGGTCGTATGCAATATCTTCTGATCAGCCCATGTTGCACGGGCAACCGGAAGATATTGCACTTGACCTTGTGCAGTGTAATGAAGGATGGAGCAGTGATCCATCTTTCATTCCATCATTCTGATGTGTACCGCAGATACGATATGTCAGTTGACATATTGGCTGGGTACACATCATTCTGATGTGTTGCTGGTATTAGTGATCTGACGTTTTTTTGTTTTGTTTCAGTGGCTTCTGTCACATACAAGTTGCATCTCTTAAGTAACAAATCATAAAAAGTCATCTACAGAGACTTCATTGTCTGCTGTGCATGATGTTGTTGACACCAGAAAAATAGAAAAGCACTCTCTTGGCTGGGGAACTAGCTTACCAAATTGAATAAAATAAAACGTAATATTTATTAGATTATAAATATATAAAATGAGAGTGAAATCTCAGTGGAACATACAAAGAAATATAAAAATACTGTATATAGTGGTGTGGTAGAAATACACAGTCGAGTCACATTATTATGACATCGGCAGCACATAGCCCATGAAGTATGTCATGTGTCTTGCGATGGCTTGGTGGGTATATAAGGTATGCGATAGACTCTCTTCACACATATCACTCGTTGTTATTGGTAAAAAATTGCAAACATATAGTGTAAATCAGAGGTTCCCAAATGCGGCCCTCAAGGCACCCCAGCGGTCCAGGTTGTAAATGTATCCATGCTTGGCCACAGGTGACTTAATTAGCACCTCAGTCAACTTGATTTAACCATCTGTGCTGAGCCATGGATATACCTAAATCTTGGACTGTTGGTGTGCCTTGAGGACGGCGTTTGGGAACCTCTGGTGTAAATATTGAAAAGCTGGTTGGGCTATGAGGTTTCTTGGTTGGTGCGCTTAGCAGTTTTTAAAATGATTTTGCCTAATGTATTTGTTTTGAACCATTCATTTTCTAATTTAAGAAACATTACTTACACTAGACTCATAAAACTAGTCCTGTATTATATCTGGAAGGGCAAATCCTCACAGTTTTGTGGTTCCTAAATTGTCCACAAATCATTTTGCTTGCTTAGTTTCACAACTCAGTAATTGCCATCAACCTCAAAGCCATGTATTGACCTAGAATGGACACTGGTCTCTGAATCTCCCCTTTCTGGTCTTTTATGGACTCTTAAACACATATACCCCTTAATTGCTACAGCATTTTTGACTCCCTTGAAGCATGGCCTGCTATGTTGTCTTCATCTAATAGATGTGTCATGCCAGCTAGCACTCTCTCAATAGTTTACCTCTTGAGTTTCTGCTTGGTGTAGTAGAGGAATCAAACAGATTCCAGATGTATTGTGTGCTAACTCCATTATCCCGTATTCTCAACTACAAGCCCAGTATTATCTTCCTCCCAGTGAATTGTTCAATTACTTGCAAATTAGACATTGGTTTTCTGCTCACTCACTTCCTTATGGAACTGCTTGGCAAATATATATCAGTCTAAGATAATGTGTGGCAACTCTAGGGGTAGCATTGGTTTTTGGTACTCTTATTATTTGGGTTCACTGGATCGTGACTTAGGCCAAATCACAACCTCAGTGGCAATCTGACGTTCAATTAGGTTTTACTGTGCAGCAATGTGAAACTATTTTTACACCCATTGCTTATATAATTGTGTGATACCCCACAGTTGCCATTCTGAAAAGGTGTTGATACCAGTGTCTTTTTAAAATAAAGTTGTTTAAAAATGACAGTTGGAGGAGTGGCAGTTGAAGGTCGCAGTAATAGAGTGGAGAATAAGCTCTGACCAGTGCTATAGACTGTGGAGGGCCAATTATCAGGGTGGCCGAGTGACAGGTGCCAGTGGCTGTGTGTGGAACAATCCAGCGAAAGCAAGAGAGCCAAAAACCAACCAGGAGTCACTATTAATTTGATTGGCCACAGAAGCAGAGAGTGTGCTGTGTCCAGACAGATCAATGGCAGATAAACGACTGAGGTAATGGAGAAATAGGGAGCAGCAGCGCTGATGAGGTGCTGCAAGTAATGGATGTCAGCACCCTCTGAGTCTAAACAGCAGTAGAGCAGTGCTTATAGGTGGCAGGAGCACAGTCCAGAGGTAAGCTGAGTAGATGAAGCAGGAGCACAGGTATCGGATTACATTCCACATATTAGACAATACTACACATCCTAGTACATCCTTGCAGAGCAAAGTGACTGTTACAGGTGCTTTTTGCCTACTCTTTGCTAATGAGTAGTACATTGCATCTAATAGACTAGTTAGTGTGGTCAGATCGCTTGGTCAGAAACAGCTATGAAGGCTGCCATCCACTATTTTGCTTAGAAATGTAGGACAGAGAGGAATAATTATGATTCTGGTTTAAGGAGAACTGCATTAATAACTAGCAATAGAATCCCTTAATAAAAACCAGAGCTTCAGCTTTGTTGCTTTTGCAGTAGAAAATAAGGCATGCTTACAGGATTACTGCCAAAACCACCAGAGATACTGTGCATCAACAAGCTCACATTTTGGTCTACGTCCTAGGGATATGCTGTAGGGGTAATTCAGACTTGATCGTAGATGTGCTAAATTTAGCACATATATTATCAGTTTCACAGTCATGCGGGGGGACGTCCAGCACACGTTTAGTCCGCCCCACATGTCTGGCTCAGATACAAAAGATCGCACGGCGGTGATGCTTTTGCACCTGAGGAGTAGCTCCCTACCAGCGCAGCTCCTGCGTGCTGGCAGGGAGCTACTCGTCACGTCCTGGGTCACAGCGGCCTGAGTCACGTCCAATGGTGCGGACCACGCCCCGCCAACAGTATTCTATGGGGGTCATTCAGACCCGATTGCTGCTGTGCGTTTTCGCTCAGCAGTGATCGGTTCTGAACTGCGTATGCATATGCACCGCAATCTGCAGGCGCATCATCCCCCGGCGACGGGGATCGCGGACAGCGACAGGATGAACGAAGAAAGCGATCACACCGGCGATTGCAAGAAGATTAACAGGAAGAGGCCGTTCGGGGGTGGCAACTGACCGTTTCCAGGGAGTGTCTGGGAAAACGCAGGCATGTCCTTCCGTTTGGAAGGAGTGTTTTCAGATGTGAGCTCCGGCCCAGATCATCGCACGGCAAGAGTAAGTCCTGGGCTGTGCAGAGACTGCACAAACTTTTGTTTGTGCAGCTCTCTGCACATCCAATCGCACCCCTGCACAGCAAATACCCCCTCCCCCTGTAGGCGGCGACTACCTAGTCGCAGCAGTGCAAAAATCGCCTGCTTGCAACCAGGTCTGAATGACCCCCTAACGCCGTTATCATGCCCCCTCCCGCTCCGCGACCGCCTCTGCCTGTCAATCAAGCAGAGGCGATCGCACCAGTGAGATGATGATAGCATCTCACTGGGCTCCCGGGGTGCGCACATACGCAGTGCAGCCGCTGCGCGTGCGCACTCCACAAAGTAATTCAGACTGCAATCGCTGCCGCTACAGTGATCCAGTCTGAATTACACCCATTGTGCAGAACGGAGGTAATTTTATACTGCAGTACAAAAAACATTAACAGAGAGATCATTTGTTGTTATTGCATTTGATAATTGTTATATTTATATATGTGTTGCATGCTTTAACCCTTTCGCTTTTCAGAGAAAGAAACCCAGTGGAGATGTCTGCTGTTTGGTTCTAACAAGTATAAAGTTTTAACTATTCAGAAGAAGTTGTATATATTACTCATGGATATGACTGAAATAATATACTCTGATTTGTACCTACCGTACTGTATCTGGCTTCAACCTACTCCAGACCTGTGAAAAGTCCTAATAACGAGACCGTAGTGGTATATTACAAGTGTTATAACCATTTGGAATCACAGTTTAAACTCCTCCACTGGCTCTATCTAGCCTTGGTGAAATGACTTAAAATGTTGCCATCCCAATCAAAATATTTCTGGAGAAATTGCTCAGAAGTAGGCATTTTGTTCTACATCTTTTAGGGATGTTCCTTTGTTCAAACCTTGTGGTATGAGGTGTTTAATTTAGTTTTTAAAGTTCTAGCACTCCAATTACAGCCATCCCCATCCATAGCCACTCTTCACGTATATCCCTCAGGTTTCCCCAGATACAGTATGATTGCTATGTGTTGGTATTGTCAAAGTCAGAAAAATATCTCTACACACACTGCCATATTTGCACCTCATACTGGTCCGCGCTGCGCATGCGTACGCTCTCCCGTACGTGCACATACTCACAGTCGCGGGCACCCCGCAGGCGCACGGTATGCGTATTTACGGTAGAGTTTATGTAATCGTAGCGTGCGACTCATTCGTTACATATTTTCACTAATAATGTATTTTGTAGATCATGGTCCCTTTGATAGATACTGAAAGTTTAGTTAACATAGCATGTTCCTGAACAGAGAGATCCCTCTTTGTATTGTACGAAGGGTCTAACAGGGGTCATACAGTAGTGTTTGGTACCCATCGGAAGAATATTTAAATAGCAATATTCCAGTGTTGGTTTGGAGCGGATTAGTCGCTCGTGCGAATAGTTATGGACATAAGAAGTTTATGTCCATTTACTATTATTTGTTCTTACTTAGTCATGCGGCGGGAAACCCAGTATCCCACCCACCTGAACAGTTGGAAACAGTCACAGCCCACCTGTATGAATCAACCTATGACCTTTTGTTATAATGCGAAGCCGAATTCCTGTGTCCAATGAACAATGAGATTGTAGGGACCATTGAATTGTATTGTGTGTGGGGCATAAATAGGCAGGCCGACCGTATCCAGTACACTCTCTTCAACGGTTCTCATTGCTGATAATCGGGAGCTGGATATCGAGGCGCATGCGATCGTTTCCCCTTGTGCGTAAGTTTTCTCCGCAATCATATTGTCTTGATGTTATTGTGAGCCATTTCTCTCTCTCTCTCTCTCTCTCTCTCTCTCTTCTATTTCTCCCGTATTTTTCCCTTAATTGTATTGTATTGTATTTCCTGTGTAGTTATCTGGTTAGTTAGTCTATGTTATATTGTAGTGTATTTTTTGTACTGTGATTCTTTTGCAAGTATAATAGTCATAATACATATAATAGGTTTTGGACCCTAAGCCCAGGTATCTGTGTATTTCTTATAGTGTTAAGTATTCCCTGAGCGTCGGTGACGCCCAAGCAGCTTTGTAGTTAATCAGGTTACACCAGGTTGCATTTACACTCTATCACCACACTAAGGTTTACTGTATATTTCGTTGTTAATGGTATAGATATAAAGGTTTAACGTTATAAGCGTCTGCACCGCTGGTGATCTCCTCGTGGTCCCGAGCGTCCGCTACGCTATAGCGAATCATTACGTTAGTCGGCAGCCAATAGCGTGCCTGCCTGTGATCTCTGGGCCGTAAGCGAACGTGACGCTTGAGCGTCTCGACTACGGTTGAGCGATCGTTACGCAACTTGCGTACCCTTACGGTACTTCTTACGTAGATAGCGTACAGTGTTCTTAGACCTCTTAAAGTGCTTTATATACGATAAATATTTAGCTTTATCAATTGCGGGCTCGTCCAGTCCTTCACATATCTGCACTAGGTAGATCAGCAGACATTATCCCTCAGCAAAGGGCGGGAGGTTGTATCCCTCGTAGTGCTGACGGGATAAGCGTCTGCTTCGCTTAGGTAAAGGGTGCTGAAGGAATCCGGGAACCGGAGGTAAGAGCAAAACGCTAGTGTCTTTTAAAACTGTTTATTTTTCTGTCTTGCGTACACACGCACGCACACATATATATCTGCATTTCTTTTCCATTTGTGTATTTTCGTATATCACTCTCCTGTTTGCCAGGTTTATAGTTGATAAACGTGCTAAAAGAGATTTGCCGTTATTTCATAGTTTAAGAATAGAGGTAATATAGTTAAAGTGTAGACAAACACACAGTTTTTGCCTGGGAGATAAGGCGAAGTCAGTGTGGTGTGTGGTAGATGATCAAGGATCATCTACATTGATAAAAGTATAAATTGTGTTACGGTGGATCTTTGCTTTGCGTACACGTGTCTCTAACAAAGACTTGCGTACGCAATCCAAAGGCCGACGCACGCAGCGTATATTACGCAACGGAGCGTCTGGGTACGCCCACGTAACTCAAACAACAGGCGATAAGTAGAGCAACACGGTAAATAACGCAAAGCGATAAATAGCACAAATTGATTTCAGCTTTCCAAAACTTAGTTTAAATACCTTACTTTACTGCAACACCTCTGGGGAGAGCTATCAGACTACGGGAAATGATTTTTTTTTCTGATCAAAAAACTATAAGAATGATAGTGGGTTGAAAACGGTATGAGTGTATTGAATCCCGCTTTGTGGACTTTGTGGTCTATGTGATAAAACGGTATTAAATCCCGCTTTGTGGACTTTGTGATCTGTGTGATCTATGAGCACGGCCTGAAGTGAAAACGTGCAACAGAGTGTGATAAAGTTTTCGTTGTGTTACGCTCTGGCTGTTTTGGAGCACAGTAGGGAGACTCCAATGATCCTACCATTTATGGGCAACAAGTGTCTATAAGTGGTACGATTGGACCGCACGGTTGTATGTGTGACCAATAACGCAACGTGATATGAGGTCGTATATCTTGCCCTCATACGTGTTGTAGGGAGCACATGCAAGCGTGATTTGTGTAAAGAAAAAGGAAGGGAATTTTCTCAGGAAAATCTCTAAAGATAGGGCCTGCAACGGCTACACGTGTCTGCTAGAAGGCGGACCGGAGATACCCGGAGCAGAAGAAGTTCAGTGGAAGAGCTTTAAGGATTTCCAACGTAGATTTCTGTGTTTGGTGCATTTTAGGAAGTTTTTCTGTGTTAAAAAGGTCCACAATGGAAACCAAGTGCACGACACAGAGACAGTCGGCAGTCAGGATTCAGACTCCAGAGGCTTGCAGACCCCGAGGGTCTGCTCGGTTAGTAATGTGGGGGAAATATGGTCCCCACACTGAGACCTTTTGTGATGAATGGACACGAATGACTGCGGGGGATAAGGCACCATTTCCCGGGATAGGTAGTTTTGACTCAGAGGTGTTGCATAATTTAAGGAGAAGGATATGTCTCATTAAATCAGCAAAGAGACGAATCAAGCATTATGATTGTTTGCAGATATGGCTACAGGAAAGTGACATGCAGAGAAATGTAACTTACTTACCTAACTTTCATCTTGAGAGGAGAGACATGGCAATGGAGGGGATTATGGTTGCGGAGAAAAGCACAAGGGTGAACAATAAAAACGCTCTTAGCAACTGTAGTATAGATGATAAGAATAAGTGTAATAAATGTAACAATGCTAATTGTAATACTGTTGAATGTACAACTATTAACCCATGCAAGTCGCACCCCATGTTAAACTTTCCTCAGGAACACCAACAAGAAAGTGAACCCAGAATGATGTCGGCACCTCTTCCAGAAGCCATCACACAAGACATCCAGGTGGACGCGACCCAATCGGTAAAGACTGTAAACAAACCCCCTAATGGAGGGTCAGGTGAGGTCGTGTCCACAGGTACGTATGGTATTATACATTACGCACAAACAAATGTACCTCATATTGTAGAATCAATTCAGAATGACGTTACTGGACTTAATCCTGTCAGGGTAATTGCAGTACCAAATGGGAAAACTGACTCTTCAGGAGTCACCCCCGTCAGGAACATCGCCATGTACTGCCCTTTTTCCCGAACAGAATTAAGAACAATTCTGTCTGAATTTCCTGATCCCAGGAAAGACTTAGTTGCTTGTCAAAGATACATTAGAGTGCTAGGACACACTGCAGAGCCAAATAACAAAGATTGGAGGACAGTTTTGAGGGCATGTTTACCCCCCGATGTTGATTCATTGAAATTTATCGCTGATTGTAAGCTAGATGAGGAAGTGCCACTAACAAACGAGTATAACCAAGATAATGTAAAAAGAATCAATCTACAGTTGAAAGAATATTTTCCTACAGTAGTAAAGTGGAATAAAATCTTTACAATAAAACAAAAAGAAGGTGAATCCGCATCAGAGTATTTTCACCGGGCTCTGCAGGATATGGCTAGGTACACTGGTATAGATGACATTGAAACTAATGTACACCACAGAGAGGTAGCTGTGTCCGTATTAATGAACAACTTAAAAGACACACTAAAAATTAGGGTACAAACTTCCATACCACATTGGAGAGGTATCTCGGTGGCGGCATTAAGAGAGTCCGCTATCGAGCATGACCGAAATATCCAAAGAACCAGGGA
Source organism: Pseudophryne corroboree (assembly GCF_028390025.1). NCBI lineage: Eukaryota > Metazoa > Chordata > Amphibia > Anura > Myobatrachidae > Pseudophryne > Pseudophryne corroboree. Next base: position 710,009,571 of record NC_086445.1, read on the forward strand.
AGCGCAGGGAGAGCGGTTGATGGCACTGAACATCCAAGCACTAGAGGATGCATCAAGTCGACCGGAATCCCAGGCCCCTAGCACATGGAGAAAGCCAAGGATTTGTTATCATTGTAGAAGAGAAGGGCATTATGCCAGCAACTGTAATAACCCACATAAAGTCAGACCCCCTAGACCAAGAAATGAGCAAAATTATAACACACACAATTATAATCAGGGATCACATAGGAAGAATTTTGGCCCACACCCATGAGATATAGTCAGGAAAGGTGATTATTAGGACTGATGGTAAGCCTGAGGTAACGGTTAATAAATTGGGAGGTCATTCACTGAAGACACAGGAATGACCGGGTGAAAAGTTGTAAATGTATCTGTGAAATGTTTCTTTTTCTATTCCCATCTCTGACGATTATTGGTAAGAATTCACACATTGCATATCCACTTGGTCCTTGCAGAAGTCTACCAAACCCCAGCATGACCTATCCGCCACAATGTATTTCTGGCCAGATACAAACAGTGGAGTAATGCAGGTGCTGGTGGGGAGAGACTGTTCAAGGAGACCATTAGACACGTAGATATGACAGCCTGATAATGCTAACAATGTTTTCTTAATGTTGAAAAATGTTTGATAAAAATGCTTTGTTTCTCGTTTCCTATTGTTGTTTGTTGTTGAGTTATGCACATGAAGCGTTCTCCCTCTCTTTTGTTTTTTTGACTCTCTCTCTCTCTTCTCGCTCATGTTTTCATGGTTTAAAGATGGTATGTCACCCCTCAGTTGGACCAATGGTAATGCCAGATTTTCGCTCCTTACAGAAAGATCGTCGGTTAGGAAGGAATATTGCATCACCAGAATGTTCGTTTGGAAGACTGAGAGACAGCACCTTTGAGAGGACAGCAGAACAAAAAGAACAACAAGACGAGAGAACTTATTATCGTAACAAGTTCTCTCCCCCTCAAACTGTTTTCTTATACCCCCATTACAAATTTCTTCTTTTCTCCTCCTGTAAGATGGACTTGCCCCAAGAGACTGTGATATGGATTTTCCTGTTGACCATGATGTTGACCAGAGCAGTCTGTTCCGGCGAGAGTACCATGGAGGTCGAGAGGGGTTCTGGAATGGGTTCTGATGATAAAGATGGAGGCGTAGTTTTCCAAGATCAACCTAACCAACAAGCAAAGGCGAGTATCAGAAAACGATCCGATAGCATTGACCATAGAAGAAATTGTGACGGATTGTTAGCTGAAGAAAACTGTATCTGTAGGCTCTGTAACAATGTCATTGAGGATGGGTGCATTAAGAAATGCCAATCCAGTTTTAATATCCATATGGACCGGCATCCATTGAGTGACTATCACTCCTTAGTGGGTAGTGTGTTAAACAAAACAGATTGTTGGGTATGCTCTCAAGTACCTCAGGGTCATAGCAAATCAGGGCTAGTACCATTTCCTTTAACGTTAGGGGAGGTACTTGAGTTAAGTGGTGGGAGACCGGTGGACAGGAGGTTTAACATCTCCAGCCCTCCTAGTTTGAAGCTCCACCAATACCACGTGGATAGGTCCCTATTATATTTCAACATCTCCAATCCCAGAAAACCGGGAAATTGGGAAGTGTCATGGAGTAACCACACCATGACCTTTTCGCATAGAGCAGATAGAATGCCTACAGATACAGAGCTTGTACGCCACATAGCCAGTAGAGGAAAATCTTTCCGGTATAGGTACACCTTAGGAAATAGGATTACGAGAGTTGGAGAAGTATCACCAGGATACTGTGCACATATCGTACAACCTGATACGTGTACTAAGCAGATGGAAGAATTAGGGTCAGGAGATTTCACATGGAAGGTGTGTAATATGGTTATGTCCTACTCCGTCCCATATGTTCTCCCCGATGATGCATATTTCATATGCGGGAGAAAGGCGTACAAGTGGCTTGCCCCAAACTCTGAAGGATTGTGTTATATTGGAAAAGTATTGCCTGAAGTAATGACTGTGTCACATGACAAAATGAAAGACATACACCGTGGTGCCCAAGCTCCTTATACTCACACCCATTACGAGCACGTTGTTAAAAGGCACCTGATAGAGAAGACAGAGCATCCGGCCTCTGATCTGATAAGTGAATCCACCGGGATTCAATTCTTAATCGCGTTAGATTTCACCCGCACCGCTAGAGGAGTGCTGAATTATAAATACATATCGGCGCTCGCAAATTTGTTAGATAATATCACTGAAATGTATGATGACACGTTTAGATATACTGGAAGGGAACTTCAAGCTTATAAAACAGAACTGGTGCAGCATAGAATGGTTCTCAATTACCTCACAGCAGTGACAGGCGGATATTGTGTTACATTGGCAACACAGTATGGCGTGAAGTGTTGCACGTATATCACGAATAGCACCGAGGATCCGGTCGAGGTCATAGACCAAAAGATGGACGATATTCTCCAATTGAAGTGGGAATTTCGCCGAAAACACAATCTCACTCTTGCTGCTGTAGGTAATGAGCTGACTGGTTGGGTGTCATGGTTGAACCCGCGAAATTGGTTCTCCGGTTTAGGAGACTGGGCTCAAGGAGTCATAATAGATGTTGGGAAGTTTCTCCTATGTATCTTAGGTGTTGTCATATCAATTGGCTTGATATTTAGATGCGGTCAGGCTTTAATGAAGTGCAAACAAAGTACAAGAGTGATGAGTTTGAGGAGTGAGGAAACTGTAATTAACCTGGATTTGATCTATGACCCAACGATAGAAACAATGATGTAATGAAAATGCGATTATACGGTCCGTTTCTTTCACCTGTTTTTCCGTTTTTCTCCAAGATAAAAAGACCCACTTGGACGAGGAAGTTGACGAGACGCTATACAGACAACGGATTGACCAAAGAAGAAGTTTTGACCACTTTAGATACGGACATTTGATGAACTTTGCCATGGATCCCCAGTTTCCCTAGAATTCTTAAACTTACGTTAGCCCAACATTTTTTGTAAATCTATTGGCATTGACAAAGCTTTTTGCCCGCACCTAATGGGCAAAACAGCGCAAAGAAGACGACTTTCAACTGATACCGAACAAAACTTCAACCGACAGATGTACATTAACCTGACATAGAATACCACTGCATTTACCATAAGTGTTCTTTATCTTCATTTCTACAACCCTCAGGTAATGACACACATAGTCGATAGGGAATCCAGGCACAGATATCAGCAACCACATACCTCCCCCATTCATGTATCATCAACTAAAATGTGCTCCCCCATTTTGTTACCACTGAAAGCCGAAATGAGCTCGGTAGAGTTTGACAGCCCATCCACAGACCCTTAATACGGGATAAGAAGGAATTCAAATGTATACTTCGCAATACCTCGAAGCTTGATTTACAACACGTACGGCACGATGATACATGACCCCCCAAACATGGACTCATACACACATGCTTCTGCTATCTCACTAGGTCATACCCTCTTCCCACCTACTCCTCTCTCCTCCCTTACCCAACCATGGAAATGAATTAACCCCTGACATATATTTTTCTCCTTTTGAAATGTTTTAGAAGGTGGCAGTTATTATTGACTGCCAAAGGGTGGACTGTCAAAGTCAGAAAAATATCTCTACACACACTGCCATATTTGCACCTCATACTGGTCCGCGCTGCGCATGCGTACGCTCTCCCGTACGTGCACATACTCACAGTCGCGGGCACCCGCAGGCGCACGGTATGCGTATTTACGGTAGAGTTTATGTAATCGTAGCGTGCGACTCATTCGTTACATATTTTCACTAATAATGTATTTTGTAGATCATGGTCCCTTTGATAGATACTGAAAGTTTAGTTAACATAGCATGTTCCTGAACAGAGAGATCCCTCTTTGTATTGTACGAAGGGTCTAACAGGGGTCATACAGTAGTGTTTGGTACCCATCGGAAGAATATTTAAATAGCAATATTCCGGTGTTGGTTTGGAGCGGATTAGTCGCTCGTGCGAATAGTTATGGACATAAGAAGTTTATGTCCATTTACTATTATTTGTTCTTACTTAGTCATGCGGCGGGAAACCTAGTATCCCACCCACCTGAACAGTTGGAAACAGTCACAGCCCACCTGTATGAATCAACCTATGACCTTTTGTTATAATGCGAAGCCGAATTCCTGTGTCCAATGAACAATGAGATTGTAGGGACCATTGAATTGTATTGTGTGTGGGGCATAAATAGGCAGGCCGACCGTATCCAGTACACTCTCTTCAACGGTTCTCATTGCTGATAATCGGGAGCTGGATATCGAGGCGCATGCGATCGTTTCCCCTTGTGCGTAAGTTTTCTCCGCAATCATATTGTCTTGATGTTATTGTGAGCCATTTCTCTCTCTCTCTCTCTCTCTTCTATTTCTCCCATATTTTTCCCTTAATTGTATTGTATTGTATTTCCTGTGTAGTTATCTGGTTAGTTAGTCTATGTTATATTGTAGTGTATGCTTTGTACTGTGATTCTTTTGCAAGTATAATAGTCATAATACATATAATAGGTTTTGGACCCTAAGCCCAGGTATCTGTGTATTTCTTATAGTGTTAAGTATTCCCTGAGCGTCGGTGACGCCCAAGCAGCTTTGTAGTTAATCAGGTTACACCAGGTTGCATTTACACTCTATCACCACACTAAGGTTTACTGTATATTTCGTTGTTAATGGTATAGATATAAAGGTTTAACGTTATAAGCGTCTGCACCGCTGGTGATCTCCTCGTGGTCCCGAGCGTCCACTACGCTATAGCGAATCATTACGTTAGTCGGCAGCCAATAGCGTGCCTGCCTGTGATCTCTGGGCCGTAAGCGAACGTGACGCTTGAGCGTCTCGACTACGGTTGAGCGATCGTTACGCAACTTGCGTACCCTTACGGTACTTCTTACGTAGATAGCGTACAGTGTTCTTAGACCTCTTAAAGTGTTTTATATACGATAAATATTTAGCTTTATCAGTATCAATCCTTTCTACCATCAATACTAAGATTATAACCGAGATTCATTTTGCTTTTGAAATAGAAACAGTTGAGCTTATTAAACTCTTCATGTGGCTCTTCACCAAATATGAACTGATTTAAAGGCATGAGTGTATAACATATAATAAGGGAGTGAACTAATCAGTGCCGTAACTGGGTGTGTACGGAGTGTGCTCCGCGCATAGCACTGCAGGGTAGGGGGCGCTGTTGGCAGCACTTGTCAGTGATAAATTATCTAATTACTTTCACTTGCAGTTTGCCTCCTTTTTGAAGCCCAGCATTTCCTGACCGCTCCTGTCTCCTACCCCCACACCTTTTGTCACTAATACCTATACAGCACTTGACCTGATAGCTCTTTGGTGTTCAGTCACACAGTCCTTTATTACATTTTAGGATGCTGATGTGCCCGGGATTCGAACCTGTTGCCTATGACATTGCAGTCGAACACTCTATTTACTGGGCTATCTGCCTTCGCATAGAAAGCTAGAGAATTCCAAGCTGGAGAGTTTTAACTATTTGAAGCTTTCCATGTACTTTGTGAAGGGGTGTTCAGTGTTGCGGCTGGACAGATCTATGTAGTCTGTGGCTGAAAGGGATTGGCTGTACACTGCATGGATGTGCTTCATTATGGTGCTGGTTATTTTTTTACGGGGTACAGTTAGCTTCAAATAGTTAGAAATCTCATAGTTTTTATGCATAATGAAATGGCTCGGTGGGTGGGGTGTTCGGCTGGGATGCAGCAGGATGTGGGTTTGAGTCCTGGGTTTGGCAATATATTGAAATGTGTGGGGTATTGTGAATGGTATTTATCATGCCCCTTACCCTCTGTTTGGTAAGCTCCTGAGTAATCTATTTATTATATTGATATGTTATTTACAGTATGTTCAGTGAACTGCTAATCTATTTTGGAACCTTTTTTTATTGCAGTTGTAGACTGTACCCCCCTTCCCTTCCCCCATTTCACCTGTGTTTTACCTGTGTTTGTTTTATGAAAATGTAAAAAAGAAAATATTGACGAAGAGACTTTATCACAGTATGTTGAAGTGTTGAAGTAATTACTTTCGTTATGTTTGTTTTTTATATTAGGATCCTCTACTAATGAGTATTAAATCTATTGTTCTATTGTTGTTCAAACATACTTGAAATGTGGATTTTTGTCAGTCTTGTCCCATATTTAGACTACCCAATACTTTTTATAACTGGAATATGACTTCCAAAGGAAACCAGCTATTCAATGATTAAAAAGAAATACCTGCCAATCATTAATAATAATAATAATAATAATAATAATAATAATTTTATTTATATAGCGCTCTTTCTCCAATAGGACTCAAGGCGCTTAACAGATACAGTACATAGCATAATATAGTACAGAAAATAATGAAGTACATTTTCATAAAATACAGAAGCATGAAGATACTAAAAGGGACATTATGGAAATGCTTGAGTAAACAGAAAAGTCTTGAGTCTACTTTTGAAGGATTCTATAGTTGGGGCCTCTCGCACTGTGCGTGGAAGTGAGTTCCATAGAGTCGGAGCTGCATGACTAAAAGCTCGACCCCCAGATGAATTACAGTAGATTCTAGGTACTGCTAAAAGTCCTTCATCTACAGATCGCAGTAATCGAGTGGGGCAGTATGGGGTCAGAAGCTGCTTCAGGTACCTTGGACCTTGGTCATGTAATGCTTTGAAACTCAGTAAGCCAATCTTGAAGATGATTCGCCATCTTACAGGCAGCCAGTGAAGGGAGTAGAGGATGGGTGTTATGTGGCTAGAACGGGGCTGGTTGGTTAATAGACTGACAGCTGTGTTTTGCACCAGCTGTAAGCGTTGCAATTCTTTTGCTGGTAGACCAAGGTAGAGGGCATTACAGTAGTCTAATCGAGATGATACAAATGCATGTATGACTTTTGGCATATCATCTGAGGGAAATAAGTGCTTGATTCTGGCTATGTTCCTCAGGTGAAAGAATGAGGATTTGATTGTGGCTGATATCTGATGTTTAAGTGTCAAGCCACCATCCAGGACAACGCCAAGATTCCGCACACGATCACTGGTCTGTAATTCTGAATCCCCGAGTGTAAGTCCAGTTGGTTGGCTATGCTGCAGTCTTGTCATTTGATGTTGCGGTCGTATCATAAGGACCTCTGTTTTATCCGGGTTCAGTCGCAGCCAACTGGCGCTCATCCACTCCTGTAGTTCAGCTAGACAGCCATTTAGGGTTGCTATTAGGTTATCAGTGCCGGAGCAAAGGACAAGTACAGTTGTGTATCATCTGCATTGCAGTGGTAGACCAGGCCATGCCGCCTGATTATTTCGCCCAATGGGAGCATGTATACTGCAAAAAGCATGGGGGATAGTATAGAACCTTGTGGGACACCACATGGCAATGGCACTGGTGATGATGAGTATAATCCAGATGATACTCTCTGTGACCTGCCTGTGAGAAATGATTTGAACCAGTTTAGGACTGTGCCATCCAGACCACAGAAATGTATCAGTCGCTCAATCAGAAGCCCATGGTCCACGGGTTATAGGTTATAATTGGTCAGGAATTGAGTTAGTATAAGACCATACTCATTTAAAATGGTTACACCCTTTGTAGGATGGTAATACAGGGCCCTTCATCCCTTTTATTTACATTTATATTAACAGTTTGGGCCAGCGTTTGTGACAAGTTTTTGGTTATCCCAACCCTGATAACAGAAGGAATTTATCAGTGTGTATGGAGTTATTGATAAAGTATCCTCACACTTTGTACTCTTCTGTAGATCAAGGAAGATTTGATGAGAGCGTGGTATTCAGCTAAGGTCACTTGGGACCACCATATATTGGGAAGAATGACAGTGACACTCATTCCGTAAGAATTCTTAAATGTTGCCATGTGACACTATTATGTGCCATGTGGGAACTTTGTGGTACACTGTTATTCATAGGAACACTAGCTAACCACTACTATAAGTATCAGAAGTTGAACCATCAGTCTGTCGCTCCAAACAATAAAATTACCCAAAAGGAGATAAAAGTCCTAACCCAGACTCCTAACCCATGATTAAGCTCCTATGTGGAGAAATGTGTATGACCATTGTTTACATCTTCCATCAGAAGACCTAATGGAATCATGCTCAGTAGTTTGTCTCAGAGAACACGAACCAGAGGACTGGTAAGCATCAAGATGTGAACACCAATAATCCCTATAACCCGTGATGAGCTCTCCATTTTGCCCAGCATCCAACATCAGTGAAGACTTGCTTGGCAATACTATCTGAGAAGTAGATGATGACTCAATCCTTCGTGCAATGACAAACAGCCCTACCAGTGTTTAATTGACCTTTATCCTTCCTTCATGTCCTGAACCAAGAGCAAATTCAGAATGTTCAGTGTTTAACATGTTCTGTACAGAATAGATGGAACAGGGACCACTATAGGAACAGAAAGGGAGAGATAGAAAAGTGTACATAGGGAACAGGGGTCAGTAAATAATTGACACATTAGTAATAGATATAGCTAGGTTTTTTTCTAGTTTGCACCAGATAGCTGTTGCAATGAAGATGTTTCAATTCTTGCTAGATGGTACCAGCTATGGCTTAGCACAGTATTACTAGCAATAGATATGTCTCAAGCATTCGTGACAAAATGCATATCTTAATTTCTATAGGTGTGTAGAGTATGTATACTGTATATTAAAATAACAATACAACAATTTGATCTGGTGTTTAAATGTGCTATTCCAAATTGGTTATATACAATTATAAAACTATGAATGGTGCGGTCTATCACAATACTTTTGTGTGCTTCACAGTCTTCCCTGAAATTGCTTTGATTCAGCATTGACTAGATCCCTCAAGATCGGTATGTGATCCTGGCGGACCAATTGCAGACGGCCAAAATACCGACGCCAGCAACCCGCTGTTCGCGATCCCGGCAGGGGTGAGTATTCTACCTCCCCCCACACCACTAACCCTCCCTTACTGCAGCCTAAACCTAACCTCCCCCTTAGTGCCATAACCTAAAACCCCCCTTCCGCAGCCTAACCCTAACCCTCCCCACTCAGTGCCTAAACCTATCCCACCCTGGTGGCGCCTAACCCTAACCCCCACTCCCCCCAGCCTAACCTTAACCCCCCTGGATGTCACCTAAATCTAATCCCCCACCCCCCTGCAGCCAAATCCTAACCCCCCTGGCAACACTTACCTTCGTGATCCCTGCTGCCAGTAACCCGGCATCGGGATGCTAACCTCGCCGAGATGCCAGCGTCGGAGTTCTGATGGCTGATAGGATTCTGGTGTCAGTAATTATCCCACAGACACTTCCTTTTCAGAAAAAGATTACTCCAACAAACAAAATGGGCGGGGATGTATTGGCACCCGAGATCACAGGAGGTGCAGGATACTGGCCGATCTTGGACATTCTTTTAAAGGGGCAATCACTTGCTAGGAATGGTTTTGCCTTGTAAGTGATTGCTCCTTAAAAAAAATCCAAAATTCACCAGCATCCCACACCTCCAGCGATCTCGGACACCATTACATAACTCCATATGGAACAGGGGGGAAAAAATTGCGCATAGACAGTAGTTTAAACAAAAAAACCCCCAAAAGATTTAAATTAAATAAATAATAAGACAACGCTTTTCACTTTGTAGAAATATTTTTACTTTTATATACCGTCAAATAAATACAAATTATCACAAATAGATACCGGCCAGTATCACACATCTGAAAAGACAAATAACCACATTAAAAATATCCACATTAAAAATATGTACATTATAGCAGACCAATTATGCAATCGGTATGAATTACTCGAATCTCCACACTCAATTAGCAAATGTATTCCTATGCACACTATTAAGCTCATTCACAGTTTCAATGAGGCTCCTGTTTTGATAGATTCTATCTCTCAATGCCACATGGTACTGTGCACTGTTAGGTTGGTTAGTAATTAGTACGTCCACATGCAGAATGGTAGCAAGATGTTAGTCAGACAGGCAATGTTTTAGCCAACAAGCAACCTGCTTATATTTAAATGCGTCCATATATTGCAGCACCCAAGCTGATTATTAGTGCAGCTGCATGTATGTTGTTCAGTTAGCGGTTAATCAAATATTCAGTCAACATGCAAGATAGCACCCTTAAATTGCGGCACCAAACACCAGGGTCCAAAAAAGCACCTAGAGTACACTCTGCTCTTTACCCAGATTTGTACCTCTCCTTATATTGGTGTAAGCATGACAGCTTCTTTATGGATGGCAAATGGTGACTGGACTCCTGTGCAGCGCTCCTTTGCACTTACATGTGCTGCTTCACAGTAATGAACCGCCGGTTCCACGACACTCCGGAATTTAGCAGAAGACTGCAAAATACAGCTGATGAGTCCCACAAACGTGTTTCTCCGCCTACCCTCCGGTCTCAGCGGCTTCCTCAGTGTGCCTACCCTCCGGTCTCAGCGGCTTCTTCAGTGTGTATACACACTGAGGAAGCCGCAGAGACCGGAGGGTAGGTGGAGAACCGCAATTTAAGGGTGCTATCTTGCGTGTTGACTGAATATTTGATTAACAGCTTACTAGACAACATACATGCAGCTGCACTAATAATCAGCTTGGGTGCTGCAATATATGGACGCATTTAAATATAAGCAGGTTGCTTGTTGGCTAAAACATTGCCTGTCTGACTAACATCTTGCTACCATTCTGCATGTGGACATACTAATTACTAACCAACCTAACTGTGCACAGTACCATGTGGCATTGAGAGATAAAATCCATCAAAACAGGAGCCTCATTGAGACTGTGATTGAGCTTAATAGTGTGCATAGGAGCCATGTTATTTGCTAATTGAGTGTGGAGATTCGAGTAATTCATACCGATTGCATAATTGGTCTGCTATAATATACATATTTTTAATGTGGATATTTTTAATGTGGTTATTTGTATTTTTAGATGTGTGATACTGGCCGGTATCTATTTGTGATAAATTGCATTTATTTGATGGTATATAAAAGTAAAAATCTTTCTACAAAGTGAGAAGCGCTGTCTTATTATTTATTTATTTGTTCTTTTTTAGTTTGGGGTAATTGGGATCAGTTCCCCGAGATCAGCTGCTCTCACTTTGAGGATTGACAGCGCCGGGTGTATATGTTCTGTACAACTTAGATTTAAATTAAAGTTTAGAAAATTAACCACATACTGTACATTAAATAAAAACAAATATGCCAAACCAGTAGCCCTCAGTTCTCTAAGCATTTAATCCACATAGATCTTTTATGGGAACTTCCGCCAAGTGATTAATTAGGCTTATCAAAGCTCTGAATCCTCCTTGAAATATACAGTAGGAAGGCATACCTACAATTTTAATCAAAACCATTTGAGGTATGTTTTATGTGAGCGTGTGGTCTATAGTTTTTATTTTGTAGAGTGACTATAGTCACATCGCCAATGAACAAAATTACGTTTTAGAAAATAAAAAGCATTAAACTATGGGGGGAATGTAATAGGGTGTAAGAATCATCAAGTGAGAGATTTTGTGAGCGTTCTCCTGTTTTTTTTAAAGTGGCGATCATTTACCTGGTTTTGCCATGTATATGATCGCCACTTTAAAAACAAACAAACAAACAAACAAACAGGAGAACGCTCACAAAATCTCTCACTTTCTGATTCTCACACCCTGGGGTATATTTACTAAAATTCGTATATGTGTCGATTTGGAGGGAGATTAAACACGAATGACATCGAATGTGTGAATTTGCAACTTTTTGTTTTTTTTACTCCTCATTTACTAAGCTGTCGTATTTTGATTATTTTCATTTTTCGATGTCAATGTCATTCGTGTTTTTCAAAGGTAGAATGCGGCCGATTTTGTGTTTTTGCGGCCGTGTTGTTTTTTTTTTTAACAAATGCGTCATTTGAATGTTACGGCAGTGTTTTTCCATTCCCGGCCGTGATTTTTTTTTAACTTTCGTTTTTTGTCACTCGTCCGTGATTGGTTTGTTTCCTGATGGAGGAGTGTCTATGCTCATTACTATAAAACCGCCCCAAACCATCCGAACCTCGTGGGTTTAGCTAGTGGAGAGGTGAGAGGAAGTGGTGTTTGGTGTTGGTGAGTAGTTTGGAGTATTTTGTGGTTTGGAGGTGGTTTTTTGCGATTGCTGAGTGCTGTACTGTGTGTGTAAGTAGTCTTGTCATACTTGTTGTGTAGTTATTTAAAAGTCTGTTTACTTTTTTGTCTTTGTAAAAAAAAAAATCAGTTTATTGTCATTGTGAGTGAGTGTGTGTGTGTGTGTGTGTGTGTGTGTGTGTGTGTGTGTTTGGTGTGTTGTGTGTAGTGGTAGTGGAGGAGTGTGTTGTGTGTTTTATTTTTATAATTGTTATTTGTTGTTTGTCCGGAATATGACCCAGTCAGAGGTGAGTGAGAGGGAGGAGGTGAGTGAGGTGGAGGAGGTGATTGAGAGGGAGGAGGTGAGTGAGGTGGAGGAGGTGAGTGAGAGGGAGGAGGTGAGTGAGGTGGAGGAGGTGAGTGAGGTGGAGGAGGTTAGTGAGGGGGAGGAGGTGAGTGAGGTGGAGGAGGTTAGTGAGGAGGAGGGGGAGGTTGCTACTGCGGCCTCGAGTGAGAGTGACAGTGATGGTGCTGTTGCTCTGCAGCCACGCACCACTACAAAGACGGGCCACAATGTTAAATTCAGCAATGCAGAGAATGTTGCATTGGTGCGGGAGCTGAAGAAACATCATCGTCAGCTGTTTGGGCCTGATGCTGCCAAGGTACCTTCACGCAGGAAGAGTGTTCTGTGGGGCAAGGTAGTAGCGGCAGTTAATAGTGAGGGTGTGGTGAGGAGGACGAGGACACGTCTCGTAAGCGTTTCTACGACATCAAGCGCCGTGTCAAGGTGAAGATGGCCAAGGAGGCAAAGTCTGCCAGGCAAACAGGGGGTGGCCATCCCTTCAGAGCGTCATATCGTGATTGGGAGGAGCCTGTGCGGTCCCTTATTCCGCCAGAAGTGGTTGGTGCAACTTATGTCCGGAATTTGGATCGTCCAAGGCAGGATGGTGAGTTTGTGTTACAATATTTATATTATTTTAACATTTGTGCTTTGTCCTTAGTTGTCTGAAATGTATTGTAGCTGATTTTGTTTGTAAGTGGCTTAATTTTTCAAATGTGTTGGTGATGTATTTTTGTGCCTAAATAGTTATGTTATTTCCCTTTGTCTTGTGAAGTTAGCAGTAGAGATGAGCGGGTTCGGTTTCTCTGAATCCGAACCCGCCAGAACTTCATGTTTTTTTTCACGGGTCCGAGCGACTCGGATCTTCCCGCCTTGCTCGGTTAACCCGAGCGCGCCCGAACGTCATCATGACGCTGTCGGATTCTCGCGAGGCTCGGATTCTATCGCGAGACTCGGATTCTATATAAGGAGCCGCGCGTCGCCGCCATTTTCACACGTGCATTGAGATTGATAGGGAGAGGACGTGGCTGGCGTCCTCTCCGTTTAGAATAGATTAGAGAGACACTTGATTTACTAATTTTGGGGAGCATTAGGAGTACTCAGTACAGTGCAGAGTTTTGCTGATAGTGATCACCAGTTTTATTTATAATCCGTTCTCTGCCTGAAAAAAGCGATACACAGCACACAGTGACTCAGTCACATACCATATCTGTGTGCACTGCTCAGGCTCAGGCCAGTGTGCTGCATCATCTATTATCTATATATAATATTATATATATCTGTCTGACTGCTCAGCTCACACAGCTTATAATTGTGGGGGAGACTGGGGAGCACTACTGCAGTGCCAGTTATAGGTTATAGCAGGAGCCAGGAGTACATAATATATTATATAGTGAGTGACCACCAGACACACAGTGCAGTTTATTTAATATATCCGTTCTCTGCCTGAAAAAAGCGATACACACAGTGACTCAGTCAGTCACATACCATATCTGTGTGCACTGCTCAGGCTCAGGCCAGTGTGCTGCATCATCTATATATATTATATATCTGTCTGACTGCTCAGCTCACACAGCTTATAATTGTGGGGGAGACTGGGGAGCACTACTGCAGTGCCAGTTATAGGTTATAGCAGGAGCCAGGAGTACATAATATTATATTAAAATTAAACAGTGCACACTTTTGCTGCAGGAGTGCCACTGCCAGTGTGACTAGTGACCAGTGACCTGACCACCAGTATATATAATATTAGTAGTATACTATCTCTTTATCAACCAGTCTATATTAGCAGCAGACACAGTACAGTGCGGTAGTTCACGGCTGTGGCTACCTCTGTGTCGGCACTCGGCAGCCCGTCCATAATTGTATATACCACCTAACCGTGGTTTTTTTTTCTTTCTTTATACATACATACTAGTTACGAGTATACTATCTCTTTATCAACCAGTCTATATATTAGCAGCAGACACAGTACAGTGCGGTAGTTCACGGCTGTGGCTACCTCTGTGTCGGCACTCGGCAGCCCATCCATAATTGTATATACCACCTAACCGTGGTTTTTTTTTCTTTCTTTATACATACATACTAGTTACGAGTATACTATCTCTTTATCAACCAGTCTATATATTAGCAGCAGACACAGTACAGTGCGGTAGTTCACGGCTGTGGCTACCTCTGTGTCGGCACTCGGCAGCCCGTCCATAATTGTATACTAGTATCCAATCCATCCATCTCCATTGTTTACCTGAGGTGCCTTTTAGTTGTGCCTATTAAAATATGGAGAACAAAAATGTTGAGGTTCCAAAATTAGGGAAAGATCAAGATCCACTTCCACCTCGTGCTGAAGCTGCTGCCACTAGTCATGGCCGAGACGATGAAATGCCAGCAACGTCGTCTGCCAAGGCCGATGCCCAATGTCATAGTACAGAGCATGTCAAATCCAAAACACCAAATATCAGTAAAAAAAGGACTCCAAAACCTAAAATAAAATTGTCGGAGGAGAAGCGTAAACTTGCCAATATGCCATTTACCACACGGAGTGGCAAGGAACGGCTGAGGCCCTGGCCTATGTTCATGGCTAGTGGTTCAGCTTCACATGAGGATGGAAGCACTCAGCCTCTCGCTAGAAAAATGAAAAGACTCAAGCTGGCAAAAGCAGCACAGCAAAGAACTGTGCATTCTTCGAAATCCCAAATCCACAAGGAGAGTCCAATTGTGTCGGTTGCGATGCCTGACCTTCCCAACACTGGACGTGAAGAGCATGCACCTTCCACCATTTGCACGCCCCCTGCAAGTGCTGGAAGGAGCACCCGCAGTCCAGTTCCTGATAGTCAGATTGAAGATGTCAGTGTTGAAGTACACCAGGATGAGGAGGATATGGGTGTTGCTGGCGCTGGGGAGGAAATTGACCAGGAGGATTCTGATGGTGAGGTGGTTTGTTTAAGTCAGGCACCCGGGGAGACACCTGTTGTCCGTGGGAGGAATATGGCCGTTGACATGCCAGGTGAAAATACCAAAAAAATCAGCTCTTCGGTGTGGAGGTATTTCACCAGAAATGCGGACAACAGGTGTCAAGCCGTGTGTTCCCTTTGTCAAGCTGTAATAAGTAGGGGTAAGGACGTTAACCACCTCGGAACATCCTCCCTTATACGTCACCTGCAGCGCATTCATAATAAGTCAGTGACAAGTTCAAAAACTTTGGGTGACAGCGGAAGCAGTCCACTGACCAGTAAATCCCTTCCTCTTGTAACCAAGCTCACGCAAACCACCCCACCAACTCCCTCAGTGTCAATTTCCTCCTTCCCCAGGAATGCCAATAGTCCGGCAGGCCATGTCACTGGCAATTCTGACGAGTCCTCTCCTGCCTGGGATTCCTCCGATGCATCCTTGCGTGTAACGCCTACTGCTGCTGGCGCTGCTGTTGTTGCCGCTGGGAGTCGATGGTCATCCCAGAGGGGAAGTCGTAAGCCCACTTGTACTACTTCCAGTAAGCAATTGACTGTTCAACAGTCCTTTGCGAGGAAGATGAAATATCACAGCAGTCATCCTACTGCAAAGCGGATAACTGAGTCCTTGACAACTATGTTGGTGTTAGACGTGCGTCCGGTATCCGCCGTTAGTTCACAGGGAACTAGACAATTTATTGAGGCAGTGTGCCCCCGTTACCAAATACCATCTAGGTTCCACTTCTCTAGGCAGGCGATACCGAGAATGTACACGGACGTCAGAAAAAGACTCACCAGTGTCCTAAAAAATGCAGTTGTACCCAATGTCCACTTAACCACGGACATGTGGACAAGTGGAGCAGGGCAGGGTCAGGACTATATGACTGTGACAGCCCACTGGGTAGATGTATGGACTCCCGCCGCAAGAACAGCAGCGGCGGCACCAGTAGCAGCATCTCGCAAACGCCAACTCTTTCCTAGGCAGGCTACGCTTTGTATCACCGCTTTCCAGAATACGCACACAGCTGAAAACCTCTTACGGCAACTGAGGAAGATCATTGCGGAATGGCTTACCCCAATTGGACTCTCCTGTGGATTTGTGGCATCGGACAACGTCAGCAATATTGTGTGTGCATTAAATATGGGCAAATTCCAGCACGTCCCATGTTTTGCACATACCTTGAATTTGGTGGTGCAGAATTTTTTAAAAAACGACAGGGGCGTGCAAGAGATGCTGTCGGTGGCCAGAAAAATTGCGGGACACTTTCGGCGTACAGGCACCACGTACAGAAGACTGGAGCACCACCAAAAACTACTGAACCTGCCCTGCCATCATCTGAAGCAAGAAGTGGTAACGAGGTGGAATTCAACCCTCTATATGCTTCAGAGGTTGGAGGAGCAGCAAAAGGCCATTCAAGCCTATACAATTGAGCACGATATAGTAGGTGGAATGCACCTGTCTCAAGTGCAGTGGAGAATGATTTCAACGTTGTGCAAGGTTCTGATGCCCTTTGAACTTGCCACACGTGAAGTCAGTTCAGACACTGCCAGCCTGAGTCAGGTCATTCCCCTCATCAGGCTTTTGCAGAAGAAGCTGGAGGCATTGAAGAAGGAGCTAAAAGGGAGCGATTCCGCTAGGCATGTGGGACTTGTGGATGCAGCCCTTAATTCGCTTAACAAGGATTCACGGGTGGTCAATCTGTTGAAATCAGAGCACTACATTTTGGCCACCGTGCTCGATCCTAGATTTAAAGCCTACCTTGGATCTCTCTTTCCGGCAGACACAGGTCTGCTGGGGTTGAAAGACCTGCTGGTGACAAAATTGTCAAGTCAAGCGGAACGCGACCTGTCAACATCTCCTCCTTCACATTCTCCCGCAACTGGGGGTGCGAGGAAAAGGCTCAGAATTCCGAGCCCACCCGCTGGCGGTGATGCAGGGCAGTCTGGAGCGACTGCTGATGCTGACATCTGGTCCGGACTGAAGGACCTGACAACGATTACGGACATGTCGTCTACTGTCACTGCATATGATTCTCTCAACATTGATAGAATGGTGGAGGATTATATGAGTGACCGCATCCAAGTAGGCAGGTCACACAGTCCGTACTTATACTGGCAGGAAAAAGAGGCAATTTGGAGGCCCTTGCACAAACTGGCTTTATTCTACCTAAGTTGCCCTCCCACAAGTGTGTACTCCGAAAGAGTGTTTAGTGCCGCCGCTCACCTTGTCAGCAATCGGCGTACGAGGTTACATCCAGAAAATGTGGAGAAGATGATGTTCATTAAAATGAATTATAATCAATTCCTCCGCGGAGACATTGACCAGCAGCAATTGCCTCCACAAAGTACACAGGGAGCTGAGATGGTGGATTCCAGTGGGGACGAATTGATAATCTGTGAGGAGGGGGATGTACACGGTGATATATCGGAGGGTGAAGATGAGGTGGACATCTTGCCTCTGTAGAGCCAGTTTGTGCAAGGAGAGATTAATTGCTTCTTTTTTGGGGGGGGTCCAAACCAACCCGTCATATCAGTCACTGTCGTGTGGCAGACCCTGTCACTGAAATGATGGGTTGGTTAAAGTGTGCATGTCCTGTTTTGTTTATACAACATAAGGGTGGGTGGGAGGGCCCAAGGACAATTCCATCTTGCACCTCTTTTTTCTTTTCTTTTTCTTTGCATCATGTGCTGATTGGGGAGGGTTTTTTGGAAGGGACATCCTGCGTGACACTGCAGTGCCACTCCTAGATGGGCCCGGTGTTTGTGTCGGCCACTAGGGTCGCTAATCTTACTCACACAGTCAGCTACCTCATTGCGCCTCTTTTTTTCTTTGCGTCATGTGCTGTTTGGGGAGGGTTTTTTGGAAGGGACATCCTGCGTGACACTGCAGTGCCACTCCTAGATGGGCCCGGTGTTTGTGTCGGCCACTAGGGTCGCTAATCTTACTCACACAGCTACCTCATTGCGCCTCTTTTTTTCTTTGCGTCATGTGCTGTTTGGGGAGGGTTTTTTGGAAGGGACATCCTGCGTGACACTGCAGTGCCACTCCTAGATGGGCCTGGTGTTTGTGTCGGCCACTAGGGTCGCTTATCTTACTCACACAGCGACCTCGGTGCAAATTTTAGGACTAAAAATAATATTGTGAGGTGTGAGGTATTCAGAATAGACTGAAAATGAGTGTAAATTATGGTTTTTGAGGTTAATAATACTTTGGGATCAAAATGACCCCCAAATTCTATGATTTAAGCTGTTTTTTAGTGTTTTTTGAAAAAAACACCCGAATCCAAAACACACCCGAATCCGACAAAAAAAATTCGGTGAGGTTTTGCCAAAACGCGTTCGAACCCAAAACACGGCCGCGGAACCGAACCCAAAACCAAAACACAAAACCCGAAAAATTTCAGGCGCTCATCTCTAGTTAGCAGTTGTCCTGTCCCTTTTGCAGCATCAATTTTTTATTTTTTATTTTTTTTATTTTTTAGTTGTTTATTTTGGTTTCCCTTTAAATGAAGTGTGACTCATGTGTTTTCATGAATGTTTAATCCATTTTTTTTAAATGTATTTATGGTTAATGTATGTTGTTGTGGATAGGCCTTTGTGTGCAAGATGTGATTATTGCCGCAGAATATTGTAATTTTTTTTGAAGAGAAAATAATATATTTTGTTTTTGTGAGTTATTTTTGACACAATTTTTTATGTTTCTAACAGACTAATATTCTTGTTGTGTTAAAGATCCACGGTTGGTTTTGTAGTTGTATAATATTGTTAATTCTGCATCTTAGGGTATGGATTGGTTGTTGTAATTGGTTCATGATGAAAGTATACACACCCAATGAAGTCAGCCAGAAAAGCATAAGCAAAGTTTAGTTCAATTTTCTTAATGTTCTTCATATGTCCACATCACAATAAGGTTTTGGAGTAAATATGTATTCACAATATAATGCTCATAAGGTCAAAATTCATATTTCAACGGTACGAAAGAGAGCCAGCACAGCCAGGACACAAACCACACTGGCAAGAGATGCGGATGCTGGCGATGCAGGTAAGAATGTTGTGGGTACACATATTCTGTAAACACATAGGGGTCTATTCATGAAGCAGTGAAAAGAGTAGAGCAGTGAGTCAGTGGAGAAGTTGCCCATGGCAACCAATCAGTGGCTCTGTATCATTTTAAAGTATGCAAATTATAAATGTTACATTAATGCTGATTGGTTGCCATGGGCAACTTCTCCTCTGGCTCACTTCTCCACACTTTTCACTTCTTCATGAATAGACCCCATAGAAAGACAGAATTATAATGTTTATATTATCCCATAGGAACTTCATCATCGCACCGCACTACACTAAGACGACATTCGCAGGGGTCTGGCAGTCTCCAGAAGATGACTAGTAAGAGACGCCGTCTTGAGGCGGTAACTACACCGGCATCCTCACCACCACAACGGCGCATCTCAACTGTGTTGGCTCAGCCACCAGAAGCCATTTTGGCCAGTCCACAAAGTGAAGAACCACAATCCCCTCAGCTGTCTGGTGAGTAAACCTTATTTATTAAAATTAAATGCATTTTACACAGTGTTTTTCCAAAAAAAAACAAAAAACAAAAAAGCACACACTCATCCTTGTAGTAAGCAACACCAGCAAACACAGGTGGGTCACGTTACTAAGATGGGACTTCTATGTAAGATGTGATGTTGCCCATACCAACCAATCCTATTCTCCGTAACATTAATACAGCACCTTCTCGAATATAATCCCTGCAATGTTATTGGTTGCTATGGACAACATCCCGTCTTTAAACCAAATTCAATCTTAGTAATTTGACCCCATGGTAAGCATTATTTCGTGGTATACATCTCAAATTAACAATATGCGCAAAATAGGTGTGGCCACTTATGCCAACCATATTTTTAAGTATATGTTTTTTCACTATAATTGAAAATGTTTACTGGGAAAGACTGACAGCCTTTAACAATGTATGAGTGCATTGTTGTACACATTTAATGTATTCTGTTTTTTGGCCAAAAGGAAGCTTTAAACATAATATGTAAAGGGTTTAATGTAGCATTTTTACAGTTCTACGTGTTTGACCATTAAGTTAAGCTCATAGCCCAACATTTACCTTAAAGATTGTTGTAATGAGTAGGGAACCAAAGAAGCCACTTTTTTTAATATAATGTCCAATATAATCATAAGTTTAGGCCACACTCTATTTATAATTTTCTACATGCATATTAAGAAGTAATGCATGTTGTCGTAAAGCACAATAAAAGCAGAAGCCCAACAGTAACTAAATTGTGGCTGTCTACAACCCCATACAGATCCAGACATCATGCCCCAGGATACCCAGCAGGAAACTGACTTGCAGCAAACTTTCACAATACACCTGCAAGCAGTTGATCCGAACCAGCCAACCATGCCAGCTGACATTAATCCACCACCCCAAACAACCCCCACCCAACAATTGAGGCCAACACCACCCCAGCCAGAAATGGGACAAGACTTTTGGTACAGTTGGTCCACACAACAGGCCCAACACTATGCCTGTCTGCAAAACCACAGCCAATATCTTGCCAGTCTGCCACATCATCTACCGAAACTCAGGCAGACTGATTGTACAACTTGGCAGAGTGGCCAATAGCATGGAACAAATGAGAGCAGACAACAGCCAAATGAAAGGAAGCTTTCAACGCATCATGGACGAACAAAACCGCCATCAAGCCCTCATACAAATAATCCAGAACAATCCGCTACTCACAGAAAGTCTGTCCAGAATAGTCGCCAACAACACAGCCGCAACAACACAACTGACAGCAAGCCTCAACAACCTGTGCCAAAACATAAATTTGTTGGCAGCCCAGCAACAAGGCTCAAGCTCAGGGACAACCACACCTAGCCAGACCCCAGTTTCCTCCCCAGTTAGGCGATCAAGCAGAACACGGCCCAATGTGCCAACAGAATCCTCTGCAGCCACCAAAAAAACAACAAGAAAATGAGCAAGCCAAAAATAAAATAAAATAAAGTATTGTCAAATCTAACTAACGTTTCTAGATTTGTGCCCAACACAATTAGTGTTTAAGATAATAAATTACTCAAATGCTATATGTGTAATGTTTAATTTGTTATTGACTGACAGTGTAATATGGAAAACATCGCGCTATTAATAGAATAAAATATAATAATATTGATTTTTGTAATATTATTTATCAGGCTGTAAAAGTTGTCAGAAATGAGGTCGGGAGACTTAATATGAAATAAAAAATATATATACACCCTTTATTTTATACCAAATACTACACCATAAACATAAAACATATATATAAAAAAAGGATTTTTTTCCTCTATGCAAGCATCAGATATTTAATAGTCATAGCATAATTCGGGACCTATAAATGAATTGAACTATAATAACAACTCAAATGAGTGTATTATAAATTAACTCTCACGTGTCCTTTATAAGACAATATGTGTCAGATTATATTTCTTTGCAAGATCCACACGGTTTTAATAGATGGCTCTATGTGCCGGCGTCCCGGCTGTAGTGATTAGTTCAGAATAAATTGAAGGTAAGATAGTTACCGCCTGTGGCTGTCAAAGTTATACCTTATAGCGTCCTTCCTTTCCCGGTGGTGAGGCTATCACCGCCCCGGGCGTGTTGTAACGGGTGTCCGTGATAAAATAGGAGACGGGTTACTCACAGGTGGTTCCTGCCGAAGCTGCGTGCCGTCTTTCCTCTCCCGGTGGTGAGGCCGTCACCGCTCCGGGTTGCTGCTCCAATGTGCTCACGAATGCAGCCTATAGGTCTCCCGCTGTTAGTGTGTTACAGCGTGGGATGTTCGGTGGACAAATTGCCGGACAAATTACCAAGCAGGGCGGAGGGTAATCTGGAAGGTGCTTGTTGGTATTAAGCGGCTGTAGTAGCTCTGTATAGGCTGTCAGGAGCCAATTCCGTTTCTCCATAGTGTTTCACGCCACTTTGCTAAACAACATGGAGGAAACCCCATGGGTCTGTCCATTGTAGGAGTGGAAAGATTTATAAACACCAAAAGAGGTGGAAACAGATTCAGACAACTGTGTATTGGTGAGTCTTCCTGGATATTTAAACTAGAGACTCTCATACCTAAGGGTTTAAATGAGGCACTTGACTATACATGTCTTGACGACTGAACGCAAATGTAGGTGTAATCTGGTTCAAGTACTAAAACAATAAATATGAGGTATTGAATATTGAATAAAGACCCATTGAGTTATAAAGAAGTTTGAATTAATTTCTATACTATTAGGTCTTTTCATTTATATATATATATCCCAACATATATGATAATCCCCTTCCCCTTCTCCATTTTCCCTTTATGTGGTATAATCCTATATTACCTTTCTAAGAAAAGTACTACTAACAACAACAAAAGCATTCCTCTCCAGTAAAATGCTTCTTCACATAAGTAAACTCTGCATATTTATATACATCTTATTATTAACAATACTATTAACTTTTCCTTTCATATGTGATACTTATCTTTTATAAACGTAGAATTGTGGTAGTGAATTTCATCCTCAATACTCAAATTGTGTGAAATTTTATTCAACTGGGATAAACCAAAGATATAAATGTCTTATGTAGGTTAGAATTAATTAAAGCTTCAGGTTGGGAGAACTTTTTTATCATATTATATTATCTTTTTATCATATTATATTATATTATATGGTTTTTATATGTAATTATTATTTATGGTTATTATTATTATTCTATAAGTATTAAGATATCTATAAGCATCAGGAATCAGATGACTCATATACAAAAACCTAGAGAATCTGTATGGCTTTAAATCAATTTGCTGCAAACAGCTATAATTAATTAATCAATTAGGGATCATTGTTGGCTATATAAAAAAGGAACACCACAACTAAAGGGCAGTCCTGAGGAAGTCCCAGTGCATTGTGGGACGAAACGCGTTGACGTATATTGGATATCCAGCAGTGTCTCGATCCACCGGGAGAAACGGAATTGGCTCCTGACAGCCTATACAGAGCTACTACAGCCGCTTAATACCAACAAGCACCTTCCAGATTACCCTCCGCCCTGCTTGGTAATTTGTCCGGCAATTTGTCCACCGAACATCCCACGCTGTAACACACTAACAGCGGGAGACCTATAGGCTGCATTCGTGAGCACATTGGAGCAGCAACCCGGAGCGGTGACGGCCTCACCACCGGGAGAGAAAAGACGGCACGCAGCTTCGGCAGGAACCACCTGTGAGTAACCCGTCTCCTATTTTATCACGGACACCCGTTACAACACGCCCGGGGCGGTGATAGCCTCACCACCGGGAAAGGAAGGACGCTATAAGGTATAACTTTGACAGCCACAGGCGGTAACTATCTTACCTTCAATTTATTCTGAACTAATCACTACAGCCGGGACGCCGGCACATAGAGCCATCTATTAAAACCGTGTGGATCTTGCAAAGAAATATAATCTGACACATATTGTCTTATAAAGGACACGTGAGAGTTAATTTATAATACACTCATTTGAGTTGTTATTATAGTTCAATTCATTTATAGGTCCCGAATTATGCTATGACTATTAAATATCTGATGCTTGCATAGAGGAAAAAAATCCTTTTTTTATATATATGTTTTATGTTTATGGTGTAGTATTTGGTATAAAATAAAGGGTGTATATATATTTTTTATTTCATATTAAGTCTCCCGACCTCATTTCTGACAACTTTTACAGCCTGATAAATAATATTACAAAAATCAATATTATTATATTTTATTCTATCAATAGCGCGATGTTTTCCAAATCTATATCACTTCGTTTATGCTAGAGACCCTAACCAAGTCTTAAAACAGACGCTGCTGTTTACTTACATGAAATAAATAACATAAAAAACTTTTTTACACTAACAATAAATTGAACAGCGCCGGGAGAGTGGGATCAGCATACCACTGGGGATTTCTTCTCCTCCATATCTCAGTATGACAGTGTAATATGAAAATGTTATTGAGTAATTGTAAACAACATGCCTAATATCAAACAAAAACGCTTCACAAACATAATTCATAAATACATATATTTTATGTTTGGGGTTAGCCAATGTTCAGTTAGATAAATTAAGACTTACCTGTAAAATGACGCATAATCAGTTACTGGCTTACCTGCCTCCCTACATCTGTACTCACACTGTGGCAAGATGTTTCTATCTCCTCTACTTGCTGACTGTTTACTTCATGTGTGCAATCTATGGCACCCAGCACATTGGGCATGCCTGCAAGCTCATAGAAAGATACCCTGACTGCATGCCACTACAACTCCTGGGTAGGGAAGCAGATAGAGGCATCTATGTGTGTATACAAAGCATCCCAAACCTGAGTGGACATTACAAAATATAAGGTGAGTGTCATGACGTGTTAAAAATACAATAGTGTGTTATATTACATAACAGAAGCACAACTTAAACATAGAGTAGTATGTATGTGTTAACTTACCTGATTAGAAAATTTAGAAAAGGTGGCCTGTGAGATAGCAATTACATCGCCAGTTACAGCGTGAAAGCTGCCAGTAGCCATAAAGTGCAACACAGCCAGGAGTTTGTCCAGGCCTGAGACAGAGCGAGAGCGTGCTGTCTCAGGGTCTAAGTCCAGTTTGACAAGGTCATATAGACGGGAAATGATGTTTGTATGTAGCCAGAACATCTGTATGAGCTGGTCATCAGCCAATGCGTTAAAGTTTAAACGCCCCCTAAAAAAACGAGCCCTGCGTAGCCTCCGCGGAACATGGACAACCTGCTGACCATGTTCAGTTTCGTGGCCCTGGTTTATTGTAGCCTGCTGGAGCAGTCTCAGGTATCCCACAGGCAAAAAAAAAAAAACAGTACTACACACGGCAGCAGCCATTTCATAGTGAGAGATGTTAAAAATGTGCTTGTTTCCCTTTTAAAGGACCAAAAATGAAGGTGTGATTAATGTAGAATTGTAAGCACATGTAAACACGCTTCTCAAAAGCAGGTCTATTTTTTTCCAGCCTTTTTTTACGATTCACTTTTTTTCACGGCCACCAATGCACTTTCACGGTAGAGATTTCAAATACGAATGCATAGTAAATTACCGAGTTGTATACCTAAACAGCCGCGTTTGACCGATGGTGTATTCATTCGTATTTTTTTTCTTTGACTTCCAAAAAAATACGAATGCCCTCATCACTGCCGAGATTTGAGTTTAGTAAATTCCTGAGATGGCACTTTGAAGAAAAAACACCAAATCGGGCAAAATCGGGAGCTTAGTAAATATACCCCCTATTACATTCCTCCCAATATGTTCAAAGTTTGCCTATATTTAGTGTTATGAAGTACAGATATCCAGGTTGTCTATTTTAGCATAATATAAATTCCCAATAACGGAATGCATTACAGTACACTGTATGTATATGTTTTCTTGCTAAACCTGCACAACAATAGCATTTACCAAAAGCCAAGCAATCAAGATAGTTTTTTTTTTATTTTTTTAGCAAAGCATAAAATCCTATTCAGTCTACAGGATATGGACTTAAATAATAACCTTGAAGTCTGTGCCCAAAAAAATACTGAACAGATTTCATGAGGTTGGCTATGTTAATGGCAGTAACATGTTTTTTGGCAGGTATTGAAGTATTTTGTTAAATGTGTATTAAATAAAATGTTAGGGAATCATTTAAACTGACCTAAACTTCTAATGGTTTTTAAAGTAATGTTTTATGAGTTATAGCAATCAGTGCATATTTGCGTCATGAAGCCACAAAACGACAGAATGACTAAAGCCAGGTAAACTGTGGAACCAACGTGTCATTAATGTATATAGTTTTGCAGGGGTGCAGTATGGTTTGCCGGCGGTCGGGGTCCCGGCGAACAGTATACCGGCGCCGGAATCCCGACTGCCGGCATACCAACAGCTGGGGGAGCGCACATGTGCCCCTTGCGGGCTCGCTGCACTCACCACGCAGTAGGCACGGTGGCACGCTACGCATGCCACGCTATCTATTCTCCTTCCAGGAGGTCGTAAACCCCCAAGAGGGAGAAAAGATGTCGGTATGCCGGCGGTCGGGATTTGATAATGCTGATTTAAATTACCTTATAACTTCACAATAATGGGTAAGAGACACAGTACGCAATTGGCGTATGGGGTACCGTAAGGGTACGTATTTAGCGTAGCATACGCTAGGCCGTGACCGAGACGCACATGCGGCACGCTCGCTCACAGCTTAATGCGTGGTGTCGAGCACGCTATAGGCGAGCGACAACCGTAATGCTACGCTATCAGCGTAGCGGACGCTCGAGACCACGAGGAGATCACGAGCGGCGCAAACGCTCACAAGATGACAATCAGTAAACCTTGAATGTAACACACAGAAAGGATATTCTTATACTGTAGACCTTGTACTGAAACACTGTGGCGATATAACGCTGCTTAACCTTGTTTACACTAAAGCTGTTTGAGCGATAGAGACGCTTCTATTACCCTCTGCGATATAATGAACACACAATACCGTGCTAAGGATCCAACACCTTTACTAACAAGCTTTTAGTTATATCGAAAAGAGAAACAATTAACAAGTCATACACTACAGGCTAACATATAATTCTAACAGAATATCTAGACAGAAATATACAATAACGTTACAATCTTAAACTAAACAGAGAGAGAGAGAGAATGTGGCCAATACAAACAAAGAGCGAGATAATCACAGAGAATTACTTACATACACTGGGAACAATCGCAGCGCAGCCTGGTACCAGCCCCGAGTTAGTCAATATGAAAACCGTTTGTGGAGAGTGAGGGAGCTGTTCAGGCTGGCTGATCTTATATACACTGAGTACAGTATACTACAAAGGGACCTACAATCTCATTGTTCATTGGACACAGGAATGTCTCCTCGCATCATATCAAAAGGTCATAGGTTAGTTTGAACAGGTGGGCTGTGACTATTTTAAACAGCTCAGGTGGGTGGGAATCTCCGGATTCCCGCCGCATGGATAATGAACTGCAAATATAGAATATGTCCAGAAACTACTAATGGCCATAACTACACGCAGGAGCGATTAATCTTTACCTAACCAACACCGGATTATTGCTATAAAAATACTCTTCGGTTAGGTACCAGACACCACTGTTCAACCTTAATCAGACCCTTTGTACCACGCAAAGAGGGATTCCCAAGTCCGTGAACAAGTCACATTAACCAAACTTACAGTTATCATTAAGGGGAACATTATCTATAAAACGAGCTATTTGGTTCTATTATTAAACGATTGAGTCGCCCGCTAGACGCACACAAAGTCTACCGTAAATGCACATACCACGCGCTCGAGCGCATGGCCGAGGCGCCATCACACGGCTGCGTATATTCGCACGCACGGGAGAAAATGTGCACGTGCAGCAGGCACGCGCATGAGGTGAAAATATGGCAACGTGTAGCATGATATTTTTCTGACTTTGACAGTCCACCCTTTGGCAGTCATCAATAATTGCCACTTCCTAAAAACAGTTAAAAAAGTGAAAAAAAAAATCATGTAAAAATACATTTCTATGATTGGGTAAGGGAGAAAAGATGAAGGTGGGAAAGAGGTATGACCTAGTGAGATAGTAGAAGCATGTATGTATGAGTCCATGCTTGAGGGGTCATGTATCATCGTGCCGTACGTGTTTTAAATCAAGCTTCGAGGTATTGCGAAGTATACATTTGAATTCCTTCTTATCCCGTATTACGGGCCTGTGGATGGGCTGTCAAACTTTACCGAGCTCTTTTCGGCTTTTGGTTGCAACAAAATGGGGGAGCACATTTTAGTTGATGATACATGAATGGGGGGATATGTGAGTGCTGATATCTGTGCCTATGTTCCCTATCAACTATGTGTGTCATTACCTGAAGGTTGTAGAAATGAAGATAAGAAGCAATTATGGTAAATGCAGTCATAAACTATGTGAGTTTAATGTACATTTGCCGATTGAGGTCTTGTCTGATGTCTTGTCTCGATGTACATGTTGACTGTAGTCTCCCAATGCTTTTGCTATAATTGCTTGAGCAAAAAGCTTTCTCAATGTCCATAGACTTACAATCTTTGAAGTGTTGGGCTATCGTAAAATTTTAGAGTCACTAGGGAAAATGGGGGTCTATGGCATTGTCCATCAATGGTCTGTGTAAAAGGTTGTCAAATTCTTCTTCCAAGCGAGTCTTTGTACCTTGGAGAAAAAAAAACAAAGGAGAAACGGGTGAAAGAAACGGACCGTGGAATCACATTTTCATCACAACATTGTCTCTATTGTTGGGTCATACATCAAATTAGTCGTTGTTAGTACAGTGTCCTCGCTCCTTAGACTCATCACCCTGGTATTACTTTTACGCTTCGCTAAAACCCGAACGCATCTAAATATCAGACCGACCAATATGATGACACCCAGAATACACAAAAGAAATTTCCCTACATCCATGATAATACCTTGGGCCCATTCTTCTAAACCAGAGAACCAATTTCGTGGGTTCAACCATGACACCCAACTGGTCAGCTCATTACCCACAGCAGCAAGGGTGAGATTGTGTTTCCTTCGGAACTCCCATTTTAATTGCAAAATGTCATCCATCTTTTGGTCTATGACCTCGGCTGGGTCCTCCGTGCTGTTTGTAATGTACGTGCAGCACTTGATTCCATATTGAGTTGCCAGGGTTACACAATACCCGCCTGTCACAGCTGTGAGGTAATTGAGAATCATCCTATGCTGAACCAGTTCTGTTTTGTAGGCTTGTAACTCTTTCCCAGTGTACCTGAATGTGTCGTCATACATCTCGGTGATATTGTCTAATAAATTTGCAAGCGCAGATATATATTTATAATTTATCACTCCTCTAGCGGTACGAGTGATATCTAACGCGAGTAGGAATTGAATCCCGGTGGATTCATGGATCAGGTCAGAGGCTGAATGCTCTGTTCTTTCTATCAGGTGCCGTTTAACGATGTGCTCGTAATGAGTGTGAGTATTAGGAGCTTGGGCACCACGGTGAATATCTTTCATTTTAGTGTGGGATACAGTCATTACCTCAGGCAGTACTTTTCCAATATAACATAACCCTTCTGAGTTTGGGGCAAGCCACTTATACGCCTTCCTCCCGCATATGAAGTATGCATCATCGGGGAGAACATATGGGACGGAGTGTGACATAACCATATT
The DNA here is from genome assembly GCF_028390025.1 of Pseudophryne corroboree. Classification (NCBI taxonomy): domain Eukaryota; kingdom Metazoa; phylum Chordata; class Amphibia; order Anura; family Myobatrachidae; genus Pseudophryne; species Pseudophryne corroboree. The sequence continues at coordinate 710,039,148 of NC_086445.1, forward strand.
ACAGATTTTCCATGTGAACTCTCCTAACCCTAATTCTTCCATCTGTTTAGTACACGTATCAATTTGTACGATCTGTGCACAGTATCCTGGTGATACTTCTCCAACTCGCATGATCCTACTTCCTAAGGTGTACCTATACCGAAAGAATTTCCTATGGTCGGCTATCTGGCGTATAAGTTCTGTGTCTATGGGCAATCTGTCGGCTCTATGTGAGAATGTCATGGTTTGATTACTCCATGACACTTCCCAATTTCCCGGCTTTCCGGGATTGGAAATGTTAAAGCACACTAAGGACCTATCCACATGATATTGGTGGAGCTTCAAACTAGGAGGACTAGAGATATTAAACCTCTTGTCCACCGGCCTCCCACCACTTAGCTCAAGTACCTCTCCTACCGTTAAAGGGAATGGTACTAGTCCTGATTTGCTATGGCCTTGAGGTACTTGAGAGCATACCCAACAGTCTGTCTGATTTAACACTTTACCCACTAAGGAGTGATAGTCACTCAATGGATGCCGGTCCATGTGGACATTAAAACTGGACTGACACTTCTTTATGCACCCATCCTCAACTATATTGTCACAATGCCTACAGATGCAGTTCTCTTCAGCTAACAATCCTTCACAATTCCTTCTATTGTCAATGCTACCAGATCGTTTTCTGATACTCGCCTTTACTCTGAGATTATGTTGTTCTTGGAAATCTACGCCTGCATCCTGGTCATCAGAACCCATTCCTGATCCTTCCTCGACCTCCATGGTACTCTCACCAAAACAGACTGCTCTGGTCAACATCATGGTCAACAGGAAAATCCGAATCACAGTCTCTTGGGGCAAGTCCATCTTTGAGGAGTAAAAGGAGAAAACTAAGAAGGGGGAAGGGAAATATGAGGGAGGTGGGAACTGGAGAAAATAACAAATGGGAAAAAGAAATCTGGCTCGACAAGCTTCCGGTCTTGTTATTCTCAGCGCTCAGGTGTCGTCTCAATCCTCCCTGAACAGACACTCTAGTGATACAACCTCTACCGTCTGTTCTTTATCACGGGACCTCTCTGGGTCAGTAATCTTTTTACAATGAGACCAATGGACCCAAGTCTCTCTCTCAGCAACCTTCAAAGCAGTTGTGCTGGTCAATAAGACTTGATATGGTCCTTCCCATCTGTCAATAAGGCAACCTGAGCGTAGAAAATTCTGTATCATTACATAATCCCCAGGTTCAATGCCATGGCAATTACTGTCTGGCAAATCAGGAATCACCAACTTTAGATTATCATTCTGATTCCTCAATTGCTTACTCATCTTAACCAAGTACTTTACGGTTACTTCATTGTTACATTTCAAATCATCCTGGGGGTTAATAATAACATGGGGTTGTCGACCAAACAGAATTTCAAAAGGAGACAGATTAAGAGGGGACCTGGGAGTGGTTCTGATGCTGTACAATACAATTGGCAAAGCTTCAGGCCATAACAGTCCTGTTTCAGTCATTACCTTGCTCAATTTATTTTTAATAGTGCTGTTTACTCTTTCCACCTTTGCACTCGCCTGGGGGCGATACGGAGTATGCAGCTTACTATTAATTCCCATCAACTTACACATTGTTTGAAAGACTTCACCTGTAAAGTGGGTACCCCTATCACTTTCAATTATTCTAGGGATAACGTACCTACACACAAATTCCTGCACAATTTTCTTTGCAGTAAATACAGCGGTATTTGTGGCCGCAGGAAATGCTTCAACCCAATTTGAGAATACATCAATACAGACCAAAACATACTTTAAATTTCTACAAGGTGGCAATTGTATGAAATCATTTTGTATCACCTGAAAAGGGCCATCTGTTGGAGGAATATGAGATGGCTCTGTCGGTATTGCCTTTCCGATATTCTTCCTCAAGCAGGTAAGGCATGTCATCGCTCTTTTACCCGCATGGGAAGAAAATCCTGGGGCGCACCAATAAGCTCTTACTAGCTTGCACATCCCTTCTTTGCCTAGATGAGTCAGCCCATGTGCTGCTTCCGCTAGACTTGGAAGGTATGCTCTTGGTGCCACTGGTTTACCATGTCCATCTGTCTAGAGTCCTGAGGACTCCTGGTCATATCCTTTTGACTTCCAAGCTGCCTTTTCCTGTGGGGAACACAAATTTTGCATTTCACACAATTTCTGTGTGTTTACAGTATTAAATACCATCAGTCGTGTACTATCTGTTTGTATGGGGTTACTAGCTGCTAATTTAGCAGCTTCGTCTGCTCGGCTGTTACCAAGTGATACCGGGTCTTGGCTATACGTGTGAGCTTTACACTTGATAACAGCCACTCTGTTGGGTTCCTGTATCGCTGTTAGAAGTCTTTTGATGTGGGCTGCATGCGCTACGGGTGTGCCAGCTGCCGTCATGAAATTTCTGAGGCGCCATAGGGCTCCGAAATCATGGACTACTCCGAATGCGTACCTAGCATCTGTGTAGATATTGGCTGACTTGCCCTTAGCCAATTCACATGCTCTGGTCAGGGCAACCAGTTCAGCAACTTGTGCTGAGTGAGGTGGGCCTAGCGGTTCTGCTTCTATGGTACCTTGGTCATCTACGACTGCGTATCCAGTACACAAGTCTCCCGAGTCCGTCTGTCTGTGACAACTACCGTCAGTGTAGAAAGTAAAATCTACATCTTCCAGTGGGTTGTCACTGATGTCAGGCCTTGCCGTGAAATTTTGGGTCAAATATTCCATACAATCATGTGTGTCATCCTCTGTATTAAATCCTCCTTCACCATTACTCTCATCCTCCACCCTTTGTGCCTGTCCAGGCACACCTGGGAGATACGTTGCAGGATTTAATGCGCTGCATCTCCTTATGGTAATGTTTACGGGGGCCATCAATGCCAATTCCCATCTTGTAAACCGCGCTGATGAGACGTGTCTGGTTTGGGCAGAATTTAGTAAGGCTGACACTGCATGTGGTGTATGAATTGTGAGGTTGTGTCCTAGCACTACATCTTCGCTTTTTGTAACTAGCAATGCTATCGCTGCAACACTTCGCAAGCATGTGGGGAGGGATCGCGCTACCGTGTCAAGCTGGGCGCTGTAGTAAGCTACCGGCCTGCTGGCATCACCATGCTTCTGGGTTAGGACACCTGCTGCGCAACCAGCACTCTCTGTTCCGTACAGCTCAAAGGGTTTCCCATAGTCAGGCATACCTAATGCTGGTGCCTGTGTTAGGCACTGTTTTAGTCTTTCAAATGCCATCTCGGATTCGTCTGTGTGCGAGATCCGATCAGGTTTACTTGATGAGACCATCTCCTGCAAAGGTAGGGCTAGTATGGAAAAACCTGGGATCCAGTTACGGCAATACCCACACATTCCTAAAAACGTTCTAATCTGTTGCTGGGTTTGTGGCAGGGTCATGTCACGAATTGCTTGAATTCTATCAGCGGTAAGGTGTCTCAGTCCTTGTGTTAGACAGTGTCCCAAATACTTCACACGGGTCTGGCATAATTGTAACTTGTCTTTGGAGACCTTGTGTCCTGTGTCTGAAAGATGAAACAGGAGCTGTTTCGTATCTCTCAGGGACGCTTCCAATGAATCTGAACACAGTAGTAAATCGTCCACGTACTGTATCAATACTGATCCACTCACTGGTTGGAAAGACTGTAAACAATCATGCAGAGCTTGTGAGAAAATACTTGGACTGTCTATGAAACCTTGGGGTAAGCGAGTCCATGTATATTGAACTCCTCTGTATGTAAATGCAAATAAGTATTGGCTGTCAGGGTGTAGAGGTACCGAGAAGAAAGCGGAGCAGAGGTCAATCACAGTGAAAAATTTGGCAGTGGGAGGGATTTGCATTAGGATGACAGCTGGATTTGGCACTACGGGGAATTGACTCTCAACTATTTTGTTGATCCCTCTTAGATCCTGCACTAATCTGTAACCCCTCCCCCCACTCTCTTTAACAGGGAAGATGGGACTATTTGCAGTGCTGGACGTCCTTACCAGAATGCCCTGTTGTAGCAAGCGCTCTATTACAGGGTAAACTCCTAACTCCACCTCTGGCTTCAGAGGATATTGTGGGATTTTTGGAGCTATCCTACCATCTTTTACTTGCACAACTACTGGGGCTACATTTGCCATCAATCCAGTGTCTTGTCCATCTTTGGTCCAAAGTGACTCCGGTATCTGGGAAATCATTTCTTCTACCTTGGACGGACACCTATTTATAGTAACGGTGTGTGACATTAATCTTGTTGGGGAGTCTAGCATATCTTGCGCTTCCTGAGCGTGGTTTTCGGGTATGTCCAAGAACACACCTTCAGGAGTACAGTACATGACGCATCCCATTTTGCACAGTAAATCTCTCCCTAAGAGATTAGTCGGAGCCGATGCAGCCAGCAGGAAAGAATGCTTGGTATGCAAAGGCCCTATCGTAATCTCTGCGGGTTTTCTTAAAGGGTAGTGCTGTACTACTCCTGTTACTCCCATGGCTGGAATTGTTTTACCAGTGGTTCTCATGCCCACGGTCGAATTTATCACTGACTTGGCCGCCCCCGTATCTACAAGGAAATTTAGAAATTTACCAGCTACATCAATTGTGACCTCGGGTTCACTCCCAAGGTTCGTAATTAATTTCACTGGCTGCAGATTACAGGTGTGGCCTCGCCCCTATGGTGCGTGGTGGCCTCCCTGTATTGCGCTGGCAGCTATTACCTGTGAAGGGGGTAAATGGGATCTATCAGTGACTTGCCAGTCTCTTTTTGGGGGATACCTTCTTGTTTCCCCTGCGTGTGGCTCATAACTCCGTCTCTGCGGTCCTTGCTCCCAATTTCGTGTGTCATGTCGTTGTCTAGGGGGTTGGTATGATCTTTGTGCATTCTTTGATTTACAGTCTCGTGCAAAATGTCCCTCTTTATGACAGTAATAACAAGTTACCACATTTGACTTACCCACAGGGGTCGGAGATTTATACAGAGATGGCCTTGTGGTCAGGGCCTGTATACTTACGGCCATTAACTTATCACTTTGTGACTCCCTGTGTCTGGTGATATTCCGTTCATGATCAACAGCAGCCTCTCTCAAAGTAGCCACCGACAGACCTCGCCAACATGGTTGGGTGGTCTGTACCCTTGTCCTTAATACTTCTTTTAAACCTTCCATTAACACAGATACTGCTACTGCTCTATGATTTACATTTGTCGAGATATCTTCTAAGCCTGTATACTTAGCCATTTCCTGTAGTGCCCGATGAAAATAATCAGCAGCTGTTTCTCCCTCTTTTTGTTTGATGGAAAAAAAATTATTCCATTTGGCAACAGCTGGAAAATACTCTTTTAACTGTAAATTTATTCTCTTTACATTATCTTGGTTGTACACATCCGTAAGGGGTACATCTTCATCTAATTTACAGTCAGCTAAAAATCTTGCAGAGTCGATATTGGAGGGTAAACATGCCCTCAGCAATATTTGCCAGTCTTTGTTATTGGGCTCCACAGTATTTCCTAGATCTCTAATGTATTTCTGACTAGCAGCTAGATCTTTCCTAGGATCAGGGAATTCAGACACCATTGTTCTTAATTCCATTCAGGAAAAGGGGCAGTGCATGGCGATGTTTCTGACAGGAGTGATTCCTGAAGTGTCAGTTTTTCCATTTGGCACTGCTATTACCCTAACGGGATTAAGTCCAATAACATCTTTCTGAGTAGATTCTACAACATGTGGTGAAATGGTTTCAGCATAGTGTATGGTGCCGTACTTGCCGGATGATACGACCTCACCTGTCCCTCCGCTAGGGGGCTTTGACGCTAATCTTACGGGCTGGGCCGTGCCCACTGTTGTTTCTGCTATGGTGGCTGCTAGAGAGAGTGCTGATATTGTTGTTGGCTCATCCTCTTGATCACACTCCTGGGGAAAGTTTAAAACAGGGTACAGCTTGCACGGGTTAGTATTTGCATCAATAATCTTAGTCACATTATTCTTAACATTTATACAGTTACTAAGTGCATGTTTATCATTCACCAGTGTGCCATTCTCTGTGACCACCTGCTCTCCTGTTATGTATGGTGGCGGTGGCGCCGTGGCTATCAGTTTCTTGATAGGGTTAGATCCAGCCGCCTGAGCCAATCCTCTCTGTATTTCACCCTCCTGCTGCCATAACTGTAAATAGTCATAATGTTTGATTCGTCTCTTTGCAGATTTAATGAGACATATCCTTCTCCTTAGATTTTGCAACACATCTGGGCTAAAGCTGCCCACCCGTGGGAACTTTTCCCCATCGTGCACAGTCATTCTTTCCCATTCATCGCACAAAACCTCTGTGTGTGATCCGTATTTCTCACACATTACATACCTTGCCGACCCGATTGGTCGGTTTACTAAGTCAACCCGAACCGAGGTTGATCGCCCCCTACCTGAACAACTGGCCCCCATCCTTGCAGGTGTTGCTTTCACTACCTCTGACCTTCAAATCAGGGTCTTCAGCAAACCCTTACAAAACCAAGATGTCCTGGGCAGGCCGGCGGCGAAGTTTACCGAGTACTCCACTCACTCGCCCACGTCGACCAATACGCCCACACACTGCCTTAGTGCTGGCGTACTCAACCTAGGGCCCCTGCGACCTGAACCTCTATTTACTGGAACATGTGGGTGTGATCCGAAGAGCACTTAACCCTTTCCAGTAACTATTGGTTGTTGGATAGTTCCCAAGTGACTAGCGAACTTCCCTTAAAATAAAAAAAATATTACACAAATCACGTTAGAATGTACAAATAGCGTTTATGACCCCTCTAGCGTACGCAAATGGTACTGGGTCAAGTTACTAACTAATGCACACAATTACGTGCGGTACAATCGTTCTGCACATAAGCAACTAATCTTATGTGCGGAGCGACCAGTGGAATCGAAAATTGCGGCTGCGAATTCCTTCAGCCTGAGCTTTAATGGCCTATATGGGTTCCGCACCAACCCTTTCTGGTGTTCTGCTCCTTTTATCTATAGCGGACTTCTTAGTCTGCTGTACCTGGACCTCCTGGTCTGTCTGGACCTCCTGGTCTGTGCTACAGTAGACCTCCTGGTCTGCTATACTCTAATGCTCTTTTTTAATGTTTAACAAGGGATGCCTCCCAAGCCACCATGCAGTCACTTACACGTATGTACCTTCACGAGAACTCGATTTCCTTTGGTTCAACCCCAAAATTTTTTAGAAACTTATATATGTATACACACTCTTTCACCTCATATACACTTTACTTTCGTTTCTGCGCAGAAATCCCTTTCATTCAGTAACACAGTTCAGTCCAGATGAGTTGCAAATTAGAGAAGGATCTATTAGCTTAAAATTTTGGACACTGAAATTGACTTGCGCTATTATCGCGTTACCTCCTTTTCGCCTACTTAAAATAATACTATCGTGTGATTTGTATCATGTGGGCGTACCCAGACGCTCCGTTGCGTAATATACGCTCCGTGCGTTGACCCTTGCGTCGCGTACACTCGTTCTGCCCCTTGTTAGAGACACGTGTACGCAAGCCAGGTATGTCCGCAGTAACACAACTAACACGTTTATCAATGTAAATGACCTTTAATTGTAATCATCTACTGAACACCACACAGAACTTCCTTGTATTTTAGGCAAGCCGTGTGCGTGTTTTACAAATTACTTCCTTACGTATTAATATTAACCTTTAACTACCAATAGCAACAAATCTTTCTCAGCACGTTATCAATTGTGAAATGGCAAACAGGAAGGTGATATGTGAAAATACACAAATAAAAAGAGATACCGTTGTGTGTGTGCGTGCGTGTGTACGCAAAACAGAAATAAACAGTTTAAAAAAAACAAACAATAGCGTATTGTTCTTACCTCCGGTTCCGGATCCCACCAGCACTCCTTCAATCTAGCGAAACAGACGCTTATCTAGTCAGCACTCTTGTATCCCGATACAAAGGGATACTGTCTTCCCGCCCTTGCTGACGGATAACGTTTGTTTTCGCTAGTGCGGATATGTTGAGGACGGACGAGCCGCCAATTGATAATGCTGATTTAGAATACCTTATAACTTCACAATAATGGGTAAGAGACACAGTACGCAATTGGCGTATGGGGTACCGTAAGGGTACGTATTTAGCGTAGCATACGCTAGGCCGTGACCGAGACGCACATGCGGCACGCTCGCTCACAGCTTAATGCGTGGTGTCGAGCACGCTATAGGCGAGCGACAACCGTAATGCTACGCTATCAGCGTAGCGGACGCTCGAGACCACGAGGAGATCACGAGCGGCGCAAACGCTCACAAGATGACAATCAGTAAACCTTGAATGTAACACACAGAAAGGATATTCTTATACTGTAGACCTTGTACTGAAACACTGTGGCGATATAACGCTGCTTAACCTTGTTTACACTAAAGCTGTTTGAGCGATAGAGACGCTCCTATTACCCTCTGCGATATAATGAACACACAATACCGTGCTAAGGATCCAACACCTTTACTAACAAGCTTTTAGTTATATCGAAAAGAGAAACAATTAACAAGTCATACACTACAGGCTAACATATAATTCTAACAGAATATCTAGACAGAAATATACAATAACGTTACAATCTTAAACTAAACAGAGAGAGAGAGAGAATGTGGCCAATACAAACAAGGAGCGAGATAATCACAGAGAATTACTTACATACACTGGGAACAATCGCAGCGCAGCCTGGTACCAGCCCCGAGTTAGTCAATATGAAAACTGTTTGTGGAGAGTGAGGGAGCTGTTCAGGCTGGCTGATCTTATATACACTGAGTACAGTATACTACAAAGGGACCTACAATCTCATTGTTCATTGGACACAGTAATGTCTCCTCGCATCATATCAAAAGGTCATAGGTTAGTTTGAACAGGTGGGCTGTGACTATTTCAAACAGCTCAGGTGGGTGGGAATCTCCGGATTCCCGCCGCATGGATAATGAACTGCAAATATAGAATATGTCCAGAAACTACTAATGGCCATAACTACACGCAGGAGCGATTAATCTTTACCTAACCAACACCGGATTATTGCTATAAAAATACTCTTCGGTTAGGTACCAGACACCACTGTTCAACCTTAATCAGACCCTTTGTACCACGCAAAGAGGGATTCCCAAGTCCGTGAACAAGTCACATTAACCAAACTTACAGTTATCATTAAGGGGAACATTATCTATAAAACGAGCTATTTGGTTCTATTATTAAACGATTGAGTCGCCCGCTAGACGCACACAAAGTCTACCGTAAATGCACATACCACGCGCTCGAGCGCATGGCCGAGGCGCCATCACGCGGCTGCGTATATCCGCACGCACGGGAGAAAATGTGCACGTGCAGCAGGCACGCGCATGAAGTGAAAATATGGCAACGTGTAGCATGATATTTTTCTGACTTTGACAGATTCCAGCGCCATTATCGGGGTCGCCGGCAAACTGAAGACCACCTGTTTTGCAGTGCTAATAAATGTGAAAAATGGGGGAGTGAGTGAGGGCATATTATTAATTGAATACATCATATTGTCAACTGTCTAAAATCCGATTTGATTTACAGTAAATTGTATATTTTGAAAAAAAAATACAAATATAGTAAAGCAAATATACATTACAGTATAAAGGCTTAAAAGTGGCACAAAATCTTGTTTCCGTTTGTCTATAGAGCTGATGGCCCAAAATGATCTATCTATCTATCTATCTATCTATCTATCTATCTATCTATCTATCTATCTATCTATCTATCTATCTATCTATCTATCATCAAGTAAATACTGAGAAATGATAGATAGATAGATAGATAGATAGATAGATAGATAGATAGATAGATAGATGCTGATTGGTTCCTAATGGTAACTTCTCTGCCTGTCCTCTATAGAAGGTTTGATACATCTCCCCATTAGTAGCAAATGAGAAAGTCATACTACTCTATTTGTTGACAGTATAAAGTGTAATATACACAAGAGAGAATTGTGTATAGCCCAGGGGTAGCCGGAATTTTGTGACCTGAGATCTACTTTTTGTTCACTTTCTTTGCCGTGATCTACCAGCATCAATGGGCCTGATTCAGTGATGCAGATGTTTGTGAAGTTGAACCGGACGCTCAGGGTGGCACATTACCGCAGCAGGAGGAGACTGTGCTCTGGTAGCATTACCCAGCAGCCCTTGTAGCATACAGATAACATAATCACACCCCTCACTACAGTACCACTGGGAGCTGCTCCAGCACTTGTAAATAACTTACTGTTATCAGTCCAGGGATGTTCTTGGTGATGTGAGAAGCCTATGTGCTGGTGTGCTGAGTGCAGCAGCTCTCCATGATACTTAGCATGCACCGTGGAGCCAGGCGGGTGGACGAAAGCAGTGGTGGTCTCCTCACAGTGCACGCATAACTGATTGCTGGGCTTCTGGGCCCCAGAATCTGTTTCAAGTTTATTTTAGTTCAGTTGGTCGCAATCTAACGGCAGATGTCTCACAATCTACTGCTAGATTGCAATCAACCTTTTCACCAGGCCTGGTCTAGGCAGTGTTATTAATACTGTATATGTGAAAGTTGCATATTCTATGTACAAGTAATACAAATTGGAAATGGGTAGATACTGTAGTAGAGATGTGCAGTTCAAATTATCTGAAATCCAAACACGACGAATTTAAAGAATCTGAGTGTTTCCGAGTTCCAGCTCAGATGTTCAGGCAACACTTGGATCCTAAAACAAGGCTAAATGTCATGTTCCCGGTGTCGGATCTTGCGTTTTTGGACTTTCCCAGAGTCTGTTTTTGATACTATATAAGTTCCTCCCTCATGATTGTGGTGTGCCTTTTCACACTGAGAGCAGAGGGAGAGGGTGTGGTATGGGGCTGGAGGCTGGAGAGAAAATGTGTTTAAAAATAAAAACTGTAAAACACCAGCATTTATTAGCACATCCATTAGGAGGAGTAGGAGGACTGTTAAACATAATATACACACTACACTTTACTTCACTAGGGTGCTATTAGAAGTTGTAGCTTCACTGGTTACTGCCTGGATGTCAGTGTTACTCTACACTACAAGCATCGTCGTTGTCAGTGCACTCTTTGTCTTGCACATAGACACACAAACGCACACACACAGAACAAGAAGTAATTTTTTTTTTAGATATCATGGCAGTAAAAAAAAGAATGCAGCCGCATCCTATTGAAAAAATGGTGGCGCGACTCCTGCCGTTGCAGCCAAGCTGCGCTTACAGGAGGCTTCACCAGGGCCGGCGCTACCATTAGGCAGCTTTAGGCAGCTGCCTATGAGCGCCGACCACTGGAGGGCGGCACTATAAGATGATTAGAAAATGCTTTCTATATTCTCTCCTCTTCCGTAAGAGATGAGGCGCAGGGATGTTATAGCCGCTCAATTGCTGACGCCCCCCCTCCCCCCCCCAGTGATAACACATTGTCCTGGCCCCCGCTCCATTACAACATTCTGAAATTGATCCGTGCACCCCCTGCTCCTCCGATCTCGATCATGATGCCCGCACCCATCCCTCCCCCTCCCACCAATTGCCGGCTCTGGCATGTGTCTCGTCTCCTCCCCCCCCAGTGGCGAATTGCGGACTCGGGGGGTGCAGGCTCCTGCCCCCCACATACTACTCCTAGCCCCCCCCCTCCCCTCCAGAGGCTCAGAGGTTATGCTCCCGCGTGTTCCCCCCACTGATTGCGGACTCCTGTAGTTTTGCTGTCCCCCTCCCCTCGTTGCCGCGAGTGCAGGTTCTGCTCCGGCGCCCACGTGCGACTTCCAGCCAGCCCCCCAGTGACATACTCCCGCAGGTTACCTGCTGCCCCCCCTGCTACGATTGCAGGCTCCAATGTGTTACTCATCAGAGTAACCATATACCCAGAAAGCCCCCCTGAAGGACTTCATTCCTTATTTTAGAAAGCCGCGATCGCGATCGCAACCGCGATCGCAGCTACCGCTGCGGGGATGAGGGATCTATTGCCGGCAAAGTCTGCATAGTGACCTGCAGATACTGGGAGCTGCTGTGGTGTGTCCTCATCATTCCAGTGGCTGTTTCGTGGCTGCCGGTGTCTCTCCTCTGCAACCCAGGTACATATATGTGCCGTACAATGTATATATTTGTTTAAATGTACAGTATGTGTGTGGTGTGTTTGTGTTATGTATGTTTGTGTGTGGAGTGTGTGTATAGTCTGTGTATTTAGCCTACAAACACACACACTGTCACTGTCATCACTCTCCCTGTCACCACTCTCCATGTCGTCACTCTCCGTGTCGTCACTCTCGCGGTCAGCACTGTCGTCCCTCTCCCTGTCGTCACTGTCGTCACTCTCCCTGTCGTCACTCTCCGTGTCGTCACTCTCCCTGTCGTCACTCTCCCTGTCACTGTCGTCACTCTCCCTGTCGTCACTCTCCCTGTTGTCACTCTCCCTGTCGTCACTCTCCCTGTCACTGTCGTCACTCTCCCTGTCGTCACTGTCGTCACTCTCTCTCTCTGACGTCACTCTCCCTATCGTCACTGTCTGTCTCTCCCTGTCATCACTCTCTCTCTCCCTGTCGTCACTCTGGCTGTCCCTGCTTTCACAATTTCAGCTCATTCTGTGTCCTACAATGTGAATGTCGGCTCATTCAGTGTGCTACAAGGTGAATTTCGGATCATTCAGTGTGCTACAAGGTGAATTTCGGCTCAGTCAGTGTGCTACAATGTAAATTTCGGCTCATTCAGTGTGCTATGATGTGACTTCCGGCTCATTCAGTGTGCTACAATGTGAATTTCGGCTCTTTCCGTGTGCTCTAATGTGAATTTCGGCTCATTCAGTGTGCTACAATGTGAATTTCGGCTCATTCATTGTGCTACAATGTGAATTTCGGCTCATTCAGTGTGCTACAATGTGAATTTCGGCTCATTCAGTGTGCTACAATGTGAATTTCGGCTCATTCATTGTGCTACAATGTGAATTTCTGCTCATTCAGTGTGCTACAATGTGAATTTCGGCTCATTCAGTGTGCTACAATGTGAATGTCGGTTCATTCAGTGTGCTATAATGTGAATTTCGGCTCATTCAGTGTGCTACAATGTGAATGTCGGCTCATTCAGTGTGCTACAATGTGATTTTCGGCTCATTCAGTGTGCTACAATGTGAATTTCGGCTCATTCAGTGTGCTTCAATGTGAATTTCGGCTCATTCAGTGTGCTACAAGGTGGATTTTTGGCTCAGTCAGTATTACAGGGTGAATTTCGGCTCATTCAGTGTGCTACAAGGTGGATTTCGGATCATTCAGTGTGCTATAATGTGAATTTCGGCTCATTCAGTGTGCTATAATGTGAATTTCGGCTCAGTCAGTGTGCTACAAGGTGGATTTCGGATCATTCAGTGTGCTACAATGTGAATTTCGGCTCTTTCCGTGTGCTATAATGTGAATGTCGGCTCATTCAGTGTGCTACAATGTGAATTTCGGCTCATTCATTGTGCTACAATGTGAATTTCGGCTCATTCAGTGTGCTACAATGTGAATGTCAGCTCATTCAGTGTGCTATAATGTGAATTTCGGCTCATTCAGTGTGCTACAATGTGAATTTCGGCTCATTCAGTGTGCTACAATGTGAATTTCGGCTCGCACCGTGTGCTATAATGTGAAAGGGGCACCAGTACTAGATAGTATAAGGGGTTCTACTACACGGGACATGCCCCCTTTTGGGTGGCCATGCCCCCTTTTCTGGAGTGTGCGCGCCGAAGGCGCATGCATAATTACATCCTTGACTTATGCATACCCCCACTTCAAAATTTCCACTTCAACCATGTGTGCATATATATATATATATATATATATATATATATCTATATCTATACTGCAACAAATGCTGTATATTTATCACATTGCACTGTGTGTAACTGCGTCCTGACGAAAAGGCCGGGAGGCCTTGAAACGTTGACGACTTTTCTATGGATTTTCACTAAAAATTTATTTATATGAAAGATTGGAGTGCCGCCCTGAATTCTTATTTATAAGAACCTTGTGACTATCTATATCTATATATATATATCTACATACACACACATATATGTGGGGGGGGGGGGCTGCTGACAATTTGCCTAGGGTGCTGAGAAACCTTGCACCGGCCCTTGGCTTCACTAGTTTCTGCAACAGCACTCTCATTGCCTTGTGATTGCAACTAGAGCGTGATCGCAGTGGGTGGGTGGTGGGTCGCGAGTAAAAGGATTTCAGATTCTGCAATCCTTACTTACCTGAAGGTGGTCAAGGGGAAAAAAGGTGTATGAGAGGCCCCCTCAAATCTAAACAGCATTTCACAATGGTTAAGAAAACATTAAATATTACAGGAAAATTTACTATTGAAAAATGTTAAATTGCCAACATGCCTAACACCACACGTAGTGGCAGTCAAAGGCTCAGACCATGGCCTTTCTTTGCACACAGTGGTCCCGCTACTGCTGTTTCATGCAATAAAAGGCTTACTATATTGTGGAATTTGCAAAAGGCAGTGGCAAACACATTCAGGCATCTTCCGTAATCTTGCATTCACCACCTAAATGTTTTACCTTTGAAACTGACAAATCATTGTCCAAATAAAGAAGAACTCTAAGGTTGAAGATCAAACTGTGTGGTCAGAAACTTCACAAATGCCTGAGGAGAGTCTATGGGTTGCCATGTTAGCTATGTCTGAGTCTGACATTTCTGATTCTGATGCCATAATCCTAGTAAAGCCTCTTTCTGCCATTTCTAAACACTCTGCAAATGTGAGGGTGAGTAGTAGAAGTAAGGATAATGATGATTTAGACATGGAAATTGAGAATGCTGCTGTGGAAGTGCAACAGAATGAGAGGAGCATTTGTGTATCTAATGCTAATTAAGATGTTGATGATGAATGTGTTGGGCAAGAAGTTGATCAAATTCATGAGGAGGATGTTTTTGTGTTAAAGTAAGTCTATCACTAGTGACAGCAGTTCTTGCCAATGATGATAAGAAGAAGATGGAAATTATGCCTGAGCAAAGGAACAAAAAATCTGCCACTTTTGTGTGTAATTATTTTTACCCAAATCCTTACTATATTCCCAAGAAGAATCCTTCCATGCTAGGGCTACTGCTGCTGGGGGAGACTCTTCACACTAGACACAGACCAAGAAAACTATTAGTTTTAACTAGAGATGTGCGGCGGGCACTTTTCGTGTTTTGTGTTTTGGTTCTGATTCCATTTTCGTGTTTTGCTTTTGGCTTGGTTTTACCAAAACCACCCTTTCGTGTTTCGGTTTTGGATCTGGATGATTTTTGAAAAACAAACAAACATAAAAACAGCTAAAATCACAGAATTTGGGGGTAATTTTGCTCCTACAGTATTATTAACCTCAATAACAATTATTTCCACTCATTTCCAGTGTATTCTGAACACCTCACGATATTGTTTTTAGGCCTAAAAGTTGCACCGAGGTTGCTGGATGACTAAGCTAAGCGACACAAGTGGACAACACAAACACCTGGCCCATCTAGGAGTGGCACTGCAGTGTCAGACAGGAGGGCAGATATAAAAACAAGGCCCCAAACAGCACATCATGCAAAAGAAGGAAAAGAATTGCAATGAGGTAGTTGTATGACTAAGCCAAGCGACACAAACAATTGGACATCTAGGCGTGGCACTGCAGTGGCAGACAGGAGGGCAGATATAAAAAAATGCCCCAAACAACACATCATGCAAATAAGAAAAAAAAAATTGCAATGAGGTAGTTGTATGACTAAGCCAAGCGACACAAACAATTGGCCCATCTAGGCGTGGCACTGCAGTGGCAGAGAGGAGGTCAGATATTAAAAAAAGGCCCCTAACAGCACATGATGCAAAGAAGAAAAAAAGGTGCACCGAGGTTGCTGTAGGCCTAAGCTAAGCGACACAACCACCTGGCCCATCTAGTAGTGTCATGCAGTGGCTGAATGTCGAGAGTGAGCCGCAATTGTTCGGTCCACTGACAGCATCTCCAGCACGCTCCAGTTACTTTTAAAAAAATCTGCAATTGGTGGACTTATACGGCAGTACCCCAGGACAAATACAGCAGTACCTAATGACTCATACGGCAGTGACACACAGGATGGCACTTTTCAAAAACTAGGCCCCAAACAGCACCTCATGCAAAGATGTCGAAGAGGTGCAATGAGGTAGCTGTATGACTAAGCCAAGCGACACAAACAATTCCAACTGGAATTATATGTCCAAATCACTGGAATTAAATGGCAAGATCACTGTAATTAATAGTTATAAATCACTGGAATTAATTGGCAAGATCACTGTAATTAATAATTATAAATCACTGAAATTAATTGGCAAAATCACTGTAATTATACGTCCAAATCACTGGAATTAAATGGCAAAATCTCGCTATCGCCTGCCTAGTGAAGTGGAATCTAGATGGGATTTGTTACCGGGGACACAATACCTCCATCAATTGTCAAAATCCCACTGCACTAATGGCGGATACCGGACGCACGTCTAACACCAACATAAGTGTCAAGGCCTCAGTTATGAGGGCTTCCATCGTCATGTGAAGCTGAATCACTAGTCATGAACATAGGCCAGGGCCTCAGCCGTTCCTTGCCACTCCGTGTTGTAAATGGCATGTTGGCAAGTTTACGTTTCTCCTCAGACCATTTAAATTTCTTTTTTTGGTTCTGTTTACTGAACTTTGGCTTTTTGGATTTTACATGCCCTTTACTATCACATTGGGCATCGGCCTTGGCAGACGTTGATGGCATTTCATCGTCTATGTCATGGCTAGTGGCAGCAGCTTCAGCACTAGGAGGAAGTGGTTCTTGATCTTTCCCTATTTTATCTTCAAAATTTTTGTTCTCCATTATTTTTTGGGAGTTATATGAGACAATATGCGTCACAGGAATGACTGGAATTACTGATGACACAGGACACTACCACTGATCTGATGCAGCACAACAGGTTGTTATAATTGTTATACTGCAGCAGTGGATATATATAGCAGCAGCGTATATTGTCAGTGGAATTACTGATGGCACAGGACACTACCACTGGTCTGATGCAGCCCAACAGGTTGTTATAATTGTTATACTGCAGCAGTGGATATATATAGCAGCCGCGTATATCGTCACTGGAATTACTGATGACACAGGACACTACCACTGGTCTGATGCAACCCAACAGGTTGTTATAATTGTTATACTGCAGCAGTGGATATATATAGCAGCAGCGTATATTGTCAGTGGAATTTCTGATGACACAGGACACTACCACTGGTCTGATGCAGCCCAACAGGTTGTTATAATTGTTATACTGCAGCACTGAATATATATAGCAGCAGCGTATATCGTCAGGGGAATTACTGATGACACAGGACACTACCACTGCTCTGATGCAGCCCAACAGGTTTTTATAATTGTTATACTGCAGCAGTGAATATATATATAGCAGCAGCGTATATCGTCACTGGAATTACTGATGACACAGGACACTACCACTGGTCTGCACAACACAGCACCACTTTATACAGCTACACTGGATATATGGCAGCAGAGAACACCAACACTGTGAATGGCTGGACTGATGCAGCACAATACACTGACTATACTGGACTGGTCTGCACAACACAGCACCACTTTACAGCTACACTGGATATATCTGCCTGGACTGAGCAGCACAACACTTGCCACCCCACTTTCCCGCCCCAATACAAAGACAATGAGCACACTGAAGACACGTCCTCTCACTCTCCGAGACTGGAGTGAAAATGGCTGCAATGCACGGCTCCTTATATGGAATCCAAATCCCGTGAGAACCCGACAGCGTGATGATGACGTTTTGTCGCGTTCGGGTTTCCGAGCCAGGAGGGAAAATCCGAGCCGGACTCTGATCCGGGCTCAGAAGGCAAAGTTCGGTAGGGTTCGGTTCCCTGAGAACCGAACCCGCTCATCTCTAGTTTTAACCACTTAACTGATTAATTATTTTCTGAAAAAACGCTCAAAACACACTTGCTGGCATCTGATGTGACCATGCCAGGCAAGTGGTTAAACAGCAATTGACTGTGAAACAAGCATTAGCAAGAGGAACCAAATATGACAGTCACAATCCTGTTGCATAGTGGATCACAGCAGCCATGATAGCTATGATAGCATTAGATATGCGACTAGTATCCACCATTAGTGTATATGGTTTTAGAGCAGAGCCGTAACAAGCCATTTTGGTGCCCTGTGCCAGACAGAGAATTGGTGCCTCCAATATGGACATAAGGCGCATGTGTCGCGGGGAAGGGGCATGACTTATACACACACATTTATAGAACAATGCAAGATAATTGGATTTGGACACATATACTCTTTATACCACATTCATGCACTCAATCCAAAAGATCACTGCCATTCAGCCATAATATACCTCATTAAATAGCACATTTCAATATACTGCCACACCCAGGGCTCAAACCCACAACCTGCTGCATCCCAGCCAAACACCCCACCAGCCGAGCCACTTGATCCCACATAGAAACTATGAGATTTCTAACTATATGAAGCTACCTGTACCCAGTAAAAATAACCGTCACCCTAATCGAGCAGATCCATGCAGTGTGCAGCCACACATCCAATCCCTTGCAGCCACACACTACATAGATCTGCCCAGCCACAACACTGATCACCCCCTCACAAAGTACAAGGTAAGCTTCAAATAGTTAGAACTCTCCAGCTTGAAATTATCTAGCTTGCTATGCAATGGTAGAGAGCTCAATGAATATAGTGTCCGACTATCTGGGCACATCAGCATCCCGAAATGTAATAAAGGACAGTGCGACTGAAAATCAAAGAGTTATCAAATCAAGTGCATGAATGCTGTATAGGAATTAGCGACAAAATGGGTGAGTTTAGGAGACTGGGGCGGTCAGGCGATGCTGGGCTTAAATATACAACATAACAGTGGGTGGAAGGGCCTATGAACATTTTAATTTTACGCCAGACTCTTTGTACCTCATAAATGTACTACAGAGGTCTATTACCTAACAAGTAAGGAGGGGAGAGGGGGTTAGTATGGCCAACAGGTCAGTTTCCTAATATTAGTGTGTAACATAGGTTGATTTGGAGTTTTCAGCCCTATTCAACTATTCATTTTCTATGCTTCTCTTTCAACCATTGTCAGGAAACCTTGGCTATCAACATTATACGGTTTTATAGCCTTTTCTTTTCTCAGTTGCTGCAAAAATGATTATCAAATTTATGTCATTTTCTAAATTAATCAAATAATTAAATTAGTCAATTTCAATCAATTAATCAATCAATCAATCAATCAATCAATCAATGCTTTACCTGTCTGTGTCACTGCATACTCCACCTCCATTTCCCTGTACTGCCCTGTGGTCTCTTCTTTTGAAAACAATATTTCTATAGTTTATTAAACTGTGATCCTGTCTGCCACTGCTGTGCCACAATGTTTCATACTGTAGGTGCTATATTAAGTAACTGCCGTGTGTTTGTTCTGCTGCTCTGTCGCTTTTAGTCAGCCTTTCGCCAATAATGGTGAACAATCCTGTGAGTTGTGAGGTGGCAAAAATTTACTGCAATACTGAAAATTATTTTTTTTGAGGTTAATAATGTTGTAGGCAAGCGTTATATGAATTTAGCTGTTTTTATCAATTCTGAATGAAATCCTACAACAAAATCAAATACGAATCGGAACCAAAACACTTGCGGATGGTTTTGCTAAAACAAAAACCAGAACACAGAGGGTGGTTTTGGCAAAACCACAACATGAGGACCAGCACACAGCTCTTGTAGTTAGTGCCACTGTTATCATCATCATCATCATCATCATCATCATCATCATCATCATCACCACCACCACCACCATCATCATCATCATCATCATCATCATCATCTATTTTTACACCAGGCTATGCATAACACATATGCATACAAAAAATTCTCGCTTGGTTGCATATCCAAAGACCATGCACTTGCTTTAATCAGCTTACACCTTCCAAATGTAAGAAACCTTAAAATATGCACAAACATTGATACAGGTGCATTTTGGTTTTCATACTTGTGTATATTTATACTAGAAATATGTCCAATTTTAATCACACACTTGGGCTAATATATTGATCTCATCAGCAAAAACTATTAGTACCTAAAATATATATATATATATATATATATATAAAACAACTGCTTAACTCCGGCACTCCAGAAGTCCCACAGGACCAGCTTGCTCAGGTGCCTTCCTCCGGGGGGTCACCCCAGTACACGAACAGGAACAAACGAGGCGGCACTCAAAGACTTGAAAAATGCATCAAACGTGTATTAGTGCTATCAACGTTTTGGGGACCACCTCCCCTTCGTCAGGATAACTGCACAAGTGAACAAACCAAACTTATATAGCAATAAACTTACCCCCCTTGCAAGATTCCCCACGCTCGTTCTCCTCTGGCCACGCTACTTGGGCATCCCGTCCGGCGTCACCGCTCGCACCAGCGGAACCGGAAGTGACGTTGCGGCTCCCTCCCGTGTGGCCATGGAGACGCTACAACAAAACAAACATGACATGTAAAAACAACCGTGTCTATACACAAGACTAGCATAAAATGCATTACAGATATAAAGTGCACACTGCCATAATAATATAAGCTTACCATCATAGTGAACAGATGTAAAAGTGCATAGTGCTAATCACAATTGTGAAAGTACTTTGAAAGTATAACATACAAATTCCTGTTAAACAATCATATAACAGTATGCACTGTTACCCATAATCAATTGTCTCACTGCTTGTAAACCCTGTTCGTGCGGTATGCACGTATACAGGCTTGTGACGTCTATAGTGGCCAATGTGACATCATCTGGCACCTGGTCTACCAACAACAGTCTCTGTTATTACAATTGATTATGGGTAACAGTGCATACACAGGTCCTGACTAGATTTTTTCATTTCATTATTGCGGTTCACTTTGTCACACAATTTTTTCATCTTTGACGGTGTCTTTTACAGACAGCGAACGGGGTGTGCCATGGGGTCGGCCGTGGCGCCCTCATTCGCTAATGCCTACATGTGGGAGGTGGAGCTGGCACTATTCTTTACCAATCCTCTAGTAGCCCAAAGATTGTTTATTTATTATAGATATATAGACGATCTGCTATTATTTTGGAGAGGCGATGTGCAGGATCTATCGGATCTTGTGACAGCGCATAATTTAATGGATAGCCCCGTGAAACTGACCATGAGTCACAGTAGAACCGAGATCTGTTTTTTGGACATCCAACTGAATCTTGGAGATGGGAATGTGGAGACGAGCCTTTACAAAAAACCATCAGATCGGAATACGATCTTAAGGTTTGATAGTTTTCACCCCAAATCCACATTACAGGGCTTGCCATTCTCCCAATTCCTCAGGGTCTGTAGGGTTAATAACAACAGCACAGTGAGAGATGTGACCTACTCCGAGTAGCTAGGCAAAAAGCTGTAGCCAAAAACAGGGAGGAGTTACTAAAACCCACCCAGACATGGGACATGTCTAAAGTCATCCCGTGGGTTAAAGAATTCAATGTACATAGTGAACAAAACTCCAAGAAACTGCATCAATTGTGGCCGATGGTGTCCACAGACCCGGATTTAAAAGTTTTCCGGGATAAGAGGGTCATGCCCAGTTACACTAGAGGCCGAAATATCAGAGACATGTTAGTTAAAACTGATATGGCTAGGTTCAAGACACCTCCTTCCAGACATTTTTTGTCCCGTAGAAACGGTTGTTTCAAGTGCACGGGATGCACTACGTGCACCCATATGTCTCCTGGCGACAGCATTTCACACCCCTTTTCCGGGAAAAAATTTAACATCAGATGGCCCCTCACTTGCACTTCTAAGTATGTGGTGTATGCCATCAATTGTCCATGTGGGCATTATTATATCGGTAAAACCGAATGTCAATTCAAGGTGAGGATGGCCCAACATAGACTGGCCATAAGGAGTGCGTTGGCATCTGGTAATGAGGAACAGCCAGTAGCCAAACATTTCGTGGAACATAGACATAGCATGGCCACGTTTAAACATCGTATCATAGACCATGTCCCTGAGTCTCCCCGCGGGGGCAACAGGGGCAAAAAATTGCTTCAACTTGAGTCTATGTGGATACATAGACTCAACACACTCAAACCGGGCGGGCTTAATGATAGTTTAGGTCAGTGGCGGTTCTTGCCACGGGCAAGCAGGACTTTTGCCCGGGGCGCCGCCTTCTGGAGGGCGCTGGCGCCATCCGGAGGGCGCCGCACCGTGGCAAGATCCGCCACTGCTGCCCGCTGTGTCCCCCGTCCGCCTCCGCTGCCTGCTGCCGTCCCCGTCCTCGGCGCCTCCTGTGAAGGGAACTAGACGCTATGCGTCTAGTTTCCCTTCGTGGAGAGTAACTGCTGAGCGGTGCGCGATGACGTCATCGCGCACCGCACAGCAAAGGTCCTCTCCACGAAGGGAACTAGACGCATAGCGTCTAGTTTCTCTTCGTGGAGAGGACCTTTTGCTGTGCGGTGCGCGATGACGTCATCGCGCACCGCTCAGCATTCAAGCGGCGCTTTCAATGTACAGGGGGCGTGACTCACCACGCCCCCTGTATTAGGCCACGCCCCTTTCCTGCCCGGGGCGCTCTGCGCCCTTGAACCGGCCCTGGTTTAGGTCTTATTAATTTTTTGTAAAAATGGAGCGTCCTTTGAGATATATACGGGTTGCTTGTGCACCCCCAGGATAGTTCAAGTAGGGGGATATTAATGGTGACAGTACAGGTTTTTAATTGATTACATATGTGTCGACATTTAATATAGATAATATACATATACTGATCGTGGCGTGCCGTGGTCTTCCCCTTTTAATGCTTATTGTGTGTTAACCTATTTTGCACATTATATGATTGTTTAACAGGAATTTGTATGTTATACTTTCAAAGTACTTTCACAATTGTGATTAGCACTATGCATTTTTACATCTGTTCACTATGATAGTAAGCTTATATTATTATGGCAGTGTGCACTTTATATCTGTAATGCATTTTATGCTACAGTCTTGTGTATAGACACGGTTGTTTTTACATGTCATGTTTGTTTTGTTGTAGCGTCTCCATTGCCACACAGGAGGGAGCCGCGACGTCACTTCCGGTTCCGCTGGTGCGAGCGGTGACGCCGGACGGGATGCCCGAGTGGCGTGGCCAGAGGAGAACGAGCGTGGGGAATCTTGCAAGGGGGGTAAGTTTATTGCTATATAAGTTTGGTTTGTTCACTTGTGCAGTTATCCTGACGAAGGGGAGGTGGTCCCCGAAACGTTGATAGCACTAATACACGTTTGATGCATTTTTCAAATCTTTGAGTGCTGCCTCGTTTGTTCCTGTTTATATATATATATATATATATATATATATATTGTATATATATATATATATATATATATATATACAGTATTACCCAGCTGTTTGCAGATAACCAGTTTATCTGCTACCAATGTTTCATACAGTACTTTTACAATAATGGATCTTTGCAAATCTTTCCTGTTCACATTTGTGTTTAAGTCTTTATTAATAGCAAGTGGCATCACTAGGTGGTTGCGGCCTTCAGTGCAGGGAGAGTCCTTGGAGGCAGCCCAGCATCTCAGGGAGAGCTAGGTGTGGCACCACAATGATGAAAATGGGGGGGTGCCATAAGACCATGCCTCTTTTGTCACAAGGTCATGCCCTAATGTTGGCGCCTATGGAGTCCATTAATCGGACTGGGTAACACCAACCTTTATCATCGGGATCCAGTTAGCGTACCGGTGGTCGGTATGCCACCATTTAGAATACCTATACTGGGATCCCAATAGTGCTCGGAAGACCGGTGCCAGGATCCAAACATCACTCACAATGCTGGCACCGGAACCCCGACTGTTGGCATCTTAATTCTAAATATGTCAGGAACGGTTAAGGTTAGGATGCAGTAGGAGGGCCTTAGGTTTAGGCACTAGAGGGAGGGTTAGGGTTAGGCACTAAGGGCCTAATTCAGTCATGATTGCAACAGCAAATTTGTTCTCTAATGGGCAAAACCATGTACACTGCAGGTGGGGCAGATATAACATGTGCAGAGAGAGAGATAGATTTGGGTGGGGTGTGTTCAAACTGAAATCTAAATTGCAGTATAAAAATGAAACAATATAACCCACCCAAATCTAACTCTCTCTGCACATTATATATCTGCCCCCCTGCAGTGCACATAGTTTTGCCCATTAGAGAACAAAGCAGGTCTAAATTAGGCCTTAAGGCAGGAAGGTGTGAGGGAGGGTTAGGTTTAGGCACTAAGGGGGGAGGGTTATAGTTAGGCTGCAGGTAGGGAGGGTAAGGGGGAGTCGGGGAGGATTCGCATATGTTCCTAATAGGTGTCAGGATCCTGACCATGGGGATGTCGCTGTCTGTCTTCTGACCACTGGCATCCCAAGCTCCGGAATCCCGGTACCATCCCATCAAGGGCATAGCTACGATAGGTGCAGGCAGTGCAGCTGCTATGGGGCCCAGAGCTGAGAGGGGCCCACCTTTCCTGTCAAAGTTACATGTGTTACATACATTTTTCACCATTGAGTGATACGTAGGGGTCCTTTCAAACTTTTCCTTGGGGCCTGCAATATATCTAGGTATGGCCCTGGAATTGCTTATTGTAGTGTAGTATAAAATTAACTGGAGGGCATTTTAGTGTTATATAATATGAACCGGGGCACTGTAATAGGGCACAATATGAACAATGAGCACTATACTGTATATCATAATGTGAATTGGGGATACTGTGCAGCATAATGTGTACTGGCAGCTCTGAAATGTGACATACTGTAGGGTGAACTTAAGCACTACTGCGATTCAGAAAAGAAACTAGGGCACTACTATGGGGCATAACATTAAATAAGGCTCTACTATGGTTCAGAAAATGAACTAGGGCACTATTATAGGCCATAAAATTAACAACTGCTGCAGAGAAGTGTGTCTCTAGAAGCACTGGGACGAGGGGCCCCTTCAAAATGTTGCTATGGGGCCCACAAAGTTCTAGCAACGCTCCTGCATCCCATTTCATCAATTAGAGAGGTTTACTGTTGAACTTGAAATGCTATGATTGACATGTATTTTAATCATAATCAGAATGCTTACAGTGCAGGCACAAGTAAACCCATTCAATTTGATGTGTCCATATCAGGGGTTAAAGTGAGCCGGAACGGGCGGAACTGCATTCCGTCAGGTCCACTTGGAGACGGAATGCAGAAACCGGGCGCCCGGCTCCCTCTCCACAGCGGAAGCGAGCAGCAGGAGCTCCGGCTTCCGTCTCCTGGCTCTGTCAGTGTGCGCTATGGGGGAGACGTCATAACGTCTCTCCCATAGTGCCGAGGAGCGGACGCCAGGAAGACTGCAGCAGTCGGACCAGGGAGCGGGGTTTGGTGAGTATGGTGTGTTGTTTCTTTTTTTTTTTATATATATGTGTGAGTGCTTTTGCTGGGGCAAGCTACTGGGTGCAAACTACTGGAGGCAAACTAAAAGGGGGCAAACTACTGGGGGCAAGCTACTGGGGGCAAGCTACAAGGGGGCAAACTACAAGGGGGCAAACTACTAGGGGGCATTACTACTGGGGGCATGCTACTGGGGCAAGCTACTGGGGGCAAACTGTAAGGGGGCAAGCTACTGGGGTCAAACTACAAGGGGGCAAACTACAGGGGGAAAACTACAAGGAGACATTACTACTGGGGGCAAACTACAAGGCGGCAAACTACAAGGGGGCAAACTATAAGGGGGCAAACTACAAGGGGGTAAACTACAAGGGTGCATTTCTACAGGGGGCATAACTACAGAGGCATTACTACTTGGGGGCAAGCTACTGGGGCAAGCTACAAGGGGGCAAACTACAAGGGGGCAAACTACAAGGGGGCATTACTACTGGGGGCTTGCTACTGGGGCAAGCTTCTGGGGGCAAGCTACTGGGGGCAAACTGTAAGGGGGCAAGCTACTGGGGGCAAACTACAAGGGGACAAACTACAGGGAGAAAACTACAAGGGGACATACTGGGGGCAAACTACAAGGGGGCAAACTATAAGGGGGGCAAACTACAAGGGGGTAAACTACAAGGGTGCATTACTACTGGGGGCATAACTTCAGGGGCATTACTACTTGGGGGCAAAACTACTGGGGCAAACTACAAGGGGGCTAAACTACTGGGGTCATAACTAAAGGGGCTAAACTACTGGGGGCATAACTACAGGGGCTAAACTACTGGGGACATTACTAATGGGGGCTAAACTACAAGGGGGAAAACTACAAGTGGGCTAAACTACTGGGGGCTAAACTACTAGGGGCATAACTACAGGGGCTAAACTACTTGGGGCAATACTAATGGGCGCTAACTACTGGGGGCAAACTACATGGCTAAACTACTGGGGGCATTACTACTGGGGGCATAACTGCAGGGGCTAAACTACAGGGAGCATTACCACTGGGGGCTAAACTATGGGGGGGTAAACTACATGAGTGCTAAACTACTAGGGGCATTACCACTGGGAGGCTAAACTAAAGGGTGTAAACTACTGGGGTCATAACTGCAGAGGCATTACCACTGGGGGCTAAACTACTGGGGGCATAACTGCAGGGGCAAAACTACTGGGGCTAAATGACTTTGTGCATTACTACAGGCGATATTACTACTGGGGAAATACTACACAGGGGCATTACTAATAGGGGCACTACTAATGAGGGCATTGTAAAGGGGGCACTTCATAAGGGGCATCACTCTTGGGGACATAAGGGGTACTACTAATGGGGGCATTGCATAAGGGGCACCACCAGGGGTGTATCTAGGGGTCCGAGCGCCCCTGGCAAAGTAAGGCCCAGGGGCCCCCACCCCCTACACACATTTGAATTAGGATGTGAGTACTGGAAATGGGGCATGGTCTTGTGGGGGAAGGGCATGTACACAATAGTACTTCCAATTCAAATTATACCATAGTGTCTCTTATTCACATTACACCGCACAGTAGTGTCTCGTATTCACGTTACACCATCCCTCCCCATTAACCCACCTTTCCCACAGCCTGACCCTAACCCTCCCAGCCTCTTCAGTGGTGCCTAACCCTAACCCACCCTTCCTAATCTCCCACCCTCGCAGCCTAACCCTAACCCTCCCACACGGCTTGCCAGTGGAGACTTTGGCACCAACTTGATCCGGATTTTGGCTTTCTGCATCGCTATCTATGTTGGGATGCCAGCATCAGCATTCCAAGCAGTTTTGGGATGCTGGCGTCAGCTTTCCGACCGTCAGGATGCCAAATGCCTTAATGTCTCATATGTCACCCTTGCCTGAACTTCCTCCTTCCCTTACTTACCCCCTTGCATCTCTCATGCCCCCTGTTCCTCTTTAGCCCTGTAGTTTTCAGTCCCTCATCTCATCTCTCAGTCTCACCTCCCCCGCAGCTCTCACTCCCTCCCTCTATCACCCAAGTACCTCACTCCCTCCTTCCATCTCTCACATCACACCTGTATCTCACTCCCACCTTCCATCTCCCACACCTCTTCTTCACTCCCACCCTGCATCTCCCCTGCACCTCGCTCCCACCTTCCATCTCCCCTGCACCTCGCTCCCACCTTCCATTTCTCAAACCTCATCTTCACTCCCACCTTCCATCTCCCCTGCACCTTGCTCCCACCTTCCACCTCCCCTGCACCTCGCTCCCATCTTCCATCTACCCTGCACCTCGCTCCCACCTTCCATCTCCCACACCTGTACCTCGCTCCCACCTTCTATCTCCCCTACACCTCACTCCCACCTTCCATGTCTCACACCTGTACCTTGCTCCCACCTTCTATCCCCCACACCTGCACTTCACCCCCACCTTCCATGTCTCACACCTGTACCTTGCTCCCACCTTCTATCCCCCACACCTGCACTTCACTCCCACCTTCCATGTCTCACACCTGTACCTTGCTCCCACCTTCTATCCCCCACACCTGCACTTCACTCCCACCTTCCATGTCTCACACCTCTACCTTGGTCCCAGCTTCCATCTCCCCTGCACCCCACTCCCACTTTCCATCTCTCACACCTGCACCTTCCTCCCTCAGGTTATTACCCCCTAATACAGGGATCCCCCTTCCTCTCAGACACATTATCTCCCTTAGCACAGAATAGCCCCATCCCCCTGAGACAGATTTCCCCCTATCAGCCAGTACAGCTCACACACAGAACCTTCTCCTGGTATGCGGTGTCCGCTCCATTGGCAGGTTAGGTATCACGGCGGACAGTGTCACAATAGGAGCCGGGAAGAGATGTACCCGCATACTGTGTATTATGTGTAATTAGTCAGCAAGTGCTGGCCAGGGCTGGTTCTATATTAAATATTTGTGCAGTGTCTGACTAGGCATGTGGTGGGTGCCCAACATCAGGGTGTGCCTGTGCACACATGCCACCCACCGTGTGCATGCCTATGCCCCCTCGCCCATAGCAGAGCAATTAGCCCCCTGAACCCCACCTCCCCATGTGTCTCTTCCTCATGTCCTGTTCCCTAATAGCAGTGTTATCAGATGCTCCTACGCCCCCATGTCTCCCCCCAATAACAGTTTCATATTCCCCTGTGCCCCCACTTTACATAGTTCTCCCCCTCATAGCAGTGTCATTACCCCCTTCCCCCACTCCCCATAGGTCTCCCACTCCCACATAGCAGTGTCATTACCCCTCTTCCCCCACTCCTCATAGGTCTCACCCCCCCATTACCGTGTTATTAGCCACCTTCCTCTCCCCATAATTCCCCCATTACTCCATCCATATCTTACCTTTGTGCTGTGATGCTGCAGTGCTGGGGCAGGGTTCTGGCTCCGCAGGCTCAGTGCCTGGCTTCCTCTGCAGCTGCCGTCTGTGCTCAGCCACAGGGCAGGCAGAAAGTGAAAGTAAAGTCACTTCCTACCTGTGTGAGCAGAGATACGGCTCTGTGCTGCTGCAGCCTCCATCCTAAAGGGCCCCATACACTAGACTGATAATGTCCTATTTCACCTCAATTCGGCATTCGGGACGATATATTGGGTGGAATCGGGCATTTTCGTTGTGCTTTACACCCGACCCGATCTGATGCATGTTCCCGTGAGCATCGGATCACCCTAGATCTGCACTCGTGCTGCACTCGTGATATATCGGATCCCACAGGAATGGCTGGGATAGTAAAAGATACATTGTATGCAAAAGGACCGCATACGATGTATCTTTTACTATCCTGCTGCCCGGGAGGCTGCCGGGAGGTTGAAGGGAAATCCTAGACGAAATGACGGACCGTCATGTCGTATAAGTGTATGGGGCCCTTAACTCTCCTCTCTTCTCCTGGCTGGCTGCGATAACAGAGCTGGCCCTAGCCTTGGGAACGGATGCCCCTGGGCATTCCAGATGCCCTAGACATTTGCCTATAATGCCTATTGGCTAGGGCCAGCTCTGGGTGAGAGTGTGTTACTGCCGGTGTCCGTCAGCACTGCACTGCACTAGTGATCAGACTAGTGTCCGGCAGCACCGCAGTTGTAATCAGACTCAAAATAAAATACAGTTCCCAGCAGCCCTTGCTGCCGGGAGCTCCCAGCAACAAGGGCTGCTGGGAGCTGTCGTTTATTTTGAGTCTGATTACAAGTGCGGTGCTGCCGGACACTAGTCTGATCACTAGTGCAGTGCGGTGCTGACGGACACCAGCGCCGTGCCGGCAGTAACAGACTCTCACCAGGTACAATCTGACAATACTACGCTTCTACCCTTTGGCCGCGAGTGGCACCACTAGGCGGCGCCCCCTCCTTGCCTGGCGCCCCTGGCGATTGCCATCCTGGCCAATGGGTAGATACACCCCTCGGCACCACTACTATGGGCTCTATATAAGAGGCACTGCCATTGAGGGTACTACCAGTATAGCGTACATTGCATAAGGAGCAAAACTACTGTGGGCATTGTATAAGGGGCACTACTGCTGTGGGCATTATGTGTATTATGGGGTGCTACTACTGTGGGCATTATTACTATTGTGTGACCATGCCCCTTTTTTGAGACCACACCCCTTTTTCACATTTTGTTTTTTAACAGGAGATGAAAGTAACTCTCAACTCGTATTACTTATCCACTATATCAACAACACCTACAAATTGTGCTTCAGGTGGTAGATGGTTAAAACCAGAATCCATTTTGTTCCACTTCCCCTGGTAATCTCTGATGCAGGAATTGCTCACAAGTATTTCAACACATCAGAATTAACTGCTTCATAGTCTTGTAATTATCAGCTAAGATAAAAGCCATGATTTACTTTAGTGCAGCTACACCAGGGCCGTAACTACGTGTGTGCCAAGGGGGCTTGGCACACAGCGCAGTTGCCCTGAGGGCGCAACGGCCAGCGGCATGTAATGAGTCAAATTGACTCATTACATGCCGCCGAAGTCTGCGCCGTGCGCCCCGCTGTGTAGGGAGAAGAGGACCAGCGCCGGGCAGCGGAGAGAAGGAGGAGGAGGGAGGGGGAGCAGAGAGCCGCAGCAGCGCTATTTGATTGGTAGTAAGCGCCACTGCAGCATCCCCCTCTCCTCCTGTATTGGCTGCCCGCCGCTGCTAAGGATGCTGGGATGCGGTTCCCCAGCATCCACAGCAGCGCCAGGCAACCAATACAGGAGGAGAGGGGGATGCTGCAGCGGCGCTTACTACCAATCAAATAGCGCTGCTGCTGCTCCCTGCTCCCCCTCCCTCCTCCTCCTTCTCACCTCACACAGCCTGCACCGAGAGGAAGCTGCACGAGGAGCCTGTCAGCGGGGAGAAGGTAAGTATATCCCCCCCCCTCTCTCTCTCTCTCTCTCTCTCTCTCACCGTCTGCCGCAATGTGTAAAATGGGGTCTCGTCTGCCGCAATGTGTAAAATGGGGTCTCGTCTGCCGCAATGTGTAAAATGGGGTCTCGTCTGCCGCAATGTGTAAAATGGGGTCTCGTCTGCCGCAATGTGTACAATGGGGTCTCGTCTGCCGCAATGTGTAAAATGGGGTCTCGTCTGCCGCAATGTGTAAAATGGGGTCCCGGCTGCCGCAATGTGTAAAATGGGGTCCCGGCTGCCGCAATGTGTAAAAAGGAGGCCTGGCTGCCGCAATGTGTAAAAATGGGGACTGGCTGCCGCAATGTGTAAAAAGGGGGACTGGATGCCGCAATGTGTAAAAATGGGGACTGGCTGCCGCAATGTGTAAAAAGGGGGACTGGATGCCGCAATGTGTAAAAAGGGGGACTGGCTGCCGCAATGTGTAAAAAGGGGGACTGGATGCCGCAATGTGTAAAAAGGGGGACTGGCTGCCGCAATGTGTAAAAAGGGGGACTGGCTGCCGCAATGTGTAAAAAGGGGGCCTGGCTGCCGCAATGTGTAAAATGGGGTCCTGGCTGCCGCAATGTGTAAAAAGGGGGACTGGCTGCCGCAATGTGTAAAAAGGGGGACTGGATGCCGCAATGTGTAAAAAGGGGGACTGGCTGCCGCAATGTGTAAAAAGGGGGACTGGCTGCCGCAATGTGTAAAAAGGGGGCCTGGCTGCCGCAATGTGTAAAATGGGGTCCTGGCTGCCGCAATGTGTAAAATGGGGTCCTGGCTGCCGCAATGTGTAAAATGGGGTCCTGGCTGCCACAATGTGTAAAAAGGAGGCCTGGCTGCCGCAATGTGTAAAAATGGGGACTGGCTGCCGCAATGTGTAAAAAGGGGGACTGGATGCCGCAATGTGTAAAAATGGGGACTGGCTGCCGCAATGTGTAAAGAGGGGGACTGGCTGCCGTAATATGTAAAAAGGGGGACGCTGTCTGCTGTAATGTATAAAAGGGGCTCTACCTGGTGTAGTGGCGCTACTGTGCAGCGTAATTTGAATAATGTAGACTACTGTGCACCGTAGTATGAATTGCTGTTATCTTGTGGCCACACCCCTTCCCTGTGAAGCCACGCCCCTATAAAAAAAATTGCGCGCCTGCGGCGCGCACTGCCCCTGTCTTACGTGGGGGGGGGGGGGGGCGCCACTGTCGTTTCTTGCACACAGCGCTAAAATGGCTAGTTACGGCACTGAGCTACACTATATCAATTAACAACAAACCTAAATACAGTCATCCACTGCCCAATCCTGAACACTGAAATAAGTAATATATTTATATTATAAGTCCTGTGACATGCCACTGTCCATCTCCTAGTCGCCTTGGAACATCACCAATATTCTTTGTAATTTCAGACCATCTTTTGCCAAAATCTAGCTATTGTGGATAGCACACTTCAATGGTCCATTCATTATTTGCTGTAAATATATACGTTATGGTGAGAAATGACCGTTGATAATGGTATTTCTCCTAAGTCAACAGGATCCACAGAATTGGATATGATGGAGCGACAGTGGATTTGCACCAATCGGTCAAAGCTTTCTGGCCTCCCAGCATGCAATGGGCCCGTCCAAATATCCAAAGCTCAAGGCAGGAGCATCATGTAGAACCCTAATCAGGCACGAAAAACACACCTGCAGTGCACACCCTTCCGTACAAGAAGGAAGAGGTTAGTGAGAAAAAGGATCCTCAAATCAGGTGCCTCAGGGAGAGATCTCTGTGGATCTTGTGGACTTAGGAGAAATACCGTTATCAATGGTAAGTTCTTACCATAACGTATATTGCTCCGGCAGGGTCCACAGGTTATCCACAGGATAACAATGGAATTTCCCAAAGCAGTTTAGTGGGGGGGATACTCCTGATGCACAGGAGAATCCTTCGCCCAAATTCAGCATCGTGAGTGGCAAAGGTATCCAAGGCATAATGTCTTCACGAATGTGTACTCGGAAGACCTTATGGCTGCCTTACATACCTGTTCTGTTTAAGCACCACATTGTGCTGTCCATGAAGGACCTACCTTATGAGTAGAGTGAACAGAGACATTAGCCAGAACAGGGAGATCAGCTTGAGAATATGCTTTGTCATCTGAAGCCATCTTACCAGCCTCTGCTTACCAGCAAGCCATCCTGTCTTGTGAAATCCATAGAGAATGAAGAGAGAATCTGCTTTTCTGACGACACTGGTACAATCCACATAGATCCTTAATGCACGGATCACGTCCAGCGATGCATCTCCAGCAGAAAGTACCGGAACCTAAAAAGCCAGGTGTCAGGTCTCTGGTTTTGTCTGTTCCCGGAGGGGGCACTAGTGGGTCAGTGTTGGTGCGATGTACAAAGCGTTGAGGCAATATAAAAGTCCTGCGCATATGCGCTGATGTTTATTAGCACAGAGGTCACAGAGTAAATGATATAACAGTAGATAATAACTTAGGACCGGCAGTGAAGCAAATAATTATTGATAACTGAATCCAATAAATAACTGAAAGTCTCTGGCAACAAAATATGAAATAACTTGATAACTGAATGCAGATAAATTGATAAACAGAACTCCGGTAATACTTGAAAAGCGCACAGTCTCTGTATGACACAATATGGAACAAGCTGGTAACTGAATGCAAATGGATTTGTAAAACAGAACTCCGGTATTATTTAGAAACACACTGGGGTAAATTTACTAAGATGGGAGTTCTATTTAAGATGGGATGTTGCCCATAGCAACCAACCAGATTCTACTTCTCATGTATCTAGCACCTTCTAGAAGATAATACCTGGAATCTGATTGGTTGCTATGGGCAACATCCCATCTTAAATAGAACTCCCATCTTAGTAAATTTACCCCACAGTCTCTGTATAACACAAGTCCTTATGGCCACGCTAGGCCCAAGCAGGAGACAGTCCCAATACAACAAGTTTTGTTTAACTGCTGAGATGCACAGGTTGATATACTGATAACAAAGTGCACAGGTAAAGCAATGAAGTGAACACCTGAGGAGAGTCTCTTACTGCTGATGAGCTGTGGCAGGCTGTGGCTGAAGTCCGGAGTAAACAGGAGAACTGCAGAGTGATGAATGAAACGATGGAAGTAACCACGGTGAATCGCTGGAAACAGGAAAACAGGAACCAAGAGAACTAAACACACCATATGTGACTCATTGTCCGAGGCGATGTGACTGAGCCACGGACTGGAACTTATACCCCTTACTCTGCGGTGATTGGTCACTGATCTCTGGCTGGAAGCACAGCGCTGGATTGGATGCCTCGGTCAGCTTTGTGTTGAGCACATTTAGGACGAGAAGCTATAAATTCTTGGATATCTGCTTTCATGTGAGGCCACCAATAAGTTTGAGATAGAAACTTGAAAGTCTTTAAGACTCCTGGGTGACCGGTAAATTTGGACGTATGAGCCCAGGACAGAAGATTTGGACGAAGCTCAGGAGAAACAAACATCTTGCCTGGAGGTGGAACTTGAGACACTCCCGTCGCTGCAAATACCACAGGATTGAGTACTGGTCGAGAAGTTTGTTCTGACAATTCCTCACTTCAGCTCATAGAGCGAGATAATGCATCTACCTTAACATTTTGTGAGCCAGGTCTAAACATTAACTTAAAGTCAAATTGAGAGAAAAATAGGGCCCACCTTGCTTGCCGAGGATTCAGACACTGCGCTGCCTTTAAGTTGAGGAGGTTCTTGTGATCCGTGTAGATGGTAATAGTGAATCTCGCACCTTCCAGCAAATACCTCCATTCTTCCAGAGCCAATTTGATTGCTAACAGCTCCTGGTCACTGATGGCATAGTTCATTTCAGCGGGCAAGAATCTGCAATAGAAAAACCCACAAGGGTGAGTCTTACCATCGACGCCCAC
This sequence comes from Pseudophryne corroboree, assembly GCF_028390025.1. Lineage (NCBI taxonomy): Eukaryota > Metazoa > Chordata > Amphibia > Anura > Myobatrachidae > Pseudophryne > Pseudophryne corroboree. The sequence continues at coordinate 710,073,862 of NC_086445.1, forward strand.
CTGGGACAGGACTGCGCTCACACCAACCATCGAGGTGTCCACTTCCAAAATGAAGGCCTTGTTGACATCTGGCTGTTGTAACACAGGAGCTGAAATAAAAGCCTGTTTAATTTTATGAAAAGCAGACAGTACTTCGTCAGACCATTGGGAAGGGTTACCCCATTTCTGAGTAAGGCAGGTAATTGGAGCTATTAAGGTGGAAAAGCCTTTAATAAACTTTCTGTAGTAATTAGCAAAGCCAATAAAACGTTGAACTGACTTGAGTGTTGTTGGAAGAGGCCAGTTCTCTATAGCTTCTAATTTGGCTGGATCCATTTGAAGGTCTGTTCCGGAAATGATATACAGTATCCCAAAAATGATATTGAAGGAGCTTCAAACGTACATTTAGATAATTTATCGTACAGATGATTCTGTTGAAGACGTCGAAGAACCTCTTTTACCTGTTAGCGGTGAGAAACTAAGTCACGGGAAAATATCAAGATGTCATCAAGGTAAACTACCACACACTTTTACAGGAGATCTCTAAACACTTAATTGACAAAGTTCTGGAACACAGCCGGGGCATTACACAAACCAAAGGGCATCACTAGATATTCGTAGTGGCCATCACGAGTATTGAAGGTGGTTTTCCACTCATCACCACTTCGGATCCTGATGAGATTATAAGCCCCGCGAAGATCTAATTTCATGAAGATGCAGGCACCTCTGACTCTGTCGAACAACTCTGTAATAAAGGGTAACGGGTAGCTGTTTTTAATCGTGATGTCATTTAAACCCAGATAATCGATACAGGGGCGTAATCCTCCATCTTTCTTCTTAACTAAAAAGAATTCCGCACCGGCTGGGGAAGAGGATGGACGGATAAACCCCTTCTGTAGATTCTCCTTTATATATTCACTCATTGCTTGGGTTTCAGGAACTGAAAGAGGGTATGTGCGCCCTCTAGGTGGCTTGCTCCCTGGAACTAAATCAATGGGACAATCCCATTCTCGATGGGGAGGCAAGATATCAGCAGCTTTCTCACTGAAGACATCAGTGAATTCCTGATAGGTCCCTGGAAGGCCAGACTGAGGTTTTACACTTGAAGATCTTATTGGATATACTTGGACTAGACATGAATGAAGACAGGAAGAACTCCATGCCGTTAGCTGTAATGTAAACCAGTTGAATTGTGGATTGTGCAATTGGAGCCAGGGCATACCCAGTACAATCTCATAGGTAGCTTTTGGTATGACCAGGAATTCGATGAGCTCAGAATGCAGGAAGCCCACTCCCATAACTACCGGCTTGTTTTGCTGAGTGATGCAACCTTCAGCGATACGGCTTCCATCCACGGCAGTAAGATAAACTGAACGAGACAGCTTTGACACTGGAAGGTGGAATCTATCCACTGCAGCTTGTGTGATAAAGTTCCCAGCAGCACCGCAATCCACTAAAGCAGACAGAGACTGGAGACCATTTTGGATTTCCAAAGTAACAGGCAATATAAGATCTTGGGATGAAGGAGCTTTGTTTAAGGTCCCTAACTTGACTCCTCCTTTACAAGTTAGGACCTGGCGTTTCCCGACCGAGCAGGGTAGGAACCAATCAGATGACCAGCAGCAGCACAATAGAGATACAGTCTTTCCCTTAACCTTCTGGACCGCTCCTCAGGTGTTAAGCGAAACTTGTTTACCTGCATGGGTTCATTAGCAGTAATAGGTGAAGACTGTACAGGAGGCATAACTCGGTGCTTGCAAAGATCACCTCGGGAGCGTTCACTGGCTCGCTTGCGTAAACGCAGATCCAACTTGACACATAAGGAAATTAGGGCTTCCTGTTGCTCTGGGAGATCTCGGGTAGTCAACTCATCCTTTATACGGTCGGAAAGACCATGCCAGAGGGCGGCAACCAATGCCTGGTTGTTCCACTTCACCTCTCATGCCAATGTCTGGAACTGGATAACATACTGACCCACAGTACGTGTTCCCTGGCGGATCTGAAGGTGGTCTGAAGAAGCAGAGGTCGTATGCCCAGGTTCGTCAAAGATGCGTCGGAATGCGGCAACAAACTCTGTGTAGTTATTCAGCAGTGCATCTGCTCGCTCCCATAGCGGGGAGACCCAGTTCAGGGCAGAGCCAGATAAAAGAGAAACAATATATGCAACCTTTGCTCTGGGTGTTGGAAAGTTCTGTGGCAGCAATTCGAAGTGGACTTCACATTGATTCAGGAATCCACAACACATTTTAGGATTACCATCAAATTTGCTTGGTGTAGGAAGATGAATGTGAAACATTGAACCAGAAGCAACTGGAGAGCTGGAAACTGAGGAACTAGGAACTGGAGCAGAAACTGAGGATGACACTGAAGGAACTGAAGTTGAAAAGGACTGTTGCAGAGTGTCCAAACAAGAAGACATTTCTTGTAAGAATTGTATAATCTGCTGCTGTGCAGCCTCTTGACCATCCAGTCGTGGCACCAAACTTTGGAGTGCCCCTGACCCCACATTCTGACCACCGTCCGGGTCCATGGGCCTCGGACAAACTGTCAGGTCTCTGGTTTTGTCTGTCCCCGGAGGGTGCACTAGTGGGTCAGTGTACTCCGTTAATACTTGAAAAGCGCACAGTCTCTGTTTGACACAATATGGAACAAGCTGGTAACTGAATGCAAATGGATTTGTAAAACAGAACTCCGGTATTATTTAGAAACACACAGTCTCTGTATAACACAAGTCCTTATGGCCACGCTAGGCTCAAGCAGAAGACAGTCCCAATACAACAAGTTTTGTTTAACTGCTGAGATGCACAGGTTGATATACTGATAACAAAGTGCACAGGTAAAGCAATGAAGTGAACACCTGAGGAGAGTCTCTTACTGCTGATGAGCTGTGGCAGGCTGTGGCTGAAGTCCGGAGTAAACAGGAGAACTGCAGAGTAATGAATGAAACGATGGAAGTAACCACGGTGAATCGCTGGAAACAGGAAAACAGGAACCAGGAGAACTAGACACACCATATGTGACTCATTGTCCGAGGCGATGTGACTGAGCCACGGACTCGAACTTATACCCCTTACTCTGCGGTGATTGGTCACTGAACTCTGGCTGGAAGCACAGCGCTGGATTGGATGCCTCGGTCAGCTTTGTGTTGAGCACATTTAGGATGAGAAGCTATAAATTCTTGGATATCTGCTTTCATGTGAGGCCACCAATAAGTTTGAGATAGAAACTTGAAAGTCTTTAAGACTCCAGGGTGACCGGTAAATTTGGACGTATGAGCCCAGGACAGAAGATTTGGACGAAGCTCAGGAGAAACAAACATCTTGCCTGGAGGTGGAACTTGAGACACTCCCGTCGCTGCAAATACCACAGGATTGAGTACTGGTCGAGAAGCTTGTTCTGACAATTCCTCACTTCAGCTCATAGAGCGAGATAATGCATCTACGTTTACATTTTGTGAGCCAGGTCTAAACATTAACTTAAAGTCAAATTGAGAGAAAAATAGGGCCCACCTTGCTTGCCGAGGATTCAGACACTGCACTGCCTTTAAGTTGAGGAGGTTCTTGTGATCCGTGTAGATGGTAATAGTGAATCTCGCACCTTCCAGCAAATACCTCCATTCTTCCAGAGCCAATTTGATTGCTAACAGCTCCTGGTCACCGATGGCATAGTTCATTTCAGCGGGCAAGAATCTGCAATAGAAAAACGCACAAGGGTGAGTCTTACCATCGACGCCCACCTGGGACAGGACTGCGCCCACACCAACCATCGAGGTGTCCACTGCCAGAATGAAGGCCTTGTTGACATCTGGCTGTTGTAACACAGGAGCTGAAATAAAAGCCTGTTTAATTTTATGAAAAGCAGACAGTACTTCGTCAGACCATTGGGAAGGGTTACCCCATTTCTGAGTAAGGCAGGTAATTGGAGCTATTAATGTGGAAAAGCCTTTAATAAACTTTCTGTAGTAATTAGCAAAGCCAATAAAACGTTGAACTGACTTGAGTGTTGTTGGAAGAGGCCAGTTCTCTATAGCTTCTAATTTGGCTGGATCCATTTGAAGGTCTGTTCCGGAAATGATATATCCCAAAAATGATATTGAAGGAGCTTCAAACGTACATTTAGATAATTTATCGTACAGATGATTCTGCTGAAGACGTCGAAGAACATCTTTTACCTGTTGGCGGTGAGTAGTCACGGGAAAATATCAAGATGTCATCAAGGTAAACTACCACACACTTATACAGGAGATCTCTAAACACTTAACTGACAAAGTTATGGAACACAGCCGGGGCATTACACAAACCAAAGGGCATCACTAGATATTCGTAGTGGCCATCACGAGTATTGAAGGTGGTTTTCCACTCGTAACCACTTCGGATCCTGATGAGATTATAAGATCCGCGAAGATCTAATTTCATGAAGATGCAGGCACCTCTGACTCTGTCGAACAACTCTGTAATAAGGGGTAACGGGTAGCTGTTTTTAATCGTGATGTCATTTAAACCCAGATAATTGATACAGGGGCGTAATCCTCCATCTTTCTTCTTAACGAAAAAGAATCCCGCACCGGCTGGGGAAGAGGATGGACAGATAAACCCCTTCTGTAGATTCTCCTTTATATATTCACTCATTGCTTGGGTTTCAGGAACTGAAAGAGGGTATGTGCGCCCTCTAGGTGGCTTGCTCCCTGGAACTAAATCGATGGGGCAATCCCATTCTCGATGGGGAGGCAAGATATCAGCAGCTTTCTCACTGAAGACGTCAGTGAATTCCTGATAGGCCTCTGGAAGGCCAGACTGAGGTTTTACACTTAAAGATCTTATTGGATATACTTGGACTAGACATGAATGAAGACAGGAAGAACTCCATGCCGTTAGCTGTAATGTAAACCAGTCGAATTGTGGATTGTGCAATTGGAGCCAAGGCATACCCAGTACAATCTCATAGGTAGATTTTGGTATGACCAGGAATTCGATGAGCTCAGAATGCAGGAAGCCCACTCCCAGAACTACTGGCTTGTTTTGCTGAGTGATGGAACCTTCAGCGATACGGCTTCCATCCACGGCAGTAAGATAAACTGAACGAGACAGCTTTGACACTGGAAGGTGGAATCTATCCACTGCAGCTTGTGTGATAAAGTTCCCAGCAGCACCGCAATCCACTAAAGCAGACAGAGACTGGAGACCATTTTGGATTTCCAAAGTAACAGGCAATATAAGATCTTGGGATGAAGGAGCTTTGTTTAAGGTCCCTAACTTGACTCCTCCTTTACAAGTTAGGACCTGGCGTTTCCCGACCGAGCAGGGTAGGAACCAATCAGATGACCAGCAGCAGCACAATAGAGATACAGTCTTTCCCTTAACCTTCTGGACCGCTACTCAGGTGTTAAGCGAAACTTGTTTACCTGCATGGGTTCATCAGCAGTAATAGGTGAAGACTGTACAGGAGGCATAACTCGGTGCTTGCAAAGATCACCTCGGGAGCGTTCACTGGCTCGCTTGCGTAAACGCAGATCCAACTTGACACATAAGGAAATTAGGGCTTCCTGTTGCTCTGGGAGATCTCGGGTAGTCAACTCATCCTTTATACGGTCGGAAAGACCATGCCAGAGGGCGGCAACCAATGCCTGGTTGTTCCACTTCACCTCTGATGCCAATGTCTGGAACTGGATAACATACTGACCCACAGTACGTGTTCCCTGGCGGATCTGAAGGTGGTCTAAAGAAGCAGAGGTCGTATGCCCAGGTTCGTCAAAGATGCATCGGAATGCGGCAACAAACTCTGTGTAGTTATTCAGCAGTGCATCTGCTCGCTCCCATAGCGGGGAGACCCAGTTCAGGGCAGAGCCAGATAAAAGAGAAACAATATATGCAACCTTTGCTCTGGGTGTTGGAAAGTTCTGTGGCAGCAATTCGAAGTGGACTTCACATTGATTCAGGAATCCACGACACATTTTAGGATTACCATCAAATTTGCTTGGTGTAGGAAGATGAATGTGAGACATTGTACCAGAAGCAACTGGAGAGCTGGAAACTGAGGAACTAGGAACTGGAGCAGAAACTGAGGATGACACTGAAGGAACTGAAGTTGAAAAGGACTGTTGCAGAGTGTCCAAACGAGAAGACATTTCTTGTAAGAATTGTATAATCTGCTGCTGTGCAGCCTCTTGACCATCCAGTCGTGGCACCAAACTTTGGAGTGCCCCTGACCCCACACTCTGACTACCGTCTGGGTCCATGGGCCTCGGACAAACTGTCAGGTCTCTAGGACGAGAAGCTATAAATTCTTGGATATCTGCTTTCATGTGAGGCCACCAATAAGTTTGAGATAGAAACTTGAAAGTCTTTAAGACTCCAGGGTGACCGGTAAATTTGGACGTATGAGCCCAGGACAGAAGATTTGGACGAAGCTCAGGAGAAACAAACATCTTGCCTGGAGGTGGAACTTGAGACACTCCCGTCGCTGCAAATACCACAGGATTGAGTACTGGTCGAGAAGTTTGTTCTGACAATTCCTCACTTCAGCTCATAGAGCGAGATAATGCATCTACCTTAACATTTTGTGAGCCAGGTCTAAACATTAACTTAAAGTCAAATCGAGAGAAAAATAGGGCCCACCTTGCTTGCAGAGGATTCAGACACTGCGCTGCCTTTAAGTTGAGGAGGTTCTTGTGATCCGTGTAGATGGTAATAGTGAATCTCGCACCTTCCAGCAAATACCTCCATTCTTCCAGAGCCAATTTGGTTGCTAACAGCTCCTGGTCACCGATGGCATAGTTCATTTCAGCGGGCAAGAATCTGCAATAGAAAAACGCACAAGGGTGAGTCTTACCATCGACGCCCACCTGGGTTTTCTCAATATATTTAATATCAGCAACAACCTATCACACACCAGTGCCCAGTCACCCCTTTCTTCCAGATAAGGTCTCTGGTTTTGTCTGTCCCCGGAGGGTGCACTAGTGGGTCAGTGTACTCCGGTAATACTTGAAAAGTGCACAGTCTCTGTTTGACACAATATGGAACAAGCTGGTAACTGAATGCAAATGGATTTGTAAAACAGAACTCCGGTATTATTTAGAAACACACAGTCTCTGTATAACACAAGTCCTTATGGCCACGCTAGGCCCAAGCAGGAGACAGTCCCAATACAAGTTTTGTTTAACTGCTGAGATGCACAGGTTGATATACTGATAACAAAGTGCACAGGTAAAGCAATGAAGTGAACACCTGAGGAGAGTCTCTTACTGCTGATGAGCTGTGGCAGGCGGTGGCTGAAGTCCGGAGTAAACAGGAGAACTGCAGAGTGATGAATGAAACGATGGAAGTAACCACGGTGAATCGCTGGAAACAGGAAAACAGGAACCAGGAGAACTAGACACACCATATGTGACTCATTGTCCGAGGCGATGTGACTGAGCCACGGACTCGAACTTATACCCCTTACTCTGCGGTGATTGGTCACTGAACTCTGGCTGGAAGCACAGCGCTGGATTGGATGCCTGGGTCAGCTTTGTGCAGGTGTCATGGCAGCGCCCATACAGGCCGGACACCGGCACACAGCAAGACACACACGGGACCTGACTCAGGGGTACTCAGCGACACCGAAGATTATGCTCACGGTCAGTGCATCCATGCAGCAGCGACTGGGGCCATGACCTCCGGAGGCCTGCACACCAGCGTGCTGGTAAGTGAGACGCAGCTGAACGCCAATTCCTGACACCGGGATAACAATTTCTTCGTTAAGGTGGAACTAAAGGTGCATACACACTGGGCATTTTTGCCCAGCATGTATGCACAGCAATGATCGCTGACATTGCTGGGCTGAAAAGCGCTCAGTGCATACACACTGAGCGCTTTTCCCCCCTGCCCAGCGATGTCAGCGGGGGTGAGTGGCTCTCCATAGAAGAACGCTATGGAAAACCGCTCATTCCGCCCTTCATCTACTGGTAATACCAGCAGATGAATGGCGGCTGCCGGCGATGAAGCGGGAGCGTGCATCAGCACTCCCCGCTTATCGTTTGGGCATACACACTGGGCGGTTTTGAGGTGAAAGCAGCTCAAAACACCAAAAGTGAACTACTTTCAGCTCAAAATCGCCCAGTGTGTATGGGCCTTTAGTCATCACCTTAGGAAGATACCCAGATCTAGTTTGGGAACTGCTTTATCTGGATATAATAATCAGAAATGGGAAACAACATGACAATGCCCCTAAGTCTGATATTCTTTTAGCTGACGCCCTAGTCAGTAGAAAAGACTTTAGCTGTCAACCATTTATGATCCATTTTAATAAGTGGTTCAAATGGGGCAACTTGAAGGGCTTTCAGGACTAAACCAGTCCCACGGCACTGTAGGAGGAACAACCAGAGGTTGAGTGCGCAGCATACTCTGGAAAAAAGTACGCACATCCTGTAAGTTGGTCATTTACTTTTGGAATCCTACTGTCAATGCCGACTCTTGCTTCTCAAGGAAGCCATCCATTCCTGTCTGAAGGAATGCCAAGACCCTGGAAACTCTGAAAGATTTAGGGTCCAATTTTCTTTTACTGCACCAATGATTATAGGCTTGCCATATTTGGTGATAAATGTGAGCTAAGGAAGGTCTCCTAGCTCTGAACACTGTTTGAATTACCTGTTGAAAATATCCTCTTGACCTCAGGATAGAGGTTTCAAAAGCCAAGCTGTCAAAGACAATTGATTCAGATGTCTGTGATAACCAGGACCCTGCGTTAGTAGGTTTGGATGTTGAGGGAGCAGAAATAGAGCATCCATTGCCATTCTCTGCTGGTCTTTCTGTTTTAACATTCTCACCACCCTGGGTAATAGGGTAATTGGAGGAAAACCCATCCACCAGACGAAAGTCCCATCTCACTGATAAGGCATCCACAAAGATCGCTCTGGGATCCTTTGTTCTTGACCCGTATGTGAGCACTTTGTTGTTCAACCAAGATGCTATGAGATATATCTCTGACAAGCACCTCTTGTTTACTAGAGTCCAGAAGATCTCTGGGTGTAGAGCCCATTCACTTCCCTGAATGGTGTGTCAACTTGAGAAAGTCCGCTTCCCCATTTAGGATTCCCGGAATGAAAACGGCAGACAAGGTAGGATGATGAAGTTCTGCCAATTTTAGTACGTGACTTACCTTCTTCATCACTTTTCAGCTCCGAGTTCCTCCCTGATGTTGAGGTACACTACTGCCATCACATTGTCCGAGTGGAACTGGACTGGTTTTCCCTGAAGACTGTCCTGTGCATACACCAGTGCCCTGTATATGGCCCAAGGTTCCAACCTTTATCGGCAGACAACTTTCTTCTTTGGAAACACAATCTTCCTGACACTGATCCCCAGTGTCAGAATTTTCCCAATCTTATATCAAAAGGATTTCACTTTGTCCAGCTGGGATGTCTGTAGCTACCAGGCTAATGACCTTCTTACTTTTATTATAAGTACCATAGTCCATTTTTATTATCTGATGCAATCCATTAATACCTACAGCACCTTGTATTCCCAGCTGGTCCCTCCAAATAGCAACCAGGCCAACACTGCTGATCTTCCACGATCCAATGAGATTTGGCATATCCAATGTGGTGTGACTGTAGATGCTATTTGGTAAGAATCAGATGCTGCAAAGACCTTGAGTGGAATTGTGCATACTCCATCCTGTTGATGTAGATACCATCAAACCCATTACCAGCATTGCTGCGTGAATGGATACCGTTTGACTGTGTGGCAAGTCCTGAATCCTATACTAAACCCTGGATATCTTGTTGCGAGGTAAAAATTACTCTCTGTAGACCTGATCCAGTACAGCCCCCGAGTGAGTCATCCGCTGTGACGAAACTGGAGATGATTTTTCCCAGGTTATGAGTCACTTGCCTCTGCAAACATGTTATTGTCTGTTGCAGATGACATAAGAGCAATCCCTGTAACTGTGCTAGGATTAAAAGATCGTCTAGGTATGGGAAAATTCTTAACCCCTGCTGGCGGAGATAAGGTGTTATTACCCCCATATTCTGGGTAAATACTCTGGGGACTGTGGCTAACCCAAAGGGTAAGGCCTAGAACTGAAAATGCTGTTTGGAGGATAGCAAACCTTGGATAACACTGATGGACAGTGGTATAGGAACCTATAGGTAAGCATCCTCTGTCTTGAAGGCAAAAGCATAAACTAGAGATACCGTGACAGATCTGTGTGACCTGAAGAAGTCAGCCCCCCAGCCTGGGGTCTCTCAGGCGGAGGCCCACACCATTAGACTGATGGTTTATTTTTCTACAGCACCTGGTATTCCCAGATGGTCTCCCATCTGAGTACTAACCAGGCCCAACACTGCTTAATTTACAAAATCAGATGATATTGGGCCTATCCAGTGTGGTGTAGCTGTAGATCTTCTGGTAGCCCAATACTTTCCTAGTCTTCCCCGACTTGTTAAAGACCAAAAAGGGCTAAAATGCGGAACTTTAGGTTTGAAACTGTGGGGGTCATTCCGAGTTGTTCGCTCATTGCCGATTTTCGCTATACTGCAATTAGTCGCTTACTGCGCATGTGCAAGGTTCGCAGAGCGCATGCGCTTAGTTATTTTACACAAAAGTTAGGTATTTTACTCACGGCATAACGAGGATTTTTCATTGTTCTGGTGATCGTAGTGTGATTGACAGGAAGTGGGTGTTTCTGGGCGGAAACTGGCCATTTTCTGGGAGTGTGCGAAAAAACGCTGGTGTTTCTGGGAAAAACGCGGGAGTGTCTGAGGAAACGGGGGAGTGTCTGGGCGAACGCTGGGTGTGTATGTGACGTCAAACCAGGAAGAAACTAACTGAACTGATCGCAATGTAGGAGTAAGTCTAGAGCTACTCAGAAACTGCTAAGAAATTTCTATTCGCAATTCTGCTAATCTTTCGTTCGCATTTCTGCTAAGCTAAGATACACTCCCAGAGGGCGGCGGCTTAGCGTGTGCAATGCTGCTAAAAGCAGCTATCGAGCAAACAACTCGGAATGAGGGCCCGCATGTGGAAGGAACCTGACCTTCTTGGAGTCTGCTTCTGAATCTGTCAATTCTTACCCCTCCCCAAAAATATATATATATTTTCAGAAAAGGACAATGATTCCAAAACCTTCCTAGAGTCTGAATCAGCTTCCACATACCCAGCTAAACTGTTCAGCAAGCAGGTATAATTGAGGCTGATGCCCTGGAGAAAATAATGGCCATATCTAATGCTGCTTCCAGTGAACATTGCAGTATGTTTTTTTTATATGAGCTTTATGAGATTTATGCTCTATTGAAAAATCTCCTTCCAATGCATCAGCCCAGGCAACCACTGCCTCTGACATTCAAGCCGAAGCCAAGGCTTGGCCTTATGACTGCCCTAGACAGGAAAAATATATTTTTTTTTAAACCCATCCACTCTCCTATCCATGATGTTGAAAGCAAAGATAATGTAGATTTTTTTCACATCTACTTTAGGAGTCACCTCCCCTTTTTAAACAATCCCCAGCTGGAAGAGGATAATTGGAATTCCATTTCTTAGGAATTCTAAACTTCTTATTGGGTGTAGCCCAAGCCTCTTCCATGATTTCTTTCAGCTGATCTGACCCTGGAAACTCAGGTTTTGGGACGTTTAAACACAGGTGTTGTGAGGACCCCGGGTTCATGTGTGCATTATTCTCGCCTTTTGCTATCTCTGCCTTGAGAAAGGCAGCATTTAAAGCTCTGCACTGCGCCCCGAGGTCGCTACCGAGTTCCCAAGATCACACAGTAAGAGCGCAATAGCAAGGTACAACGGCACCTTTATTTTCATACACACTAATTATACAGGAAAATCTGTAACACACTTTTTACAATATATACAGGTAGCATTAATAATGATTACGATTAAGATTATATCAGAGAAAGAACCACGCAAAAGCAACAACTCCTGTCCCTACACAGTCACTAGCCACCTCAGGGAATACTTGCGTTTGGCGACTCCTTGCGGATACTGGTTCCTGGAAGGGGTGATGGTGTCTGTCTTGCTGATCCCGGCCGCACGGCCTGTGTGAACCCACTACTCTTGCGAGTAGGGTAACCTGGAAAAGTCACCCAGCTCTTGCTGGCACACTTAAGCCAGTTACCTAGGATAGCTCCGGTGAGGGCAATATGCTTAGGTTCGTTATTGTCTGCTGGGCCTCAGGTACCCACGCACAGGCTGACAGGACACTCTCCTGGCAACAGCCTGCGTTCCCTAGTCCGAATCCCCTTCCAATCTCTCTGTTGCCCTTTTGAAACCTCCTAAACTCCCATGATGCTTTGCTCACCTAGTGAGGCTGTAGGGTGCCCCTAATATTTAAAAATGTCCAGGGACACCAGGGACCCCCTGTGGCTTTGGAGTCACTAAGTCTACTGGCAGGCCCTCCAGGACAATAGGCACTAATTATGGAGATAAGAAGGTTGGCTGCCCTGAGGCCATAACCCGAGTCGATCTTAACCCCGTGTAGTCATTTGTGATGTCACAGTCTCTTCAGATGAGTGATGCTTCCTGTGAAGGGGGGGCTGTGAAAGAGGGGGGTCAGCCCTGCACTTCCGGTACATCACATAGCCAGATGTCTTAGATAGTTTACCTGGCTGGGAACCCACCTGACAACAAGCACTTACCCCCATTAGTGCAATACAATACAATCATACATATACCTTTCATAGGCATTGTGTAGGGAGCAAATCAGGGTCTAGAAAGATATTCCCTGAGAGTCACAACCATATAAAAAAAAGGGACAATTACCTAAATGCATACACTCCTGTTATGCCTGCTGCATACAGTAGTATGGGGTGTACTGCTCAGATACGAATAACAGCTGGGTGTTATACAGGATAAAATACAGTTATCTCTGGCATTCTGCCGTTCACGACTGAAGCGCAGGACCAGGCTGGCCAAAAAATATGCAACGCTATGCTGGCATGGCCACGTTCCGTCACACACCTCCCTATTTTTTTCCAGCCACTGCGATTCAGTGACCACAGCTGGAACTCCCACGTTCAGCAACCGTGGGCTCAAAGTGTCATCTGGGTCTGGGCTCCGCAGTTCACAGTTCTTAGCACAACCTCCAGTATCCCAGGTACTCGGTTTGTCACCTTCCTGGGGAAATTGTCTTTCCTTTATGGGTGATCGCCCTCCATTCGCCTCTGGCGCAACTGGGAGGGGCCCAATCTGCGCATGCAAACCAGCATCAGGGAACCTGGCCGGGGACTCTCCTTCTGCTCTTAACGACAGTGCAGACGTTGGCTGCCGGGGAGCAGTGGGTATTAACAATGCGTCTCCCCATGTTCCCCCCTCAAAAGCCTCTACTCCCTTCCTGGGGCTTACATTTACTGACCCCTTAAACAATAATCGCTGGGTCTCACCTGGGCAACTCTCCATCTCTTCCTGCTCACCCACCTCCCAGGGTCTGAGCATAATCCGCACCCCCCTGCCACCCGCAGTGGTGGGTGGGCTCCTCCCACACTGGGCAACAAGGGGGACAATGGCTGCAGAGGAGCAGGGAATATCGGCAATTCTCCACGTGCTCCCCCCTCAAAAGCCTCCCCAAATCCCTCACTTGGGCCTAGCTCCTCCCCTACCCCCTTAAACAACAACTGTGGGGCCTCACCAGGGGGACCTTCCATCTTCTCCAGCTTCCCCAGCCTGACTGGCATAGGGACTGGTGGGTCGACACGGTACATCGGTACTACTGACACCTTCCGGCCACCTCCAGGTGTGTCCTCCCCTTCTCTCGCTGGTGCAGTGCTGGGTAGTGAGGAGTCCTCCTCTGAGGGGCAGGGGGATTGTGCGCTGTGCCTCTTACCATCCACTTCCGGCTCCGATCTTGTATTAGCCATTTCTGGTACCCATGTCTCTTTAGCTCCCGAGTACATACCATATCTCTGATTTCAGCTTCTCATTGTCTGACTCGCTAAACGGGAACAATACTTCAGACTCCTCCTGGGGTGTTAGGGGGGCAGAGTTCACACAGGGCACCTCCATATCCTTCTCTCCCAGCCTAGTACCAGGGGAGACAGCTTGTAACAGCTGCAGGCAGAAGCCCTCTGCCTCTTCTGTCTCTGGAGTCTCTGTAATAACAGGCACATTCTCTGAGCTCTGGTCTGCTATGGGGATATATTCTGGTGCAGCACTCACCCTGGACCCTGGCTCTGCTTCATCCATTGCATGCTCTGGGTGCATCGGTCCGTCCTTCAGGCTCACAGTGTCCAGCCCCACCATACTCACCGGCACCGTGTAGGGTGAATAAATATCCTCTCCAGACTTTTATCTACCCCAGCCCCAGTCTCTGATGTTAGGGCTCCTTCTGAGTCACGGGGCCCTGATGTCACACGGCAGGGACACTCCACAGCTAGCTCCTCATTTTCCAATTCACTAAATGGGAACAGTTCTGTTATTTCTCCTTGCGTCAGTGGGGGGTCTAGTTCTGCAGCTTACTTAGTGTGCATAAGCTGTAGCAGACGGCGCTCCTCAGATTGCCCTCTGCGGCACTGGTACAGCCACTCTGGGGAATTCAACTGTCCCTGTGCCGCTGCGACCTCCTCCGCATCCTCAAAGCATTGCAGGAGACACTGTAGCTGCTCCCACACACTTCTCAGTTCTCCTGGACACAGGACCCATTTCCTGTACACACTGAATGCATGTAGTGGGTCATCCTGTTGCTCATACACCCATCGTATAAGGGTGCGGTGTGAGCGGCTTTCGGTGGGGGTGCTGCATCGTAGCTTCCATTCTGCATTTAGGTCCTCTAGACTCATTTGTGTTAACAGATCGCCCAATTCTGCACGCCACATTTCCTCTGCAGTGGACCCCTCGGTCGTCCACCCAGATGGCACCATCAACTCCTCCTCCCTCTGGGTTCTCTTCGCTGGCTCCTTCCCAGGAGCCAGATCACCTGGTGCTGGTGCGCGTGCCTCAGCGATCCGGCTTCTCTGCATTATCTGCGACATGGAGTTACTCACTTCTGTAACTAATGCTCTCCACTCCAGAGTTCCTAGCAGATGGTCCGCAGCAGCATCACTTTTATACTGCAGAAATTCCTCTGTCAGGTAGGCAACTTTCTCCTCTGTGGTAGCTCCCGTCCACAAGCTAGTCCACAGGCACGCTGCCTCCCAGTGCTCCCAGAAGGGCTGCATCTTTGTGGATGGACTCCTCAGGTCCCATTCCTCAGCCATCCGACTCCATGATGATCCCTCATCCATGAGTTCCCCTGCTCTGGGAGACTTTGGGCACTTCTTGCCTCTCCGCAGGCGCTTCTTTCACGGCGCCATTCTTCCAATGGGCTGCACTAATAGGGCTCAGTCAGCCTCACTTGCTGGACCCCCTCACTTCAGCATCTGTTTCTGGGCTACAGCACACTCTGCTGCTCCCTCGCTTGCAGGGCATGTCCCCCTGGACAAGCGGACACTTAAGCGGAATTTTACCCTCGCTTAATGCCCTCACACATGATCCATTTGCTTCTCCCTGGCATCCCTGCTAGGTTTACAAGAGCTTTCCTCTGTGTGGTTCTATACTACTGGTTTACGGGCTATTGCGCCTTCTGAGCTTGGCCATATATACCGATACGGACCCCTGGCTCTGTTCGGACGTCGTGGGTGTGTGATCCCACTGCTTGCCACCAATTGTGAGGTTACGTATTCTCTGATCACTCAGGTAAACAGTTTAGTAAAGTGGCAAATGCCCTTTATTGTAAATATACACACACAGTACACTAAAACAGTAACTATTACATGCTAGGATGGTATCTCACTTACTAGGTCCCCACAATAGTTTAGAATTACAGTCTCCTGATGTTACATGCCAGCAGTAGTTCTGTGTCTCCTGGTCTGGACTACCAGCTCACACAATACCCTTCGCAACAGATTCTCGCCACTGACGGCACCGCAATGCCTAGTCAGCGCATGCACTCCAGAAGTCCCGCTACTTTCTGACCTTCTGTGTAGATCTCACCCTCACCAGAAGAGCTCACTCTTGTTATATCCTCCCCTGTCTATTCATCACACAAGCTGGTCCGTCAGGAGGTCACAGAGGAGACGAGGTGTCTGGGCTCCTGCACACAATGGGGTGTATGTGATCAGATTACCTGCAGGCTCTATACATAACCTGTTTACTACTGAACCTACTCATCCTAATCACATCTGATTGTACAGCTAGGGGACTTACATTACAATGAATTGTTTACCATGTTAAATAACACTCTGGCATAGACTTATTCCTGTTAATAATTACACACATTGAACACAGTATAACCAAATAAAATACATGTTTCCAATATAACAGATAAATATAACTGTACAATATAATAACACAATACAATATTGCCTAGCATATAATTAATAACATATCGGCAATTAGTGGAGTCCATGGGTAGGACCAGGGCTAGGAAAGTAACCACATGTATTTTACGACTGTGCGACACAACGCGTCGGCTGTGTCGTTACAGGTGTCTTGGTTTTTTAACACAGGCTCTGCTGAATTCTCTAAGGATAGAATGGCTTCATTGCTTTAATTAACTCAGATATATTTCAGAGCTGAAACCTACCTCTTTTTCATATGATGAAGTAGAATAAATTGGGCTTTCATATTCTGATGAATCTGAACAATGTGTAGCCTGTGAGGGTGAAGATTTACTTACCACCGGTTCTGACAAGCTGCTGCTAGGAGTGATACACCAAAGGTGGATCTGCATGTAAGGGCTAATAGTGTAACCCTATCCCTGGTAGAGGATTTTGGAGGAGTTATCCATTCAACTATTGGATAAAGTCTGTGCAAAGATAGCCCAAGGTGGATACATTTGTACCTGAATCTGCCTTGTATTTTTGCTGAAGCTAAAACATTTATGCACACAAACCATCCTGAACCAGATAATGAGAGGATAATACAGCTTTGCAAAACATGGTATGAGTGTCGCTCTTATACATGATAAATAATGAGCACTTCCCAGTCACTTTAACTTTTTTTTTAATGATATCCATCCGACCCTACCCATGCACCACCATTGAGGATCTGCAAAACAAACTGACAGACATATAGTAAAATCAGCATCATACTAGCAGTCAGTCACGTTATACATTAGTATAATAAGCAATATGAGTACATCATCAACTACAATAACATTTTAAGTATGTAGGAGAACACATTTACTGAATCATGTTTTAACAGATCTAACGTATTCAGACACATTGCAAAAGAAACAACAGTAATGGTATACAGACTCATATGCACTAGGCACTTATCTAACTATTCATATTCAAAAGGTACAGTAGATAGTAGAGAGGGATACTTGAAGACTCACCCCGCCTCCAAGATCGATCATACGTTAGCGAACGCTGAGTGGATCCAGATGCTACTAGTGTAAATTGCCGCTCCATGACCTAGTGAACACAGACGCTCAGTGAACACAGATGAATCGGTCACACAGCCGCCTATGCTGCGACCGGGTCCCCTCATGGTAGCGATCAGTGAACACAGACGCACTGGTCACACAGCCGCCCATGCTGTGACCGGGTCCCCTCGTGGTAGCATCTGGGACGGAAGCGAGGAAACAGTTCATGGCAGGAGACAGGGCGGAAACTGGTCATGAACCAGGGGGGGGAGGGGCGACAAGGAGAGCATCTGACTCCCCACTGCTGACATCAAACCCAGGGATCATGGCCTCATACTATTGCTGGAGCCTCTTGATCCCTAAGGCCTAGCGCTGGTGCACCCAGGGTGTCAGCCACGTCAGCTACTGTTTGGTAGTCTCCTCCCAAAGCAGTGCGGCTGTGTTCATATTCCATCTACTAAGCAGAATCGATGCCTTACCTTCTCCCCGTGCTCCGGCCACAGCCTGGTAGCGTCTGCTGGACCTGCTAGTATATCCGAAATAGACGCCCACCGAAACAGCACTGTACTCATGGGTAAGCGTTGTTGTGACCCGGCGGAGAGTTGATCGAGCGACTCTAAGGTACGTATAAGACGTTGTTTAGAAAGATCACTCAAAAAATAGTAAGACTATAAAAATAAAATAAGATTATTACTACCTGAAACACTGAAGTTATCTGGATGGATGGTCCTTGCGGCTGCCCCCTATAATTTCAAGGCTAGGGGGGGTTGTTATTTTGGCAAAAAAGTGACTTCCTATAGAGATACTACATACTGCTATTGACTCTGATGGTAGATACGTACTAGTAGACCATACCCTTTTTGCCTCTCGATATACTTTTTGTAATATTTATGCCCCTAATTCTCATTCTGCTTCATTTTTTTATGTCCAATTGTTTACTCTTGGGAGGTGACTTTAATGTTGTTTCATCCCCGTTTATGGACTCCAGTTCTTCTGCCCGCAGGAGACCGCCCCCTAAGGTCGACATCCCTTTTATCACTCAACAACTAATGCTCACCAATGCATGGAGAGTATTGCACCCCGTTGAAAGATATTTCACATGTCTATCTGCCGTTCATGGATCACTCTCACGAATTGATTATACGTTTTTGTCAGATTCTATATTTTCTAATATAATTGATACTCATATTGAGCCGATGTTTCTTTCTGACCATTCTCTTATCTGGGTGTCTTTTTCTTCCTCTTTAGATGTAGGCTCGTATAAACTCTGGCACTTTCCCTCTTATTTTGCCTCTTCCTCAGGTTTCCGTGAAAAACTTGATTTGTTTTGGGAGGAGTTTAGGCTTGACAACCTTTCTATACTAGAATCTGATCCTATCCTTTTTTTGCAGACATCCTAGGCCATAATTAGGGGGCGTGTAATTCAATACATCTCCCAAGCTAAGAAAGATCATGCTTCCTCGTATAAAATACTACAGTCTCAACTGACAATGGCGTACCAATCTTACAAAACCTCTATTTTTGATCTTCATGGATTCGGTTAAATTGGGCATGGTTCCCAAAGACTGGCGTATAGCGGAGGTAGTGCCGATATTCAAAAAGGGGAGCAAAGCTGAACCAGGTAATTATAGACCAGTTAGTCTTACATCTATAGTGGGGAAAGTATTGGAAGGTATTCTAAGGGACAGTATTCAAAAGTTCCTTGAAGCAAATAAGGTCATTAAAAGGAACCAACATGGATTTGTGAAGGACAGATCAAGTCAGACCAACTTACTTGGCTTTTATGAAACAGTAAATGCGAATCTTGATCAGGGTAAGGAGGTGGATGTAATCTTTTTAGACTTTGCCAAAACTTTCGACACTGTACCACACATGCGTCTTATCTATAAGCTACAAGAAATATTGCTAGGGAGCACAATATGCACTTGGGTCAGTAATTGTTTAGATAATAGGGAGCATCGCATTGTGGTCAATGGATCATTTTCAAATTGGACTAAAGTATTAAGTGGTGTGCCACAAGGGTCTGTACTCGGACCACTTTTGTTCAACATTTTCATCAATGACCTAACAGTAGGTCTAGAGAGCATGGTGTCAATTTTCGCAGACGATACAAAATTGTGTAAGGTTATAAATACGGGGGGGATGCAGAGTCTCTTCAGAATGACTTAACTAAACTGGAAGCATGGGCAGCAAAATGGAGAATGAGATTCAACACAGACAATCGTAAGGTAATGCACTGTGGGGCCAAGATCAAAAATAACACCTACATACTAAATGGGGTAATATTAGGGGATTCTATACTGGAAAAAGACTTAGGGGTTCACATAGATAACAAATTAAGCAGCAGTACCCAAAGTAGGAGTGCAGCAAAGAAGGCCAATAAGATATTAGCATGCATAAAACAGGGAATTGATGCAAGGGACGAGAGTATTATACTCCCATTATATAAATCACTAGTGAGGCCACATCTTGAATACTGTGTGCAATTTTGGGCACCATATTACAAAAAGGATATCCTGGAGCTAGAAAAGGTTCAGAGGCGGGCGACCAAACTAATCAAGGGCATGGAGATGCTGGAATACGAGGAAAGGCTTGCAAGGCTAGGTATGTTTACATTGGAAAAGAGGAGACTAAGAGGGGACATGATCAACATCTACAAATATATAAGGGGTCAATACACAGAGCTCGGGAGGGACCTGTTTTCTATAAGATCAGCACAGAGGACACGTGGTCACTCGCTTAGGTTAGAGGAGAGGAGTTTCCGCACATTGAGGCAAAAAGTTTTTTTCACAGTAAGGACAATACGTGTTTGGAATTCCCTGCCAGAGAGAGTAGTAATGGCAGACTCAGTTAACACCTTTAAGAATGGGTTAGATAAATTATTATTGGATAAAGATATTAAGGGTTATGGTGCGTAGGCACGCTTAATATAACTAGTCCTAACACAAAACTAACTAGTCCTATAATTAGACTGCAAAGGAGACAAATTTGATGGCCTCCTCACCTCTATGGGTGATAGATATACATTTTATAAAGACCACAAATTTTATAGATTCGGCAACAAAATTGGCCGATTACTCTTCAATTTAGTAAAATCTTCTGCTCCCCCATCCCTCATCCACTCTATCCAATGTCCAATGGCACTTATGCCTCCACTGGCAAAGATATTGCTTCTTTATTTCTGGATTTTATGAGGACATATACACCCAGCCTCCCAGGGATATCTTTGCTGAGTCTTCCTTTTGGGAGTCTATTGCCACCCCTTCCATTCTGGCTGATTCACGAGCTCTCATTTGTGCCCCGTTCACTTCCCAAGAAATAGAGGCCGCTATAAAACATCTTAAGCCGGTGAAGTCCCCTGGTCCGCATGGATTCTCGGGGGATTATTATAAAATAGTTTTACCAAGACTGTTAGACCCGTTGGTTCTGGTTTTTAATGCTCTACTTGCCGTCCCCTCAATGCCCAAATATTTTACAGACGCTGTTATCCGTCTGCTGCCAAAACCGGGTAGGTACCCCCACTTACCTGGCTCTTAAAGGCCCATATCTCTAATCAACGTATTCTATAAATTGTTCACAAAGCTTTTGGCGGACAGGATAAAGCATCTGCTTCCTAGGGTTGTTCATCCATACCAAACGGGCTTCATAGTTTGTAGACACTCCTCAGCTAATATCCGTAAGGTTATCGCAGCTTCCCATTACCTACACTCCACTTTAGACCCTAGCACCTCTTACTTGCTATCACTCGACGCTGAAAAAGTGTTCGATCTACAGTAGTTTCCTGGGACCAATTATTTGTCACTCTTAATAAATTTGGCTTCCCTGATCAATTGAGTTTGCTCCTACGAATATTATATACTAACTCCCACTCTCAAATTATTTGTAATGGATACCTATCTGCCCCTATACACTTAGGTAGAGGCACCAGACAGGGCTGCCCTATTTCACCTCTTTAATTCGCATTGGCCATTGAACCCCTAGCGATTGCCCTTTGCTCACTACCTAAATTTCGCGGTATACAAATTGCCCATCATTCTCTCAATATCGCACTGTTTGCAGACGACATGTTGCTGTTCCTTTCTGACCCCTTTACCTCCATTCCAGCCACTTTACATTCCATTAATTCATTTGGCCTCTTTCCTGGGTTCAAAATTAATTATGACAAGTCTGAACTCCTCCCACTGACCTCTTCTGCGTCTGCTCTTCTGTCTTCTTCTTCCTCCTCCTCTGTTCTGTCTATATTTAAACACAATACGTCTAGGTTGAAATATTTGGGCATCTATATCCCGCCCTCTTTGTCCGTTATCTATGACCTTAATTTCTCTCCCATTTTACAAAATATTGCTACACACCTAGATACCTGGTCGTCTTTGCCCTTGTCCCTTATGGGAAGGGTTGCTGTGCTGAAAAGCATTATTTTTCCTATAAACTTCACACGTCCAGATGCATCTGCACATCATTCAAGCTCACATATCTAAATAAATAATGACACTGACAACCAAATGTGGCTTGAAAGGGGTCGGCTTTTATTGACTGAGAGGAAGGCCTATTAAATCTAAACTTGGATGAAAAACTCCCTCTCTAACTAAGGTGGCGAGGAGAAGAACGGTTAAAATATTTATCACACGTAGCATAAAGCAGACAGCACATGAAAATAAAATATCTCAAAATTACAATTGAAATAATATCCTAAATGTTGGAGGGCCTTCTGCCCAGATGTTCCGGGATCGGCCTTCTGCCACCATCCCTGAGGGCCTTCTGCCCAGATGTTCAAGGATCGGCCTTCTGCCACCACCCCTGACCATCCCGAATCCAATGCAACTATGGGCCATCTGCCTTTTCCTCCATGGCCAGGGGTCGACCTCCTGCCACTACCCCTGCCACTACCCCTGCCACAAGATCCACGTATGCTGCTCCCCAACTAATAGCATATGGGATCAATTGGTACGGTGATGCCCATAGTAAAATTATAAAATTAACCAAAACTCAATTCCAAATCTTAAGCAAATTAAACCTAATAAATCAAAATTAAATAACCGTTCTGAACCGGCCAACTGCCAGGTTCCTCCAAACCTGCCACCGCCACCAAAAACCCTAAACTCAATGAACAAACAGGACCTCGAGACTCAGATGATGTCTTCAAAATATGGGCAGACCTGCAGCTGACATGTGAACCCCATCTGACCAGTACAGCTCAATCGCACCCGGGCTAAAAGCTCCTCGTCAAACCCTCCGGGGCACGATGTCCAAATAGATGACAGTACAAGCAGGCCAGTCGGTCATCAACTGCAAAGGATGGCGCCGAATTTCACATCGCATGCTAGGCCAGACCTACGCCCTAAATCGTTGCCCCCACAATGCACAATCAGGAAAAAATGTATAACCCAAACTAACCACAGCCGACAGCAACCATTCGCAGAAACTGTCCCACCAGAGGCCCCTGCACCCCCAGCCAGTGCATAGGCTGCAGCTCCGGGAACCCCTCAACATCACTGGCCACAGATGAAATGGATAGCCAGTAAAACTAAGAATGGCCAATCAACCAAACAATTAGCGGATCTAGCCGCCGTCCTGTAAAAGAATTGTGTCTAAAGGCATGAATAAGTGGAAACTCTTACCCAACATGAGGGTGATAAAACCTAACCGTGACAGGTTGATGGGGAGGGAGGGGGAGTTGGGTCGCCCAATTTGACTTGAGGCAAAAGCAAAATATCCGTCAGCCGGCAAAAACCGCAATTAAAACCGATGGTAAAACAAAAATTCCTCAAGGCCCCCACAATCGCAAAGGCGATTGCGACAAGCGGGTAATCCTCAAAGGGGCCCACTGCCAGGGGAAGGCCTGATATAGCATCTAACTGCACCAAACCTCCCCCTAACCAGTGCCCGGATCTCAATTTCGGACCAACCCACCACTGCGGCGGCAGAAACAGCGCCGATGCGGAAAGAGTGAGTCCCATAATCGACCGGTGACAGACCCAGGTCCAATAAACAGCGCTCCAACAACCGACAGTAAATGGTACCTAGTAAGTGGGGAACCGTCACTATGAACAAGCCCCCCGTCAGGCGAATTAGGCAGAAAGCCCGAATGAGCCCTGGCCGCTACCACCGTGCAAATGCGGCGTATAATGGCCCGACCCACATGGACCCACCACCCCCTGCCCACTACTTTGGTCTTGGGACGCTGAATCTTTCTCCATAAACCGTCGGGGGTGTACGACGCCCTGGCTCGTCAGCATGGGCGAAGCTGCAGCACGGGAGCACGCCACCAGCTCGCCCACCCTGAACGCACCACGATAAGCCAACACAAAACCATCCTCAAAAGGCAAACTTCGCATTCCGAGGAGCCGATCCTCCCCAGCGACCCCAAAACCCACCTCAACAAGAAAACAGCGCCAGGAAAAGGACGTAGTAAAGTCCCTCTCCCTGTGAAGATGCAAAAGCGTGATATGCCCGCACGCACCCGTCCGAAATACGTACGCAACGATCCGTTGACATAAAATCGCTAAACGAAGACAAAAATTAATTCAGGAAAGGTCTTACCCTTATGGCCCCTTTCCCACAGGACACGGTTCCAGCGCTCCCCAAAAAGCCAAATAAATCGCATATGTTGTCAGGTACCTAACGCACAGAATCAGGACCTTCATCACCCCGAGAAGGTGCCAAGGGAGCTAACCGACCAAAGCGTAACCCCTTAAATGGGAAAGGGGGCATCAGCCATTCCGTTACGGACATCCGGAACATGTTTGGCTCGCAACGTGATCTTGTTCACCAAACGTGTCAAAACTATTTGGGCAAGAACCCTAAATACCGGCAAGGAAGTAGACCTCAGTCTCATTATGGCAAAGACAACTCCCGTGTCGTCACACTCCAATCCAACCTCCGTAGTGCGCAGGCAGTGGTCCCATACTTCCAATGCCATCTTCCAATGCCAACTTAACAGGAAAATGCAGAGCAAACCCAGTTTCCTGTGAAGCTATGGAAAATCCAATCCCCTGGCTAACCCGCAGCGCACCCCCTATCCGAGGAATAAGCGCCAAAGCGAAAAGGTCCCAGCGGCAACGTAATGTTGTTCACAAACGTGTCAAAACTATTTGGGCAAGAAACCTAAATACCGGCAAGAAAGTAGACCTCTCTCTCTACATGGCAAAGACCACGCCCATGTCGTCACACTCCAATCCAACCTCCGTAGTGCGCAGGCAGTGGTCCCATACTTCCAATGCCATCTTCCAATGCCAACTTAATAGGAAAATGCAGAGCAACCCCAGTTTCCTGTGAAGCTATGGAAAATCCAATCCCCCTGCTAACCCGCAGCGCACCCCCTATCCGAGGAATAAGCGACAAAGCGAAAAGGTGCCAGCGGCAACGTGATGTTGTTCACAAACGTGTCAAAACTATTTGGGCAAGAAACCTAAATACCGGCAAGGAAGTAGACCTCTCTCTCTACATGGCAAAGACCACGCCCATGTCGTCACATGCAAATCTAACCTCCTCAGTGCACAGGCAGTGGTACCATACTTCCAAAGCCATCTTCCAATGTCAACCTAATAGGAAAATGCAGAGCAACCCCAGTTTCCTGTTAAGCTATGGTCAATTTAATCCACCGGCTAACTCGCAGCGCACCACCTATCCGAGGAGTAAGCGCCAAAGCGAAAAGGTTCCTGCTGCGTCCGTCAAAACTCCAAGACTATACTGGGCACAGCCGGTTCAAGCTACAAAACATACCCCGTTAAATTGGAAAAGGAAGGCGTCCCAAACGCGCAATTCCTACAAATCCCATGAAATAATCTCAAAATGACGCAGACTCCTAATTCCTACTGACGCTTTTAAATCCCTACAAAAACACCCTGCCGGTGAAGTCAAGCGAACTCACTCTAAATAGTGCCGTCTGAAGAGCGCGTTTGCCTGTAACTAGCACTAACAATACCCCATCATGGAGACGGCGCATATTATCTTCTGTATGCCTGCAAAGACCCGCCGGAGTATCAATTTGGATACCCCAATGCACCAAAGAATCCATAGGACCCTCTGTCTTTTCACCCGCAATTGTCACTCTACAAACCTCAAACAATGCAAGCGAGCAGTGTAGCAAAATCCTACCAATCCGAATGGGGCAGGGTAAAAGAAAAATCCTCCAGGTAGTGCATAATTTGAATACCCCAATACACCAAAGAAAACATAGGACCCTCTGTATTTTACCCGCAATAGGCACTCGAAAAACCTCAAACCATTCAAGCTAGTAGTTTAGCAGAAACATACCGATCCAAATTCGGGGGGGGGGGGAGGTTAAAAGAAATTCCTCCAGGTAGTGCATAATTCCCAGCTCCCCCGAGGCCTCTTGTAAACCCAGTGTAAGAATGTGCTAAAAAAATAAAATAAAAAATGCAAACTATGCGCAAGAAATTGAACTACCCATGGGCAAAAATACGAAACGCCGACGGGTGCAAAGGAAGGAGGTTGAAATCCGACTCGACAACCAATACGCACATGAGCATCCTGCTGCCAAGCGATCTGACCCTCTCCAATGCAGAGTCAAAGGACATGCAAACCACCCTACATTGTACCCCCGGGATAGCATCATTCACTGATGCCCCCTAAATGATCTGAAGGATCCTGCATAAGCCCAAAGGTCCCATCGACCTTTCACGGGATAACCCACACCGGTGACAGCGTGAAATCCCAACTGGGAGCCATCCGACAGGCCCCAACATGCATCCGAAATGAACCACAGCAGAGACCGCCGCCTTCGAAAAGTCCGGGAAACACGCGCGGAGCTTAAGTGCCACATGAAAAAGACCAGAATTGACTAGCAATATGTAAGAAGAAGCCAACAGTAAAACCTGGTCGCAGCAACCCCGCGTCGGCCCGACGCGGATATTAACGCGGCCCGACGCGGATATCAACGCCGCCCAGGGAAAAGCACCAGCTATTTAATAGAGATGAGCGCCTGAAATTTTTCGGGTTTTGTGTTTTGGTTTTGGGTTCGGTTCCGCGGCCGTGTTTTGGGTTCGAACGCGTTTTGGCAAAACCTCACCGAATTTTTTTTGTCGGATTCGGGTGTGTTTTGGATTCGGGTGTTTTTTTCAAAAAACACTAAAAAACAGCTTAAATCATAGAATTTGGGGGTCATTTTGATCCCAAAGTATTATTAACCTCAAAAACCATAATTTACACTCATTTTCAGTCTATTCTGAATACCTCACACCTCACAATATTATTTTTAGTCCTAAAATTTGCACCGAGGTCGCTGTGTGAGTAAGATAAGCGACCCTAGTGGCCGACACAAACACCGGGCCCATCTAGGAGTGGCACTGCAGTGTCACGCAGGATGTCCCTTCCAAAAAACCCTCCCCAAACAGCACATGACGCAAAGAAAAAAAGAGGCGCAATGAGGTAGCTGTGTGAGTAAGATTAGCGACCCTAGTGGCCGACACAAACACCGGGCCCATCTAGGAGTGGCACTGCAGTGTCACGCAGGATGGCCCTTCCAAAAAACCCTCCCCAAACAGCACATGACGCAAAGAAAAAAAGAGGCGCAATGAGGTAGCTGTGTGAGTAAGATTAGCGACCCTAGTGGCCGACACAAACACCGGGCCCATCTAGGAGTGGCACTGCAGTGTACATACAATTATGGACGGGCTGCCGAGTGCCGACACAGAGGTAGCCACAGCCGTGAACTACCGCACTGTACTGTGTCTGCTGCTAATATATAGACTGGTTGATAAAGAGATAGTATACTCGTAACTAGTATGTATGTATAAAGAAAGAAAAAAAAACCACGGTTAGGTGGTATATACAATTATGGACGGGCTGCCGAGTGCCGACACAGAGGTAGCCACAGCCGTGAACTACCGCACTGTACTGTGTCTGCTGCTAATATAGACTGGTTGATAAAGAGATAGTATACTCGTAACTAGTATGTATGTATAAAGAAAGAAAAAAAAACCACGGTTAGGTGGTATATACAATTATGGACGGGCTGCCGAGTGCCGACACAGAGGTAGCCACAGCCGTGAACTACCGCACTGTACTGTGTCTGCTGCTAATATATAGACTGGTTGATAAAGAGATAGTATACTCGTAACTAGTATGTATGTATAAAGAAAGAAAAAAAAACCACGGTTAGGTCACTGGTATATACAATTATGGACGGGCTGCGGAGTGCCGACACAGAGGTAGCCACAGCCGTGAACTACCGCACTGTACTGTGTCTGCTGCTAATATATAGACTGGTTGATAAAGAGATAGTATACTCGTAACTAGTATGTATGTATAAAGAAAGAAAAAAAAACCACGGTTAGGTGGTATATACAATTATGGACGGGCTGCCGAGTGCCGACACAGAGGTAGCCACAGCCGTGAACTACCGCACTGTACTGTGTCTGCTGCTAATATATAGACTGGTTGATAAAGAGATAGTATACTCGTAACTAGTATGTATGTATAAAGAAAGAAAAAAAAACCACGGTTAGGTCACTGGTATATACAATTATGGACGGGCTGCCGAGTGCCGACACAGAGGTAGCCACAGCCGTGAACTACCGCACTGTACTGTGTCTGCTGCTAATATATAGACTGGTTGATAAAGAGATAGTATACTCGTAACTAGTATGTATGTATAAAGAAAGAAAAAAAAACCACGGTTAGGTCACTGGTATATACAATTATGGACGGGCTGCCGAGTGCCGACACAGAGGTAGCCACAGCCGTGAACTACCGCACTGTACTGTGTCTGCTGCTAATATATAGACTGGTTGATAAAGAGATAGTATACTCGTAACTAGTATGTATGTATAAAGAAAGAAAAAAAAACCACGGTTAGGTGGTATATACAATTATGGACGGGCTGCCGAGTGCCGACACAGAGGTAGCCACAGCCGTGAACTACCGCACTGTACTGTGTCTGCTGCTAATATATAGACTGGTTGATAAAGAGATAGTATACTCGTAACTAGTATGTATGTATAAAGAAAGAAAAAAAAACCACGGTTAGGTCACTGGTATATACAATTATGGACGGGCTGCCGAGTGCCGACACAGAGGTAGCCACAGCCGTGAACTACCGCACTGTACACTGGTTGATAAAGAGATAGTAGTATACTCGTAACAACTAGTATGACGACGGTATAAAGAATGAAAAAAAAAACCACGGTTAGGTGGTATATAATACAATTATGGTTGGACGGACTGCCTGCCGAGTGCCGACACAGAGGTAGCCACAGCCGTGAACTACCGCACTGTACACTGGTTGATAAAGAGATAGTAGTATACTCGTAACAACTAGTATGACGACGGTATAAAGAATGAAAAAAAAACCACGGTTAGGTGGTATATAATACAATTATGGTTGGACGGACTGCCTGCCGAGTGCCGACACAGAGGTAGCCACAGCCGTGAACTACCGCACTGTACACTGGTTGATAAAGAGATAGTAGTATACTCGTAACAACTAGTATGACGACGGTATAAAGAACGAAAAAAAAACCACGGTTAGGTGGTATATATTATAATACAATTATGGATGGACGGACTGCCTGCCGAGTTCCGACACAGAGGTAGCCACAGCCGTGAACTACCGCACTGTACACTGGTTGATAAAGAGATAGTAGTATACTCGTAACAACTAGTATGACGACGGTATAAAGAACGAAAAAAAAACCACGGTTAGGTGGTATATATTATAATACAATTATGGTTGGACGGACTGCCTGCCGAGTTCCGACACAGAGGTAGCCACAGCCGTGAACTACCGCACTGTACACTGGTTGATAAAGAGATAGTAGTATACTCGTAACAACTAGTATGACTATGACGACGGTATAAAGAAAGAAAAAAAAAACCACGGTTAGGTGGTATATAATACAATTATGGATGGACGGACTGCCTGCCGAGTGCCGACACAGAGGTAGCCACAGCCGTGAACTACCGCACTGTACTGTGTCTGCTGCTAATATAGACTGGTTGATAAAGAGATAGTATACAATACTACTAATATACTGGTGGTCAGGCACTGGTCACCACTAGTCACACTGGCAGTGGCACTCCTGCAGCAAAAGTGTGCACTGTTTAATTTTAATATAATATTATTTATCATGTACTCCTGGCTCCTGCTATAACAACCTGCAGTGCTCCCCAGTCTCCCCCACAATTATAAGCTTTATATACAATACATTGATGTGCAGCACACTGGGCTGAGCAGTGCACACAGACTGAGTCACTGTGTGACTGTGTATCGTTTTTTTCAGGCAGAGAACGGATATATTAAATAAAACAAACAACTGCACTGTCTCTGGTGGTCACTGGTCACTGTGGTCGTCAGTCACTAAACTCTGTCTGCACTCTGCACTCTCTTCTAATCTACAGTATCACAGCAATCTCTCTCTCTCTCTCTCTTCTAAATCTAATCTAAATGGAGAGGACGCCAGCCACGTCCTCTCCCTATCAATCTCAATGCACATGTGAAAATGGCGGCGACGCGCGGCTCCTTATATAGAATCCGAGTCTCGCGATAGAATCCGAGCCTCGCGAGAATCCGACAGCGTCATGATGACGTTCGGGCGCGCTCGGGTTAACCGAGCAAGGCGGGAAGATCCGAGTCGCTCGGACCCGTGAAAAAAAAAGTGAAGTTCGTGCGGGTTCGGATTCAAAGAAACCGAACCCGCTCATCTCTACTATTTAATCGGAGAGGGAGCCTTACCCCACGACAGAGCCCGGCGGACTGCGGTTCAGCCGAGATGACTGCGTAGCAGCCCCCTTTTGTCGCTGGATTGCTGCAGCCTTAGATAGCATGGCTCCTCGCCACACCTAATGACGAAGTGCCGAAATGACACTTCCCTTCCGACTCACACTGGCCAATGTGACATGCAAAGCAGTTACCGCTCCCCGCACACGATGGGCCTGCCCTAAAGCCATAACACCACGGGCCAGGCAGCTTCCCACACTATAAAGCCATAACCTTCGGTGGCGACTCCGGCGACCTGGGTAACGAGAAAATGCAGCGCCCATGTTGCTACCCTATAAAAACCTCATCATATTGTCTCCGCTTATCCCCAGTATGTAGTGAAACTAATATGAATAGAGATCGGTAGCGCGTCACCCTCCTATTTTCCTAAAATTCAAACAACAAACCGCAAATATACACATCCATCTAACCCCCTTCTGATAAAAATGGAAGGTATCTGCCCCCCGTCCAATCTTCATTGCTGCTAGCAACGCTCCTATAATCACTGGTCAGTGCGAATATGGTAATCAAACGACCGTCCCGTGACCGGTCCCGAGTAAGCCAGGGAAGAGTAAATAACCCGCCGTATGTGCTTCTTCCTACTGCGCTGAGTGGAGCCCTTACTCGTACACCTGCTTGCAACCGAGGATGAGGACCGGGTACCAGAGTCCACTCCACTACCGAGGCTACCCACACTCTCCCTGGACCAGTTCAGATCCTAAGAAGACTCACCATCCTGCGCAGCCACGGCCGCAGATGCTGTTCCGCATTGCCACGTATGGACGCTACCCCTCTGTCCATGGCGATTTGCGACCTGTGCTCTGTGGAAACAAAAGAGACATCGTTCCCAGACGCAGGTGCAGGCGGCCTGCTCAGGCCGGAAACCAGGCCCAGGCAACCAGATAAACGTATTGATGTCAACACCAGGTATACCCCGTCGGCATCAAGGACCCCAGTGAGCCCACGCAGTCCACTGCCGAAGGGCCCTAAAACAAGCTAATCCTGGCCTGTGTGCACCACCTAATCTGCCTATTACTGGCATTACCGCACGCGCCTAAACCCTGCACGCTCCCATCCCCAGAAGTGGTCTGGCATCTGTCTCAGTAGCGCCATTAGCGGGCTCCCCGGCACAAACTGCTAAAGGAGCTTGACTACCTCGCACAGACCTCCTGTCAGCACTACCCTGAGTCCCCTTGAGATGAGTGCGGCCTGTTCCGCAAGCCAGGAGCGCACGCGCTCCACAGCCCGGCCAGGCGCCGCACTTCCCCGGACCCCGCGGCTCGGCGGCCCCCACCGGCAACGGAGCACTTGTCCGAGCACGCCGCCCCATGCCACAACTGAGCTGTCTGCAGCGCCCACCACCGGAGCGGCCGGCGCCGGAGACGCTCCCTGTGGCTGCACACGAGCCGGAGGGCGAGCCCACCCCCGTATGAGAGAGAGAGAGAGAGAGAGAAATGGAGCAGAAAATAGATAGAAAACAGAGTAAACCAGTTAATAATGGTGGTCATTCCGAGTTGTTCGCTCGCAAGCTGTTTTTAGCAGATTTACTCACGCTAAGCCGCCGCCTACTGGGAGTGAATCTTAGCATCTTAAAATTGCGAACGAAAGATTCGCAATATTGCGAATCTCTGTGCAGTTTCTGAGTAGCTCGAGACTTACTCTGCCAGTGCGATCAGTTCAGTGCTTGTCGTTCCTGGTTTGACGTCACAAACACACCCAGCGTTCGCCCAGACACTCCTCCGTTTCTCCAGCCACTCCCGCGTTTTTCCCAGAAACGGTAGCGTTTTTTCCCACACGCCCCTAAAACGGCCTGTTTCCGCCCAGAAACACCCACTTCCTGTCAATCACATTACGATCAACAGAACGATGAAAAAACCGTGAGTAATATTCCTAACTGCATAGCAAATTTACTTGGCGCAGTCGCAGTGCGAACATTGTGCATGCGCAAGAAGCGGAAAATCGCTGCGATGCGAAGAAAATTACCGAGCGAACAACTCGGAATGACCACCAATAATACAGTACAGAATCACACTACTTATCAGTCCAACGATAAAACTGGAAAGAGGCAGAAACTTCTAGGCTGAATTCCTACATCCCTAGCTGCACACCCCTGACTCTATCACCACCAATCAAATCCAAACAGCACATACACAATGTTCCACCCCCAAAAGCCTTAACCCCTGACAAGCCACAGTGATGCTTTGGCTGACATGCTAAAATGCCCAGTCCGGTGAGTTTATGCTGTTCTGGCACACAGGATGCCCTACACAGTCTAACTGTGTTATCTTATCCAGATGCTGCCATATGCTCTGTCGAAGCCAGATCTCCGATACTGTGAAAAACTTTTTACCAAATTTCTATGGTCTGGTAAAAGACCCCGTGTAGCCCTAGCTAAACTCAAGCTACGCAAAAATACGGGTGGCCTGGCTGTGCCAGATATATCCGCTTTTACCAAAGCAGTGGCATTTAGATATATATTTGACTGGTTGCTCTCTCGCTCTACCTACTCTAATTATGATTTAGAACAAACACTTTGTGCTCCATTTGATCCCACGCTTTGCTTCATACCCCTAAAACTATCCTTCCTTCCTTAGCTCGTACTAACCCTCTCTTTTGGGATGCTTATTTGGCATGGTGGTCTGTAAACAAATCACTTAAGAGAAACCCGGCTCCCTCCAAATGTATTACTTTTTGTGGCAATCCATATTTTCCAGCGGCTCTAGATAATGTGCGGTTCTTTCACTGGCGTCAAAGGGGCATTGCATTGATTAAGGATGTCTTCAACCCAGGGGGTGTCTTACTGTCTTTTTCTGATTTGATTGAGAAATACCAGATCCCACGTGTAGACTTCTTTATGTACCTGCAACTAAGACATTATGGGGGTCATTCCGAGTTGATTGCTAGCTGCTTTCGTTTGCTGTGCAGTGATCAGGCCAAAAACCGGCACTTCTGCGCATGCGTATGCGGTGCAATGCACATGTGCGTCGTACTATTACAACGAACGATGTAGTTTCACACAAGATCTAGAGACACTTTTCAGTCGCACTGCTGGCCGCAAAGTGATTAACAGGAAGAGGGCGTTTCTGGGTGTCAACTGACTGTTTTCAGGGAGTGTTCAAAAAAACGCAGGCGTGCCAGGAAAAACCAAGGCGTGGCTGGCCAAACGCAGGGCATGTTCGTGACATCAAAACAGGAACTGAACAGTCTGAAGTGATCGCAAGCGCTGAGTAGGTCTGAAGCTACTCTGAAACTGCACAAAATTATTTTGTAGCCGCTCTGCGATCCTTTTGTTTGCACTTCTGCTAAGCTGAAATACACTCCCAGTGGAAGGCGGCATAGCGTTTGCATGGCTGCTAAAAACTGCTAGCGAGCGAACAACTCGGAATGACCCCCTATGTCCTTTCTCTGCCTCCCTTTTATGACCCGAACCTTGACATAGACCCTCTCACACATATTGTGGCCTTAGTGTCGCTTTCACCTTATAAAACATCTTATATTTATTGGGACATTTTGTCTGGATTTGAAACAAAGCTCTGGCCCTCGACAATCAAGAGTTGGGAAACTGATTACCTCTCTCCCATAACATACAAAGAGTTGACTGACAATTTTACTAATATTCTCAAAGCGCTCCACTCGACACAGCTACAGGAGACACATATTAAATTTACGCACAGCTGGCCAAAGGAAACATATGGTCACTTCTGAATCCGGGAAATGTCAGAAGTGCGGGACCCCCAATGCTTTATTCCTTCACTGTTTTTGGAGCTGCCCCAAAATAAAGAAATTCTGGTACAAGGTTTTATGGTTCATAAATTCCACATTTCATCTCAGGTTGAAGGTAGACTGCAAAGCAATGCTTGGTTTGCTCTTTTCTGATTGGGGCATCCCGCCACAAAAGAGACATCTTATTCCACTGTTATATGTTATTTTAACATTGGGGAAAAAACTGATCCTTACTAATTGGATTATTAAATCCCCACCTAGACTTGACACTCTATGTTCTTGCCTTGTCCGTACTTTGTACTTAGATCGCCAATCCACCATGCCTAATGTTGAATGTAATGTTATACGTTTTTACAAAAAGTGGGATCCATTTATAGAATCCTTGGACTCCTCTCACCAACAGCATGTGTTGTCTTTGTTTGATTTGATGAATTGGTCCTTATTACGCCAACTTACCATTGACACTTAACGATGCAGATAAGCAATTACCCCTCATCTTTTTGCATGTATCGTGAGACCGGTCATGGTTTTGATTTCATCCTGTCATATGTCTGTTGCAGAAAAGTTCTTTTGTATATTTGCTGACTCCGACTCCATACCCTATGTCCCTCCCTACCTTCCCTTTCTAGATCTGTCCCTCTTGCTCTCTCTCTGTCTGTCTTCTCTATTTTAATTTTGTTGTGTGTACTATCTGTGCATGTCCTCTGTATTGCTTGATTGAATGTTTGATCCTCGAATATGTCTTTATGGTTCTTGCTACAAGTAGAGATGAGCGGGTTCGGTTTCTTTGAATCCGAACCCGCACGAACTTCACTTTTTTTTCCACGGGTCCGAGCGACTCGGATCTTCCCGCCTTGCTCGGTTAACCCGAGCGCGCCCGAACGTCATCATGACGCTGTCGGATTCTCGCGAGGCTCGGATTCTATCGCGAGACTCGGATTCTATATAAGGAGCCGCGCGTCGCCGCCATTTTCACTCGTGCATTGAGATTGATAGGGAGAGGACGTGTCTGGCGTCCTCTCCATTAGAATAGAGATAGATAGATTAGATAGAGAGAGATTGTGCAGAGTCGCAGACAGAGTTAGTTTACCACAGTCAGTGACCAGTGCAGTTGCTAGTTAACTTTTATTTAATATAATATATCCGTTCACTTCTCTCTGCTATATCCGTTCTCTGCCTGAAAAAAAAAACGATACACAGCACAGTCAGTCACACAGTGTGACTCAGTCTGTGTGCACTCAGCTCAGCCCAGTGTGCTGCACAGTCATCAATGTATAAATTAAAAGCTTATAATTAATTGTGGGGGAGACTGGGGAGTACTGCAGGTTGTTAGCAGGAGCCAGGAGTACAATTATATTAATTAACAGTGCACACTTTTGCTGCAGGAGTGGTGACCAGTGCCTGACCACCAGTATAGTATTGTTGTATACTACTAATATCTCTTTAAATATCAACCAGTCTATATTAGCAGCAGACACAGTACAGTGCGGTAGTTCACGGCTGTGGCTACCTCTGTGTCGGCACACGGCAGGCAGTCCGTCCGACCAGAATTGTATTATTTATTATTATATACCTACCACCTAACCGTGGTTTTTTTTTCATTCTTTATACCGTCATAGTGTCATCCTAATTGTTACGAGTATACTACTATCTCTTTATCAACCAGTGTACAGTGCGGTAGTTCACGGCTGTGGCTACCTCTGTGTCGGCACACGGCAGGCAGTCCGTCCGACCAGAATTGTATTATTTATTATTATATACCTACCACCTAACCGTGGTTTTTTTTTCATTCTTTATACCGTCATAGTGTCATCCTAATTGTTACGAGTATACTACTATCTCTTTATCAACCAGTGTACAGTGCGGTAGTTCACGGCTGTGGCTACCTCTGTGTCGGCACACGGCAGGCAGTCCGTCCGACCAGAATTGTATTATTTATTATTATATACCTACCACCTAACCGTGGTTTTTTTTTCATTCTTTATACCGTCATAGTGTCATCCTAATTGTTACGAGTATACTACTATCTCTTTATCAACCAGTGTACAGTGCGGTAGTTCACGGCTGTGGCTACCTCTGTGTCGGCACACGGCAGGCAGTCCGTCCGACCAGAATTGTATTATTTATTATTATATACCTACCACCTAACCGTGGTTTTTTTTTCATTCTTTATACCGTCATAGTGTCATCCTAATTGTTACGAGTATACTACTATCTCTTTATCAACCAGTGTACAGTGCGGTAGTTCACGGCTGTGGCTACCTCTGTGTCGGCACACGGCAGGCAGTCCGTCCGACCAGAATTGTATTATTTATTATTATATACCTACCACCTAACCGTGGTTTTTTTTTCATTCTTTATACCGTCATAGTGTCATCCTAATTGTTACGAGTATACTACTATCTCTTTATCAACCAGTGTACAGTGCGGTAGTTCACGGCTGTGGCTACCTCTGTGTCGGCACACGGCAGGCAGTCCGTCCGACCAGAATTGTATTATTTATTATTATATACCTACCACCTAACCGTGGTTTTTTTTTCATTCTTTATACCGTCATAGTGTCATCCTAATTGTTACGAGTATACTACTATCTCTTTATCAACCAGTGTACAGTGCGGTAGTTCACGGCTGTGGCTACCTCTGTGTCGGCACACGGCAGGCAGTCCGTCCGACCAGAATTGTATTATTTATTATTATATACCTACCACCTAACCGTGGTTTTTTTTTCATTCTTTATACCGTCATAGTGTCATCCTAATTGTTACGAGTATACTACTATCTCTTTATCAACCAGTGTACAGTGCGGTAGTTCACGGCTGTGGCTACCTCTGTGTCGGCACACGGCAGGCAGTCCGTCCGACCAGAATTGTATTATTTATTATTATATACCTACCACCTAACCGTGGTTTTTTTTTCATTCTTTATACCGTCATAGTGTCATCCTAATTGTTACGAGTATACTACTATCTCTTTATCAACCAGTGTACAGTGCGGTAGTTCACGGCTGTGGCTACCTCTGTGTCGGCAGTCGGCAGGCAGTCCGTCCATCCATAATTGTATTATTATTATAATATATACCACCTAACTGTGGTTTTTTTTTCATTCTTTATACCGTCGTCATAGTGTCATACTAGTTGTTACGAGTATACTACTATCTCTTTATCAACCAGTGTACAGTGCGGTAGTTCACGGCTGTGGCTACCTCTGTGTCGGCAGTCGGCAGGCAGTCCGTCCATCCATAATTGTATTATTATTATAATATATACCACCTAACCGTGGTTTTTTTTTCATTCTTTATACCGTCGTCATAGTGTCATACTAGTTGTTACGAGTATACTACTATCTCTTTATCAACCAGTGTACAGTGCGGTAGTTCACGGCTGTGGCTACCTCTGTGTCGGCACTCGGCAGCCCGTCCATAATTGTATATACCACCTAACCGTGGTTTTTTTTTCTTTCTTTATACATACATACTAGTTACGAGTATACTATCTCTTTATCAACCAGTCTATATATTAGCAGCAGACACAGTACAGTGCGGTAGTTCACGGCTGTGGCTACCTCTGTGTCGGCACTCGGCAGCCCGTCCATAATTGTATACTAGTATCCAATCCATCCATCTCCATTGTTTACCTGAGGTGCCTTTTAGTTGTGCCTATTAAAATATGGAGAACAAAAATGTTGAGGTTCCAAAATTAGGGAAAGATCAAGATCCACTTCCACCTCGTGCTGAAGCTGCTGCCACTAGTCATGGCCGAGACGATGAAATGCCAGCAACGTCGTCTGCCAAGGCCGATGCCCAATGTCATAGTACAGAGCATGTCAAATCCAAAACACCAAATATCAGTAAAAAGCCTCTTTTTTTCTTTGCGTCATGTGCTGTTTGGGGAGGGTTTTTTGGAAGGGACATCCTGCGTGACACTGCAGTGCCACTCCTAGATGGGCCCGGTGTTTGTGTCGGCCACTAGGGTCGCTAATCTTACTCACACAGCTACCTCATTGCGCCTCTTTTTTTCTTTGCGTCATGTGCTGTTTGGGGAGGGTTTTTTGGAAGGGCCATCCTGCGTGACACTGCAGTGCCACTCCTAGATGGGCCCGGTGTTTGTGTCGGCCACTAGGGTCGCTAATCTTACTCACACAGCTACCTCATTGCGCCTCTTTTTTTCTTTGCGTCATGTGCTGTTTGGGGAGGGTTTTTTGGAAGGGACATCCTGCGTGACACTGCAGTGCCACTCCTAGATGGGCCCGGTGTTTGTGTCGGCCACTAGGGTCGCTAATCTTACTCACACAGCTACCTCATTGCGCCTCTTTTTTTCTTTGCGTCATGTGCTGTTTGGGGAGGGTTTTTTGGAAGGGCCATCCTGCGTGACACTGCAGTGCCACTCCTAGATGGGCCCGGTGTTTGTGTCGGCCACTAGGGTCGCTAATCTTACTCACACAGCTACCTCATTGCGCCTCTTTTTTTCTTTGCGTCATGTGCTGTTTGGGGAGGGTTTTTTGGAAGGGACATCCTGCGTGACACTGCAGTGCCACTCCTAGATGGGCCCGGTGTTTGTGTCGGCCACTAGGGTCGCTTATCTTACTCACACAGCGACCTCGGTGCAAATTTTAGGACTAAAAATAATATTGTGAGGTGTGAGGTATTCAGAATAGACTGAAAATGAGTGTAAATTATGGTTTTTGAGGTTAATAATACTTTGGGATCAAAATGACCCCCAAATTCTATGATTTAAGCTGTTTTTTAGTGTTTTTGGAAAAAAACACCCGAATCCAAAACACACCCGAATCCGACAAAAAAAATTCGGTGAGGTTTTGCCAAAACGCGTTCGAACCCAAAACACGGCCGCGGAACCGAACCCAAAACCAAAACACAAAACCCGAAAAATTTCAGGCGCTCATCTCTAGCTACAAGTCTAATCTGATACTGGTTCTTTGAGCCCATTGTACTGTAGTATACCTTTTCAAGGGGCATTATGCTATAAGTATATTTCCCTAGTGTACCCCATATCCTGTTTCGGAGACAGCACAAATGTTTATATCTTTCTCTGCTTTATTGTGAAAACCCAATAAATATATTTAAAAAAATAAATAAAAATAAAATAAGAAAGCTTAGGGCTGCTTAAAAACAGCAGCCCTCTGACCATGGTCCGTCTCCTGCTGCACCAAACAAAAAACTGATATGCCTGAGCCAGGGGGTGGGGATATATGGATGGGCCCGTTGCATGCTGGGATGCCGGAAAGCTTTGACCGATTGGTGCAAATTTGCTGTCACTCCATCATATCCCATTGTTATCCTGTGGATAACCTGTGGACCCTGCAGGAGAATAATTTGCTTCTCCTTTTTTTCATATATTGTACCTCCTAGACCATTTCCTTCTTCATGAGGCTTGAGGCCTGCATTTCTCTTACGCAGAGGCTCCCCCTTTATTCCCTCAATAATTCCTCTTTCCTTCCATCATCAAAAGTACATATAATGGTTTATGCTATACTATGTTGATGTATGGAAATTATTTATTGACATATATGTCATGTATTGTATATAAATATACAATACTGACATATATGTCATGTATTGTATATTTATATACTTCTGCTTTATAAACTTTAAAAAAAAAGTATTTGGGTGAAATGTACTAAAGAGCGGTATTGTGAAACCACCAGTGTTTGGTACTTCTTTAATAGTTTTAAAACCACGGTAATAACTAAAAGCAAAATGCCTTTTCTTTTTGCGGAAACTCCGAGCAGCAGGTTTGCAGAAACCGACTCTTGTTAATTTTTACAGCTGTGTGATTGAGACTTGTTGACCTATGCAATCACGGTGTGGTATGGTAATGACAACAGTTCTGATCTTGTTGCCTTGGATAGAGTCATTAAATCTGCGGAGAGGATCATTGGCCAATCCCAGCCTAGATTGGTGGATGTATTCGCTGCAAGGAGTCTGTCCAAGGCAAATAAGATGATTGGAGATAGTAGCCACCCATGTAATGTGTTCTTTTCCCTTTTGCCGTCAGGGAGATGTTATAAGTGTCTGGGATGCTGAACCAGTAGGCTGAGGAATAGTTTCCTCCCCTCTGTGATTCTTAGTTTGAATTCTCAGCTTTGCTAATTTCATTTTTTGATGTATTTTTATATGATATGAGTGAAATGTATGCAATTTCGCTATACATGTTTCATGCTGTAGTGACAATAAGTTACTCTTATCTTATCTTATCAAAACTGCACCCCATCCCAAAAAAATATATAAATCACAGTAATACAAAGTGCCATTAATTGCCTTCACTCTTCTTCTATCTGTGTCTAATATAATCCCCAAAAATAAAAATACTAATACACACAAAGTATTCAGCAGACCTCCCTGACACAAAATGAGTTAATTTTCAAGTGTACATCTATATAATAGATCACCAACGTGTGAGTGATCACTCATTCCTTGGATTAGAATTGGAGAACAAAAAAAAGGTATAAGGGAGTAAGTTATGTATGTTAATTCAACTTTACAATTATGGATGCATAGTTATTTTTTTAATTAGATTTGCAAATTAAGCACAGGTTTTAGAGACTAATTATACTTGCATCACTGGGGTAACAAAGTTTCCACTTCAGGTTCTTGTTTTTTTGCACAACACCCAGGCCAGAAGTACTAGGATGCACTCTAGCAATTTTAAGCATGTGGCTGGTAGCCTTTGGGACAAGGAACCTGACATTTTTTTTTTACTGTATATTCCCCTGTTGTATCTAGTCTCGTGCTGACCAGAGGATACTTGTTTTTTTTCCGATGATAGTGGAAAAATCCACTGAAATTAATGGATTATTGATTTTTACATAGCATTTACACTTGTCATTTTTTTCTTAAGTTTTTAACACAAAAGCAATACCAGCAGGTACAGTAACAACCCTTAAGATATCTCTAAAAGGCAAATTAATTATTTTTTGAGGCTTGGTCTTATTAATTATTAGTGCTTATCACAACATAAGATATTAAGGCTAATGGCAATGAAAAATACATTCAGTGACAGGAGCTTGACCCTGCGATGTGTAAAAAGTAAAGCGATCAATTATTTTACTTCCAGGTTCAGACCTGCTGACTGCACATGTGTTGGTGACTATTCTACAAATCCCTCTCCCGGTAACGTTTGTGATCTGTAGCCCATAGGCTACATTGGCTAATGCCAGGGCCAACCTCTATATTGGAGATATCTGCTGTGGTCCCCTGTACATACATCCAGGAAATTCCTAGTATTTGCAGATAGTACCCGAAAAACTTGTTTTCAGGGACTATCCCACAAATATTGTTTGATAAATATACCCCTAACTGTATTAATTATTTCAGTATGGTCATAGTTATACAATTAGAGAGATCCTATAAGGCAAGTAATTTAGATGTTTCAAAGAATAAACAATAATAATGGGTAAAATAAATTTATAACACTTATTTCTAGGCATCATTACTGAGGTTTTAACAACATGAAATGAGTGCATACATTTATCTGTCTGATGCATTTAGCTTCTTTAATAAAAATCATGTCATTCCTATTTAAGAAAAAAAGATATACAGTTAGACAGATGTGCAGCACATCCAATAAGAAGGTGACTTTACAATATTCCCAAGCGCATTTTCCTACCTTTAGAAAAGTAGGAATTGACTTCAGCATATTGACTAGAAAATCTATATGTGCACAAACAGTGAGAGTGAATGTTTCTTTTAAGTACATACCAGACACTAAAAAACTCATTTTCTTCTTGTAGCAACTTAGTTCTAGTTTGGTGCAACATAGAAAAAAATGTGACCTTGAAGTGCCCTCTATTCTATAACAATCACCAGCAGAGAATATTGTCTTGTGTTCAAGTCTTCAAAGTAAGTCTCTTGCAGGAATGCAAGATAATTCAAACCAAGTGACACCATCACCCTTGCTGTCAGCATCTGCCATCCGGGATGCTCAGTCATTTACTAAAGCGTTAGGACATTGAAGGGAATGCTTGTAAGATGGTGTAAACATGCTGGTAGTCCAGCAAGCACCTTTAGGGAACTGTCAGAGCAGTAATGGCCTATGTTTATTGCAGCAGACAAAAGCACAGCCAGAAACTTCTGTTTATAATGTTAAAAAAATCCAAAATTAGTGTTCCATACTTTTTACAAGTGGCTAAATGTACCCTCACTAAAATAATAGCAAATCACTATTAGTTGAGTTGCACCAATGATTTGAAATTAACATAAAGTAAAAGTAAAGGAAATTTAAACAACGAACATAAGTACTGTATATTCTTTATTCGTGACTGTTTAAGTATGTTCTGTGATACTAGAAAAAAATTACGGCACATATAATTCAGAAACTAATGTATTTGGTAGAAATGATGATACTGTGTACCCGATTAAGGATATTTAATGATCAAGATTTTTGCCCCATGTTTCGCTTTGGGCTATTCAATTGTACCTCTTTTTTGTGTGTGTGAAACATACTACATTTCCATGCGAAAACACAAAGGATCTGGAAATGTTTCTGTACCTATGTGTTTTTGCGAAGAAAAAAAGGTCTGATAGGGCTGGTTATTGGGCATTTTGCTCTGCTTGCATAACACAGGTGAAACAAAATCCCATGTTGTGCTATGCATTCCTAACCCTTATTCAAAGTATTATTGGCAAAATTATTGACTATTTTACACAATTATAGTTATAGAGTTATGCAATGTGACATTAAAAACATTGGGTTTGATGGTAACAAATGGGCTGGATATTTTGTATCCTGGATTGTTGTTTATTATTTTATTTCACCCGAACATTCTGTGAAGACTTACTGTAGAAAATAGAGACACAAAGCATGATTTCTTAATCAGATGCAAGCAAAAGCAACTATTATATTGTCCTTAGGTACAGGAATATCTGGTACAAGTGTGTATTTTCAGCATTTGGAATGAATGGATATACTGAACTGAAATAAGCATATTGTAAATATATATTATGTGTTGTTTGTGAATTTTTTTTTAAATCTTACTATTTTATAATAACACAATAAAGGTTATATTTCAAATAAATACACTAATCAAACGAGGGCACCAAAAGGAGTATCTCTTCTGGCCTTTCTTCATAAGACCATTATCCTTATATGCATACTTGCATATTACTCTAGGTGCACTGCCAACATAAGGAATATATCTACCCCATGTTCTTAGGGGACAAATAATAGGATTTTTATTATCTACCGGTAAATCCTTTTCTCGTAGTCCGTAGATGATGCTGGGGTCCACATTAGTACCATGGGGTATAGATGGGTCCACTAGGAGCCATTGGCACTTTAAGAGTCTGAGAGTGTGGGCTGGCTCCTCCCTCTATGCCCCTCCTACCAGACTCAGTACAGAAACTGTGATTGAGAAGACGGACAACTTTGAGAGAAGGATTTTACACAGATAGTGGCGAGATTCACACCAGCTCACACATACAAGGCAAGCCAAGCTAACCTGCTTGAAAACTCAGCAACGGAACAAGATTACTTAACCAAGTAACAAAACAGTACTTAACCAAGAACTAAGCAGTACTGAACTAAGTAACCACTGCAGGATCACAAAACACTGGGCAATCCTGCCATAGAATACGCCTGCTGGATAGTGAACCTGATCCAGCAAGAGATAGTCTGCTTAGAAGCAGGACACCCAAGTTTCTTGGGATCATACAGGACAAACAGAGAGTCTGATTTTCTGTGATGAGCAGTTCTCTTCACATAGATTTTCAGAGCCTTTACAACATCCAAGGACTTTGATGAAATTGAGGAGTCAGTAGCAACTGGCACCACAATAGGTTGGTTGATATGAAATGGCGACACATCCTTCAGAAGGAACTGCTGACGTGTCCGGAGCTCAGCTCTACCTTAATGGAAGATCAAGTAGTGGCTCTTACAAGACAAAGCCCCCAACTCTGAAACACGTCTAGCAGAAGCTAAGGCCAACAAAGTGACAGACTTCCATGTGAGAAACTTGACCTCAACCTTCAGCAGAGGCTCGAACCAATCTGACTGGAGGAACTGTAACACAACGTTAAGATCCCAGGGCGCCATAGGCAGCACAAAGGAAGGCTGGATGTGCAGAACCCCTTTCAAAAAAGTCTGAACCTCAGGGAGGGAAGCCATTTGTTTCTGAAAGAAAATGGATAGGGCCGAAATCTGGACCTTTACGGATCCCAACCTCAGGCCCATATCCACACCTGCTTGCAGGAAGAGGAGAAACCGTGCCAGTTGAAACTCCACCGTAGGAAACTTCTTGGACTCACACCAACATACATATTTTTTCCAAATGCGATGGTAATGTTTAGACGTTACTCCTTTCCTAGCCTGTATCAGGATAGGAATAACCTTGTTCGGAATGCCCTTCCGAGCTAATATCTGGTGTTCAACCTCCATGCTGTCAAACGTAGCCATGGTGAGTCTTGATAAGTGAATGGCCCCTGCTGCAGCAGGTCCTCCCAAAGAGGAAGAGGTCTCGGCTCTTCCAGCAGTAGGTCCAGAAGATCCACGTACCAAGCCCTTCTTGGCCAGTCTGGAGCAATGAGGATTGCCTGAACTCTTGTTCTCCTTATGACCTTTAGAATCCTTGGAATTAGTGGAAGTGGAGGAAACATGTACTCTGACTGGAACACCCACGGAGTTACCAGGGCATCCACCGCCACTGCTTGTGGGTCTCTTGACCTAGAGCAATACCTCCGAAGTTTTTTGTTGAGGCGGGAGGCCATCATGTCTATTTGGGGAACCCCCAAAGGTTTGTCACCGTGAACACCTCTGG
This sequence comes from Pseudophryne corroboree, assembly GCF_028390025.1. Taxonomy (NCBI): domain Eukaryota; kingdom Metazoa; phylum Chordata; class Amphibia; order Anura; family Myobatrachidae; genus Pseudophryne; species Pseudophryne corroboree. The sequence continues at coordinate 710,118,371 of NC_086445.1, forward strand.
ATGGAGGCCCCACTCTCCTGGATGGAGATTGTGTCTGCTGAGGAAGTCCGCTTTCCAGTTGTCCACTCCCGGAATGAAAATTGACGACAGTGCTAATGCGTGCTTTTCTGCCCAGTGGATGATTCTTGTCACCTCTGACATTGCAGTTCTGCTCTTTGTTCCGCCATGTCGGTTTATGTAGGCCACCGCTGTCACATTGCCCGATTGCACTTGAATGGGTCGATTTAGCAGAAGGTGAGTTGCTTGGAGAAGACCGTTGTATATGACTCTTAGTTCCAGAATGTTTATTGGAAGACCGGATTCCAGACTATACCACCTTTGGAAGGTTTCCCCTTGAGTGACAGCACCCCAGTCTCGGAGACTTGCATCCGTGGTTAGAAGGATCCAGCCCTGAATCTGGAACCTTCCGCCCTCCAGAAGGTGAGGCATTTGTAGCCACCAGAGGAGTGAAATCCTTGCTTTCGGCGACAGACTTATCCTCTGGTGCATGTGTAGGTGAGATCCCGACCACTTGTCTAGGAGATCCAGTTGGAAGGACCGAGCATGAAATCTTCCATACTGTAGAGCCTCGTAGGAGGCAACCATCTTCCCCAGAAGGCGAATGCACTGATGAACCGATACCCGGGTAGGCTTCAAGACATCCCGGACCATTGATTATATCACCAATGCTTTCTTCCGCTGGTAGAAACACCCTCTGCACTTCCATGTCGAGGATCATCCCCAGGAAAGACAATCTCTTTGTTGGCTCCAAATGGGACTTTGGAAGGTTCAGGATCCAACCATGGACCCTGAGCTGATGAGTCGTGAGAGCAATGGACTGCAACAGCTTCTCCCTGGACGATGCCTTTATCAGCCGATCGTCCAGGTATGGAATAATGTTCACTCCCTGCCTGCGGAGGAGAACCATCATTTCTGCCATTACCTTGGTGAACACCCTCGGTGCCGTGGAGAGACCAAATGGCAGTGCCTGGAACGGATAGTGACTGTCTAACAGTGCAAATCTGAGATACGCCTGGTGCAGAGGCCAAATCGGAATGTGGAGATATGCATCCTTGATATCTAGAGATACCAGAAACTCCCCCTCCTCCAGACCTGCCATCACCGCTCCCAGAGACTCCATTTTGAATTTGAACTCCCTTAGATAAGGATTTAGCGATTTCAAGTTCAAAATTGGTCTGACCGAACCATCCGGTTTCGGTACCACAAAAACGTTTGAATAGTAACCCATGCCGTGCATATGATTTGGATTTAGAACTGGAACAATGACCTCTGCCTTTTCCAATTTTTGGATAGCTTCCTGTAGGACAGTTCTGTCTGAAAGTAAAGTCGGCAAGCCTGATTTGAAGAATCGGTGAGGTGGGGTTTCTTGAAACTCCAGTCTGTACCCCTGGGACACAATATCCTGTACTCAGGGATCCAGGCCGGATGACACCCAGACGTGGCTGAAACGCCTGAGTCTCGCCCCCACAAGCCCGTCCTCCAGGCTGTGTGGTCCACCGTCATGCTGAGGATTTTGAGGAACCAGGGGCAGGTTTCTGGTCCTGAGGGCCTGCGGGTGCAGGCTTTTTGGATTTTGCCCGCCCTCCTCTAAAGAAGGCGGTAGGAGGCTTGGATTTTCTTGCCTTAGCGGTCCGAAAGGACTGTGATGCAGATGAAGAAAAGGGTTTCTTCGTAGAAGGCGTAGCTGAGGGAAGAAAAGGTGACTTATGCACGGATGCCGTGGAAATCGACGCATCCAATGCTTCCCCAAATAGAGCCTGACCTGTGTAGGGTAGGTTCTCCACACTTCTCCTGGATTCCGCGTCTGCAGACCATTGGCGTAGCCAGAGTCCCCTGCGAGCTGATACAGACATGGAAGATATTCTTGCAGTCAGCGTACCCATGTCCTTCATGGATTCCACCATGAACCCCGCAGAATCCTGTATGTAATTAAATGTAACTTCTATCCATTGAATCCAAATCCTCAAGTAACGTGCCTGACCACTTTACTATAGCTTTAGAGATCCATGCGCAGGCAATAGTAGGCCTGAGCGCCACCTCTGAAGCAGTGTATATGGTTTTGAGCGTAGTGTCAATCTTACGGTCAGCCGGTTCTTTTAACGCGGTAGACCCTGGGACAGGTAAAACCACCTTTTTCAACAGTCTGGAGACAGATGTGTCAACTATGGGTCGGTTTTCCCATTTTTTCCTATCTTTCTCAGGAAGGAAAAAGCAACCAGAATCCTTTTAGGAATCTGGAATTTTTTCTCTGGGTTTTCCCAGGATTTTTCAAATAAAGCGTTTCATTCTTTAGACGCCGGGAAGGTTAGCAAGGCTTTCTTATTATCTGTGAAGTAAGCTTCCTCAACCTGCTCAGGTGGTGTGTCAGTAATATTTAACACATCTCTAATGGCCTCAATCATGAGCTGCACCCCTTTTGCAAGGGATGCCGCCCCCCTCAGCACATCCCCATCACCGTCTGCCGTGTCGGTATCCATATCATCTTGCATAATCTGGGCAAGTGCACGTTTCTGTGGGAATATGCTAGGTGATTTTGAAGGAATAGGAACAGAACCAGACTAAACTGCCATAGACTTCTTTAAAACCTGAGTTTCAGTCTCAGTATGGGCTACCCAAGTAGAGATCTGAGAGATCATTCCCTTAATAGAGGTTAACCACTCAGGCTCAGCAATAGGGATCTGAGATAATACATTACATTCCTGTGCACATGGAATGGATTCCTCCTGAGAGGAAATGTCCGCTGCAGCATAAGACACAGAGTCCCTAGATATGGCTATGTGAGAAACAAACACCCCCCCCCCACACACAGGAAAATGTCAGACACAGTTTCCCCCCAAGAATGCCACAGAGAAACACAGAGATTGGAGCCAACCCACACACAGCGTTCCCAAGGTAGATATAATACAACTACCTGGCGCTTACTGTGTACCTTAATAGACTACACAGAATTCACACAGCCCCCCCCCCCCCTTCTACAACCCCCTGGTACCGCACAGGATAGCTGGAGTTGCTTGGAGGGACAGCTCTCCCTGTCAGCATCATTGTATAGGATCTGCAAGCAGGAAAATGGCGCTGAACGCTGCTGGGGCCGCTCTGAGGAGAAGCTTCACTCCCTGAACATGGCGCTGCTTCCCACTCTCCACTTCTCTATACTGGCCTGAGGAAATATGCTGGCAGCGTTACCGAGGTCCCCTACAGCCTTGGTGCCAGTGTAGAGTATAGTCGCTGGCTCAGGGCGCCCCTCATAGTGCCGCACTATGTACCGCTGAGCCTCTGGAGCGCAGTTAATACTGCGCTCTCACCCTGTTGCCGCCATCTTCACACTGGCTCCCCACTTGCCAGGGGGGCCGGTGACTCACTCGCCACCAGAATCTTCTGGCTCTGTTAGGGGGTGGCAGCAGTGCTGCGGGAGTGAGCGGTCGCCTGGGGCGGCTAATAATCATCACCCTCAGGAGCTCAGTGTCCTGTCAGCGGAGATAGTGGCTCAAACCCCGCAGGGCGCACACTACTACCCTCCTAAGTCCCACGAAGCAGGGAGGCTGTTGGCAGCAGCCTCCCTGTGCCTATACTAACTCTTAGAAAAAACTAAAACTAAAGAAGCTCTAGGAGCTCCCCTAGCTGTGACCGGCTCCTCCGGGCACATTTTCTAAACTGAGTCTGGTAGGAGGGGCATAGAGGGAGGAGCCAGCACACACTCTCAATCTCTTAAAGTGCCAATGGCTCCTAGTGGACCCGTCTATTCCCCATGGTACTAATGTGGACCCCAGCATCCTCTAGGACGTAGGAGAAAATGTCTATATTGTTGGTTTCTAATTGTTGTTAATACCAATAAAAACATCTGGTGTGGATCTAAACAGAACCTCTCGGTCCTAAACCTACCCTCACCTGCCCCGCAGCCTATCTCTTACCTCCCCCTTAATGCCTAACCCTAACCTCCACCCGGTGGTGCCTAAAACTAACCCCTCCTCCTCACAGCCAAACCCTCCCCCCGCCCCAGCAGTCTAACCCTTACCCCACCCAGGTGGCACCTAAACCTAACCCCCCCTTCCTGTCCTAACCCGCCTGCTATACTTACAGATGGGATGGCAGCTGTTGGGATTCCGGCATTGGTCTCCTGCCCCTGATGGGATTCCAATATCTGCATTCTGATGGCTGGCAGGATTCCGGTGTCAGCAATCTGGCTGCTGGAATCTTAACTGCATCCCGCAAGCACAGATATTCCTTATAGGTATAGATTGTAATGAAATAATAGTACAATATAGATGACATACAAATATTCTTATGCATATAGGGCCTGATTCGGATTTTGAAGCAAAGCAGATAAAGCACATACATTTGTATTTGGACCAAACCATTTTGTAATCTAATGGTAGGAAATACACTGCATTTATATTTTTTATGTGCAGGGTGAATACAGTCTGCTTTTGCATGTAGCTGACAAATCTTAGTTTTATTTTGACACAGCAATTTAGATTTCAGTTTGGACACACCCCACAAAAATCTTAATCTCTCTGCACATGTTACATCTGCCCAACCTGAAATACAACATGGTTTTGCCCAGTTGCTTCTTTTTTTGGTTTGCTTCCACATCTGAGTAACCCCCATAATGTTCGGGAGACCAATTCAATTAGAATACCTGGATATACAATAGAACTTAACTTTGCTCATTATTGCATGCACTTCTTTGGATGCCTAAATTAATTTGTGAGCTGTAATCCCCTGGGGAGGCCGAGTACCACTTATTGTATTTGAGGGTATCATGAGCAAAACATATTTTCTTGGCAACATAATGGACAATACACGTGTTAAATACTTCAGAAAATGTTGACCCTCTGGGCCTAGACTTTTTCTGAACAATGATTTCTAATTTTCAGCAGTTGCTGCCTACAGTATTTGGAACAACAAAACATAGGTTTGAAAATAAATCAAACAATGGGGGTCATTCCGACCCTTTCGCACGCAGCGTTTTTTTTGCTGCGGTGCGAACGGGTGCGGAATGCGCATGCGCGGCGGGCGCAGTGCACGTGCACGACGTTGCCCTGCGACAGGGGTCGTCGGGTTACGTCGCGGCTACCGACGGGAGCGGTCGCAGCGGCGACTGCTAAGAAGATTGACAGGAAGGAGGCGTGGATGGGCGGATCCGGACCGTTGGAGAGTGTTTTCAGGGAGTGGTGAGTAAAATGCAGGTGTGTCCAGGACAATGGAGGGCGGAGGTGTGACGTCAAAGCTGGGCCCATCATCGCTGGATCCATCGCACAGGGTAAGTATGTCCAGGGCTGCTCTACTTCTGCTTGAAATTTTCTTAGCTTAGCAGGGCTGCGCAAGGGATCGCAGCCCTGCTAAGCTAAAATACACTCCCCCATAGGCATGGACTGTTGATCGCAGTAGCAGCTAAAAATTGCTGGCTGCGATCAACTCAGAATGACCACCATAATCTCCAGATTAAAATGCCAATGAACTAATATTTAATAAAATATATACATCAAAGCAGAGCAGGCCATAGGCATAGGCAAAATAGGCAATTGCCTAGGGCATTTGATATACCTAGGGGCATCAGCAGCTTCTGCTGATTAAAATGATATGCAGCATGCCTATATTCTGTGTGTAGCATTTCATATGCAGTTACAGCCACAGACTCACACAGTATATAGGCATGCTGCATATCATTTTAATCAGCAGAAGCTGCTTGTGCATCCTAGTCACATAGCAATGCAAATAAGATGCATTTTCATAAAAAAAGGTGCCCGACATTAGCATTGAGGTAAGATTTATGAGGACACATCTGTATCCAAGCAGAGGCAGAGGTCACAGTGTTAGTGGCAGTGTGAGTGCTGTGTGCATGTGAGTGGGTTGGTTGGTTGTGCAGTAGTGTTCGGAATATGTATAAGGATCATTATGTGTGTCATGTAAAAATGCATTAATAATGTGCAACATATGTGTAAGGGGCACTATGTGTGTCATTATGTGTATAAGGGCATTAATAATGCGCGGCATATGTGTAACAGGGTACTACTGTATGTGTGTCATTATGTGTATAGGGGCACTAATAATGTGCAACAAATGTGTAGGGGGCACTATGTGTGTCATTATGTGTATAAGGGCATTAATAATGTGCGGCATATGTGTAAGGGACATTATGTGTATAAGGGCATTAATAAAGGTTGTCATAATGTGTAAGGCGCATTATGTTTATAAGGACATTAATAATGTGTCTCATATGTGTAAGGGGCATTACTGTGTGGAATTATGTGTATAAATGCATTACTAATGTGTGGCATTATGTGTATAAGGTGCTCTACTATGTGGCGTTGCATATAGAAAGGGCACTACTGTGTCGTCTAATGTGAATAAAGAGCAATATGGTGTGGTGTAATGTGAATAAGGAGCAATTCAGTGTGATGTAATGTGAATAAGGGGCTTCTACTGTGAGGAGTAATGTTTAAGGTAAAGTGATACTACTGTGGGATGTAATATAAATTATGGACACTATCTCATGATCAAATGTGAATAAAGTTGCAGTACTGTGTGGTGTAATTGTAATTGGGGTTACTATTGTGTGGCCATGCCCCTTGCCAGCAAAAACACACCCCTTTTTGGTCTGTGCGCCAAATGTGCAAACTGTTCCTAATTAAAATATAGGGGGTACAAACACCAAAATAAGGACTGCTTTGGGTGATGGTGCTGGGAAAGAGGTGCAAGGTCAGAGGCGGAACCAGCAGTTGTGCTAGGGGGCACCAGCCAAAATCTTGCCTAGGGCATCGTATTGGTTAAGGCCGGCTCTGCATCAAAGGATATAACTTCTAAATTTATGTATTTTAGAAATTGTATTTTAAGAAAAATATGTATTCAAGTTGTCAACTGGACGAAAAACGGTCTTCAATTGAGTCATTAGGGCTTAATCTACAGCTATTTAGATATAGATAGTGTATTCTAGAAAAATTTATTTTTAGAAAAAACTAAGCATTTTAGTTGTCAACTAGACGATAAATGGTATACACTTGAGTCATTATGTGTTAAGCTATGGTTATATAGGGAATAGTATAAGGTCATTATATAAAGATTGAACTCAATGGACAACTTGTCTTTTTTCAACCTCATTAACTACTGTATGTTACTATGGGGGTAATTCCAAGTTGATCGCAGCAGGAATTTTTTTAGCAGTTGGCCAAAACCATGGCCCTCATTCCGAGTTGTTCGCTCGCAAGCTGCTTTTAGCAGCTTTGCACACGCTAAGCCGCCGCCTACTGGGAGTGAATTTTAGCTTTGCAGAATTGCGAACGAAAGATTCGCAGAATTGCGAAAAGAAATTTCTTTGCAGTTTCTGAGTAGCTCGAGACTTACTCTGCCACTGCGATCAGTTCAGTCAGTTTCGTTCCTGGTTGGACGTCACAAACACACCCAGCGTTCGCCCAGACACTCCCCTGTTTCTCCAGCCACTCCCACGTTTTTCCCAGAAACGGCAGCGTTTTTTCACACACACCCATAAAACGGCCAGTTTCCGCCCAGAAACACCCACTTCCTGTCAATCCCACTCCGATCACCAGAATGAAAAAATTTCTTCGTTAAGCCGTGAGTAAAATACCAAACTTTTTTGCAAATTTACTTGGCGCAGACGCACTGCGAACACTGCGCATGCGCAGTTTGCGACTAATCGCTCCGTTGCGAAAAACACTAACGAGCGAACAACTCGGAATGAGGGCCCATGTGCACTGCAGGGGAGGCAGATTTAACATGTGCAGAGAGAGTTAGATTTGGGTGGGGTGTGTTCAATCTGCAATCTAATTTGCAGTGTAAAAATAAAGCAGCCAGTATTTACCCTGCACAGAAACAAAATAAGTAACCCACCCAAATCTAACTCTTTCTGCACATGTTATATCTGCCTCCCCTGCAGTGCACATGGTTTTGCCCAACTGCTAAAAAAATTCCTGCTGCGATCAACTTGGAATTACCCCCTTTGTAAATATGGAACATTTGATATAGAACAAACTGAATTCCAAAAACAACAAACAACTTGTCAGTGTATATCAGAATACTGGGGAACAGCTATCTGCTGAATGTCTCCACATGAACATTGAGCATATTCAGCATGAATGACCCATTATGGAGGAAATAAAAGGACAAACCACAAGCACATGTAATAATCTTTTATTTTATTCATTATTCTTACTATTCTGTGTGCTATATATGTGCATAACAGGCTCATACTGAAACTGCACAACTTTACTAAAAAACAACAACATAGGAATAGCATAGTAAATACAGTACATATACTGTAAAGGTGGGTACACACTAGGCAATATACTGTAAAGGTGGTTCGAACAGGGCATGATAGTGGGTGCCCAACAAATGGGACATTCCATTTCTAAAGCTGTGCGAATATTCAACGTTCATCGTTCTACGGTGTCACGTGTGTGCCAAGAATACCTCATGGAAGGTATTACCATCCACCATGGACAGCGCAGTGGCTGACCACGGGTGCTTAATAATTGTGACCACTGGCGTCTGGCCATAATTGTCCGTGATAACAGACAAGCGACTCTGGCTCAGCTCAAATCGCAATCACATTTAATGCAGGAGGTACCAGATGCAAATCTAGCAGGTAAGTGCAGCATTATTTAGCTTCCATGGGATATGAGAGCAGAAGACTTACCAGACTGCCCCTGTTAACACTATGACACCAGACACAGCACCTTATCTGGGCTTGTGATGTTGCTAATTGGACCCTGGAGGACTAGCAACTTGTGGCATTGTCTGATGAGTCATGATTCCAGTTGTTTCGGGCTGATGGTAGATTTTGAGTGTGGCACAGACCCCATTGAGCCATTAACCCCAATTGTCAACAAAGCACCATACAGTTTGTTGGTGGTTCCATAATGGTGTTAGGTGTGTTCACAAGTCATGGGTTGGGTTTGCTAGTCTGCCTGAACACATCATTGACCAGGAACTGCTACAGTATGTTGCATTGCATGATGACCATTTGCAGCCCTTTATGGACTTCATCTGTCCCCACAATTATGGCATATTCCAGCAGGATAATGCACCATGTCATTGGTCCCAAGTTGTCCCGAATTGGTTTGAGAGCAATTCTGAGAGTTCTGATGAATAGTGTGGCTACCACATTAACCTGAGATGAACCCAAACAAGCATTTATGGGATGCGGTTGAGAGGTCCATTCACATCCAAGATCCTGCACCTACAAAAATCAGGAAGCTGTTGGAAGCTATCTAGAAGTATGGTTTAACTTCTCTCCAGAAGTCTTCCATCCATTTCTGGAATTGATGTCATGTTGAGTTGCTGCACTTCACCATGCTAGAAAGTATCCTACCGATACTAGGCACCTTTCCCATGTCTTTTGGCACTTCAGTGTACATACTGTAGAAATAGTGTACCTTGGTATACCATTTGTACACTACACTGTAAATTGTCATCTGAAGAAGATTACAGAGGGGGAAAAAATGACAGACTAGTGAGGACAAAGAAAAAGGGGTGAATGTAGGGCAACTCATGAAACATACAGGGCAAGCTGTGGTAAGCCACAGGAATGAGCAGGCAGATCAGCACTCGGGGAAGCTGTAGCCATTGTTAGGGCAAGCACAGGGTCAGATTAAGCCATTGGGGGGCCCAGGGCACTGTAGACAGTCCTGCCTGCACTTCCACAGTGGCAGCAAACTTATAAGCCTTCTTTCAGGCTGCGGGAACTGATTATGCTCATCTCTAGACTCCCACCATCAGCAGCTGCTCTCCCAGCAGCAGCAGCAGCAGCAGCAGCAAGTCATTGGTATAACACCCTGTCCGTATCCCTTTTCCCAACATAGAAATTCCCATATGTGCTTACACCCGCCCTTCTGCTGCCCCCTTTCACTGTACTGAATTTTAATTGGTTCATAATATAGCTATGAAAAGTAGCTGATTGGTTACGTGAAAGTGGCTGGAGATGAGCAGAATCATCCCTGGACAGCAGAGTCAAGGCTGGGTCAAGGCTGCTCCTGACCAGGAGGTCCCCTGAGAGAGGGGGACCTGGGGGTACTCACCTCCTGTTCCCACTTAATTCAGCTCTGGGCAAGCATACAGTATCAGATTCTCTGAGGGGAATTTGGAAATAAAAGAGAGTAAGGATCAACGGCATTGCCCTTGAGAGTTTACATACTAAGGGGAGGGGTGAACAGTTGCGGAAATCAAAGCTCAATTCACTGTAACTTATAACTTCTGCAAATTGCCCTGATCAACTACAAGATTAAGATGGGTTTTGCTAAAACAAGTAATGGTCAGAGACAGGACCATAGCCAGTATATGGGCCACCCTGTGCTGGCCAAAGATGTGATGTCATGATATCACAATGATGGGACGGGCTAATGGCACCAGGGGGAGAAGCTGCTCATTGAGTATCCTCAGGATGCTCCATACAGCTCTGTAGCAGTGGTACACTGGGGCTAGAAGAAAGGTGGGCATCTGAATTATTTACAGGATGCTCAAGGTGGTGTCTTCCTAGACTGTAGGTTGCCATTTCAGGCACCCTGCATGCCAAATACAGGTGCCATGGGACAGCAATGGAACTACCCCCTAAGCAGCGGAGCAACAATCTCTAGAAGGAGGAGCCATGAAGGTTCAATTCAATTATTGTTGAAGCATTGTCACAATGAATAATGAATATACCACACAAAAATGTACCTACTGTCCATTACGCTGATCTGCACATCCTCTTGCGACAGGAAAGGCAGGACAGAAGAGGATATGTTTGTGTAATTGTGACCAGATGCAAATGGGCACAGAAACATATACTGTACATGGCTGCTCAAGCTGTTTAAATGACGGGAGCCCGAGGGCAGGTGCAAATTCAATCTGATAATGGTGTTTGCCAGCAAAAAAGAACAGGTTCGGTCTAAGCTATGGGATGTAGAAGGCACACAGTGTGATATGTATGACATAATCATGACAGTGTAAACATAGAGTGAAGGACAATACATTTCAATAAAACGGAAGAATAGCAGGAGGACAGGAGGACTTCCGGAGGGAGGGCCAAGGACGACATCTTCATCGAGTCCAAAGGTTTTAGGACAGAGACTAATTGAAAATCAGTGTGAGGCAGACATTGCAAGCAACCAGGGACCCCAATCCAGTTCAAATTTGTGGGGACAGTCAGTAGATAATAAGGAATTTTCTCATATTAGTGACAAACCAAACATAATTATTCAGTGCGGGGATAGTAGGAGCAGCGGGAGACTTCCAATTCCTGGCAATTAAGGATTTACCGGCCACTAAGATATGGGAAAACAATTTATTCAGGAGTGGGTCTAGATCTGTAAATGGACGGGCTAATAAAAATATCCACGGGTCCATCGTGAGTGGGAGGCCAGAGAGGGATTTCAATACATTGAGGACCTTATTCCAAAAGTGGACTATAGTTGGACAAGTCCACCAAATATGGAATAGAGTTCCCCTTTGACCACATCCATGCCAACAAACAGGAGTAGCAGAAGGGATTATCCTAGACAGCTTGTCCGGGGTGTAGTACCACCTATAATATAATTTATAAGACATTTTCCTGAGTCAGGTGGAGATAGAACTTCTGGCTATGCCCTCTCATACTTCCTCCCAACAAGAATCGTCCAGGGGGGACCTAGGTCACTCTCCCACTCCCGTTCGTGGCATGTCTGCAGGGCCGAGTATGCTCCGACTACCATAGGATATATTACAGAGTTCAGCCCATTACGTAAGGGGTTTTTGGTACATAAAAGTTCAAGGGGAGTAACATCACGCATAACATCATTCTGAGGTAAAGAGAGGAGGAAGTGGCGTATCTGAAAGTATTCAAAGAAGGGCGGGAATAAGGAGGAGAACTTACTTTTAAGATCATCTATCGTCATCCAGGAGTCTTGGAAGCATAAATCATATACTATACGGACCCCAACTCTGTGCCAAAGTATAAATCGAAGGGGAGAAACACCAGCAGGAAAAGCAGGGTTGCCCCAAAGGGGGGTGAGGGGAGAGTAGGAGTAGGGCAGTTTATATTTCACTAGAGAGGTAGCCCAAATGGAAAGATGGAATTTAAGAGAAGGAAAGGAATTCATCAGAGAGAGTTGATAATGTTTGCCCAGACTCCACACAGAAGCCACTGAATGAAGGCTGAAGGGAAAGGCTTCCAAGTCCACCCTTTTAGTAGAGCCCTGGGGTGCAAAAGAGGCAACAATCTGGCTTAGATGACAAGCCAGATAATAAAATTTCACATTTGCAAAACCCCGACCACCCTCTAATCGAGGGAGCCTAAGTACAGTAAAAGCTATTCTTGGGGGTTTATCGTTCCATACAAACTTCACAAAAGAGGTCTGGGAATCCCTAAGAACTCTCTCTGGAACTCTGACAGGTAGGGTCTGAAAGAGGTAAAGAAGTTTTGGCATAAGTGTCATTTTGATAGCAATGATCCTACCCAGACAGGAAATGATGTGAGCCCATTTTGCTAGTTCGGATTTAATCTTATTAAAAAGGCGTGGGGAATTCTCCAAGTACAAAGAGCTATAGTGGGATGTAATATAGACCCCTAAATACTTAATCTTATTGGACTGCCAGCAAAGATATAGGAAGAATACAAGGAACATTTTATGTTGTCTGAGCTATGTAATATCATGGCTTTGGATTTAGTCAAATTAATTTTATAGCCTGAGAGGGAGCCATATTCCTCTATTATCTGATACAAGGCTGCAAGAGAAGATTGCGGCTGAGTAAGGGATAACAATACATCATCCCCCCGTATCCTGTCAGAATGTCTTATCATAGCAGCCAAGGGTTCTATAACCATGGCAAACACCAGGGCGGAGGGAGGGCAACCCTATCTCGTACCATTAGATAATGGGAAGGGGGCGGATAGGATACCATTAGTAAGAACATTAGCCATGGTGGAGGTATATAGAGCTGAGATTCCCGTTAGGAATTCTGCTAATAGACCAGACGTCTGCAAGGGATGAAATAAGGGCCATGAGATGCGGTCAAACGCCTTTCGGCATCGAGCGAGAGCGTAATAGATGGAGTATGTCTGCAGTTCAATATTTTTAATAAGAGCTATTGCTCTTCTAGTGTTGTCCCTGGCCTGACGTCCCGGAATAAAACCCACCTGATCATAATCCAGGGAGAACACTATTGAGACGAGTACCTAAAATTTGTGCGTAAAGTTTACTATCCAAATTCATTAGGAATATTGGCTATAGTTAGCGCAATCTCTGGGGTTTCTGCCTTCCTTGTGTATTACAATCACTCTAGCCTCCAGCATAGTGCTGGGGAATGGGGTGCCATGAAGTACACGTTAAACAATATTCTGAGATGAGGGATCAAGATAGAGGAGAATTTCTTATAGTATGAAGCCAAAAAGCCATCAAGATCCGTAGCTTTGGAGGACTTAAAGTTCTCCAGTACCGCAGCAATTTCCTTGTCTGTGATATCGCTATTCAACTCTGAAAAGGCAAATTCAGACAGTCTAGGGAGGTGAGCTCATTGTAAGAACTCTGAGATCAAAATATCTGGGGGACCAGGGCTCAAATTAGTAGAGTTTAAATGATTAAGTTTAGTATATTAGCCCTGGAATGCCCTATTTATGGCATCGGGACCATAAGTCACCTCGCCGGAGTCAGTATGCACAGCCAGAATATTGTTCTGAGAGCGCTGTGCCCTGAGAGTATAGGTCCCGGCTGAGAAGGATCATATCGATCATAGAGTAGGAACTATGGACAGAGGAGTAGAACCAAGAGTCCCTAGTCAGAGGTTCCATTAATCTATATGAGTCATATAGCTGCTGGTGTTTCAAGACAGTGAGCAAGACCAAAGATGCAGAATATGGAGGTTTGGGAGTAGAAGAGAGAAGAAAGGAAGGGGATGATCTATTTAGGGAGGCGTCAAGGACTTTGTTAAAGTCACCTGCTACAATGAGTTCCCCTTTTGGAGTCTAGTCAAATGGGAGTTCAGAGTCCTAAAAAAGGAGGCCTGGTTTTAGTTTGGAGCATATATACACTGCTCAAAAAAATAAAGGGAACACTTAAACAACAGAATGTAACTCCAAGTCAATCACACTTCTGTGAAATCAAACTGTCCACTTTGGAAGCAAAACTGATTGACAATCAATTTCACATGCTGTTGTGCAAATGGAATAGACAAGAGGTGGAAATTATAGGCAATTAGCAAGACACCCCCAATAAAGGAGTTGTTCTGCAGGTGGTGACCACATACCACTTCTCAGCTCCTATGCTTTCTGGCTGATGTTTTGGTCACTTTTGAAAGCTGGCGGTGCTTTCACTCTAGTGGTAGCATGAGACGGAGTCTACAACCCACACAAGTGGCTCAGGTAGTGCAGCTCATCCAGGATGGCACATCAATGCGAGCTGTGGCAAGAAGGTTTGCTGTGTCTGTCAGCGTAGTGTCCAGAGCATGGAGGCACTACCAGGAGACAGGCCAGTACATCAGGAGACGTGGAGGAGGCTGTAGGAGGGCAACAACCCAGCAACAGGACCGCTACCTCCGCCTTTGTGCAAGGAGGAACAGGAGGAGCACAGCCAGAGCCCTGCAAAATGACCTCCAGCAAGCCACAAATGTGCATGTGTCTACTCAAACGATCAGAAACAGACTCCATTAGGGTGGTATGAGGGCCCGACGTCCACAGGTGGGGGTTGTGCTTACAGCCCAACACCGTGCAGGACATTTGACATTTGCCAGAGAACACCAAGATTGGCAAATTCGCCACTGGCGCCCTGTGCTCTTCACAGATGAAAGCAGGTTCTCACTGAGCACATGTGACAGACGTGACAGAGTCTGGAGACGCCAAGGAGAACGTTCTGCTGCCTGCAACATCCCCCAGCATGACCGGTTTGGCAGTGGGTCAGTAATGGTGTGGGGTGGCATTTCTTTGGTGGGCCGCACAGCCCTCCATGTGCTCGCCAGAGGTAGCCTGACTGCCATTAGGTACCGAGATGAGATCCTTAGATCCCTTGTGAGACCATATGCTGGTGCGGTTGGCCCTGGGTTCCTCCTAATGCAAGACAATGCTAGACCTCATGTGGCTGGAGTGTGTCAGCAGATCATGTAAGACAAAGGCATTGATGCTATGGACTGGCCCGCCCGTTCCCCAGACCTGAATCCAATTGAGCACATCTGGGACATCATGTCTCGCTCCATCCACCAACGCCACGTTGCACCACAGACTGTCCAGGAGTTGGCGGATGCTTTAGTCCAGGTCTGGGAGGAGATCCCTCAGGAGACCATCCGCCACCTCATCAGGAGCATGCCCAGGTGTTGTAGGGAGGTCATACAGGCATGTGGAGGCCACACACACTACTGAGCCTCATTTTGACTTGTTTTAAGGACATTACATCAAAGTTGGATCAGCCTGTAGTGTGTTTTTCCACTTTAATTTTGAGTGTGACTCCAAATCCAGACCTCCATGGGTTAATAAATTTGATTTCCATTGATAATTGTTGTGTGATTTTGTTGTCAGCACATTCAACTATGTAAAGAAGAAAGTATTTAATAAGAATATTTCATTCATTCAGATCTAGGATGTGTTGTTTAAGTGTTCCCTTTATTTTTTTGAGCAGTGTATTAACCAGGATGCATAGCATGTTATTGAGTTTACCAACAAGAATGAGCAATCTACCTGACCTGTCTACATGACTGTCTATTAGGTCAAATGTAAGGGGAGCAGCCAACAAAATGGAATCCCCCCTGTTTTTTTGTGAGGCATCACAAACATGAAATGTGAGCGGGTAGGATTTAGATTTAAGGTCAAGGTGAAGGGATTTCTTAAAATGGGTTTCTTGTAAAAAGACTATATAGCTCCTGGCCCGTTTAAGTGAGAGAAAGAGCTTGGTGCATTTGGAAGGGCTGTTCAAACATTTAACGTTGTGTGAATATGAATATACAGTAGCCTAAGAGCCATGACATTTGTCTCTTTGGGTCGCCTCATGTCCTCTCTCCAGACTCCACACCTCTATAACAAACTAAATGAAAAAACATTATAAACAGAAATAGCAGTTGGCAAACATCTTTACACATTTGACCAAGAGAAGAAGGAAGGAAAGAAGAACAGAGGAAGCAGAATTTGGGGAAAGTAGGAGAGAAGGGGATGTTGGGGACCATAAGTAAGACCATCTGGTCTAACACGCTTGTCTGAAAACAACAGAAAAGAGTCACTAAGTGACAGCGAATGGACTCGGGTATAAGACCCTACTAAAGTGACGCGGTCTAGTCGGCCCAGGGGCATCAAGTATCGTGGATACCTAACATTGTGGGTCATAAGTCTAGGGGCCAGTATCAATGGGAGAGAAAAAGGAACAAATTGCTCCAATCCCTACTACCTTGTAAGGTAGACATTATTTAACACGGAACCTCCCGAGGTCCAACCAGAGATTGTATGGAGCTGGTGAGGACCATAATAAGTGGGGAGCGCCGGTATTAATGGATGGACTCAAAGAGGCATTGAAAGTCAAGGTACAGACTTCTCTGCCCAATTGGAGAGGGGTAACTGTGGATGCCCTTAGGGAATCCGCAGTGGAACATGACAAAAACATTCTGAGATGGAAGGAGGCACAAAGGGGGAGAGGTTGATGGTGGTGAGTATACAGGCACTCGTAGGGATAACCAACAAACAGAAACCCTAGACATTTGAAAAAAACAGGAGAAGGTCAATGAAATTTTATATTTGTCAGATGGAGGGACATTTTGCTAGACAGTGTAGGAACACAGGGACATATAGTAAGTATAGACCCCCTAGACAAGAACACGAGCCACGTTATCAGTCACATATACGGGATCAGGGAACATATAGGAGAGATTATGAACCACACAGATGGGAAACACAGAGGTACCCACCAAGGGGGGACTGGCAGGCCGCTGATACTTCACAGATAGTTCTCCCACACATGGTAGCTGCCAATGCTCTGCAGGGAGGCCAACATCCACAATAGGGGTCAGGTCACACCTGTGTTCTGCAGCCAGTAAGACTGACCACTAGCCTTAGTGACGAACCTGAGGTCATGGTCAATGTAGCTGGCACAAGACAACCCTTCCTTGTAGATACAGAGGCGGCCAGATCTTTATTAACCTCTTCGAAAGGAATAATGATCATGGGCAAAACTATTTCGGCAATGGGAGTAATGGGAAAAGTGCAGCAGTATCCTTTAACTAGACCTGCAGAGGTTATGATAGGGCCCTTGCATACCAAACATTCATTCTTGTTGGCTGCAGTGGCCCCGACTAATCTACTGGGCAGAGACTTTGTAAGATTATGTAAGGGTGTATTTTTAGATATCCCTGAAAACCATGCACAGCAAGTACAAGATATGTTAGACACACCTCAAAGGCTAATGTTGCACTCTACCGTTCTAGACACATGTCCATCACAGGTAGAGGAAATGATCTTGCAAATACCAGGTTCCCTATGGACTAAAAATTGGACATGACACTGGATTGATGGCAAGTGCAGCCCCAGTAGTCATGCAAATAAAAGATGGCAGGATAGCTCCAAAAATCCCCCAGTACCCTATGAAGCCAGAGGTGGAATTAAGAGTATACCCTGTCATAGAATGGCTGCTACAGCAGGGCATCCTAGTCTGGACGTCCAGCACAGCCAATAGTCCCATCTTCCCTGTGAAAAAGAGTGAGGGTAGGGGTTACAGGCTAGTGCAGGATTTAAGGGGTATAAACAAAATAGTAGAGAGCCAATTCCCCGTAGTGACCAATCCAGCTTTCATTCTTATGCAGAGCCTCTCTACATCTACTTATTTCACTGAAATTGACCTCTGCTCAGCTTTCTTTTCTGTTCCTCTTCACCCTGACAGCCAGTACCTCTTTGCTTTCTCTTACAGGAGAGTACAGTACACCTGGACCCATCTCCCCCAGGGTTTAATTGATGGCAAAGTATTTTCTCCAAGGCCCTACATGACTGTTTGCAATCCTTTCAGCCTGATAATGGGTCGGTGCTGATACAATATGTTGATGACTTGTTGTTATGCTCTGATTCATTCGAGTCATCCCTGGCAGATACTAAACAGCTTTTGATTCACTTCTCCCAGACAGGACACAAGGTTTCTAAGGATAAATTACAGTTGTGCCTGACTAGGGTTAAATACTTAGGACACAGCTTGACACAAGGACTAAAACACCTGACCACAGACAGGATCCAGGCCATCCGTGACATGACTCTGCCGCAGACTCAGCAACAAATTAGCACATTTCTAGGAATGTGTGGATATTGTTGGAATTGGATTCCGGGTTTCTCTATTTTGGCACTACCACTGCAAGAAATGGTTTCTTCAAATAAACCAGAACAGGTTTCTCATACTGGCGTTTGAGAGACTGAAAGAGTGCTTGTCAAAAGCACCAGCATTGGGGATGCCAGATTATGAGAAGCCTTTTGAATTATATGGTACCGAAAGTGCTGGGTTCATGGCAGGGGTCCTCATACAAAAACATGGTGATGCCAGCAGACCGGTAGCCTACTACAGTGCACAGTTGGACACTGTAGCATGGTCTCTCCCCACTTGCCTAGGAAGTGTTGCCGCAATAGCTTTGTTGGTAAGTAAGAGTGAAGATGTAGTACTAGGGCATGACTTGACAATCCATACACCTCATGCAGTGTCAGCCTTGCTAAACTGCGCCCAAACCAGACATGTCTCATTCGTTCGATTTACGAAATGGGAACTGTCACTGATGGCCTCTGTAAACATCACCATAAAAAGGTGTAACACCCTAAATCCGGCAACATATTTGCCAAGTATGCCTTGTCATGCACAAAGGGTTGAGGATGAGAATGATGGTGAAGTTGGATTTAGTACAGACACTGATATGCATGACTGTATAGAAGACTTGAACCAGACCTTCACTGCGAGACCTGACATTAGTGACAAGCCACTAGAAGACGTAGACCTTACCTTTTACACAGATAGTAGTTGCCACAGACAGTCGGACCCAGGAGTTCTGTGCACCGGATATGCAGTTGTAGATGACGAAGGTATTATAGAAGCTGAACCCCTTGGTCCACCTCACTCACATGTGAGTTGGCAAAGGGTAAATCAGCTAATATATACACGGACTCTAGATATGCTTTTGGAGTAGTGCATGATTTCGGGGCCATTTTTAGCCTGATTGCCATGCTGCGAACAATGCAACTAGCGATCAACTCGGAATGACCCCCATGGTCAGGAGTCCTCAGGACTCTGGAGAGATGGACAAGGTAAGCCATTGCCCCCCAGGGCATATCTCCTAAGCCTAACTGAAGCGGCACACTCATCTGGGCAAGGAAGGTATGTGCAAATTGGTAAGAGCTTACTGGAGTGCACCAGGGATCTCTTCTCAGGCAAGCAGGAAAGCAATGACATGTCTTACTTGCTTGAGGAAGAACATTGGTAAGACAATATCAACGGAGCCATCCCATATCCCTCCTACAGTTGGACCTTTCCAGGTAATACAAATCGATTTTATACAGCTACCACCCTGCAGGAATTTGAAGTATGTACTGGTATGCACTGATGTTTTCTGAAACTGGGCAGAGGCATTTCCCGCCACCACAAATACTGCTGTGTTTACCGCAAAGAAAATGGTGCAGGAATTTGTGTGTAGATACGGTACTCCTAAAATAATTGAGAGTGATAAGGGTACCCATTTTACAGGTGAAGTCTTTCAGGTTATGTGCAAACTTATGGGTATTAATAGCAAACTTCATACTCCCTACCGACCACAGGCCAGTGCGAAGGTGGAGAGAATGAACAGCACTATTAAAAACAAGCTGAGCAAAATGATTGCTGAAACTGGACTGTTGTGGCCGGAGGCACTGCCACTAGTGTTGTACAGCATCAGAACCACTCCCAGGTCACCGCTTAACCTATCACCCTTTGAAATTCTTTT
Organism: Pseudophryne corroboree; assembly: GCF_028390025.1. Classification (NCBI taxonomy): domain Eukaryota; kingdom Metazoa; phylum Chordata; class Amphibia; order Anura; family Myobatrachidae; genus Pseudophryne; species Pseudophryne corroboree. The sequence continues at coordinate 710,138,249 of NC_086445.1, forward strand.
TGGACGACAGCCCCATATAATGATAGATCCCCAGGATGATCTGAAATGCAATAATGAGATGACTGTGCAATACTTGGTTAGGATGAGCCAGCAATTAAGAAATCAGCAAAGGAATCTGAAATTGGTGATTCCTGACCTACCAAACAGTAGCTGTCATGAAATTGAACCTGGGGACTATGTGATGATTCTAATTTTCTACGCACAGGTTGCCTAATAGAAGGTGGGAAGCACGACATCACTGTAGGTTGCCGAAAGAGAGACTTGGGTCCACTCATCCCACTGCAAGAATGTCGCTAACCTGGAGAAAGCTTGTGAGAAAGAGAAAGGTGAAGAAAACCTGATATCACTGGAGAATCTGTACCGGGAAAGCTGAAAGGTAGAACTGTCAAACTGTACCTGAGCATGGTGAAAAACAAGATCAATGACTGTTGTCTTATTATTATTTTTTCTCTTCTCTCCAACACCCCTCCCTTTTTAAAAATGGATTTGCATCGAGAGACCGTGTTATCAATATTCCGTATTTTGAATGTGACTCTATTTTTGATCAGGACAATTTGTTTTTGCAAGGGCCCCTGAGAAGTTGAGCAAGGATCTGAAATGGGTTCTGATGAAGAGGATGAATTCGTAGGATCCTAGGCTCAGTCCATCACTTTGGTCAAAGCTGGTATAAGTAAGAGGTCTGGTAGTCACGGAGTTCGGAGACAATCTGAGGGGTTATTGTCTGATGAATACTGCATATGTAAGTACTGCGACCCCATAATTGAAGATGAGTGAGTCCAGAGATGTCAGTCAAACAATAATATCGATATTGACGGACATCCCTTGAGTGACTATCACTCACTAGTGGGTACGGTCTTAAACCAAACAGAATGCTGCATGTGCTCACAAGTACAGATGGGTCCAAGTTTATCTTGACCTTGAATAGGATTAACTGAGACTGGCCAATTGGACTTAATCCCCTGCTGTAATGACTTAATCCCCTGCTGTATTGTTCTCTGTATTGTATTGCAGCTGAGAACAATAGATAAAGAGTTTATGCTAATAAGTCATGTTGTGCCTAGGCGCAGAAAACTAGTCAAGATAACCGTGGACCCATCTGTACCTCAAGGATAGAGTAAATCGGTGGACAGAAAATACAATATATCTAGGCCCCCTAGCCTAAAGCTCCACCAGTACCACACAGACAGATCCCTACTGTGTTTCAATGTAACCAATTTCCAGAAACCAGGAAATTGGGAAATGACTTGGAATAATCAGACAATGACCTTCTCACACAGAGCTGACGAGGAGCCCATCAACTCTGAACTTGTACGTGGGATAGCCAAAAGTGGGAGGTACTTCCGAAGTATACACGTGGGACCAAAACCATGTGGGCTGGAAAAGTGTCACAAGGATATTGTGCGCACATCATCCAGCCAGATACTTGTGTCAAGCAGATGGAAAAACTGGGTACAGGTTTCTTTGTGAGAATTATCTGTGACATGATATTAATGCACTTTGTCCCCTATGTTCTCCAAGATGACGCTTATTTCATATGTGGAAGAAAAGCGTACAAGTGGCTTACTCTGAGCTCTGAAGGGTTATGTTACATAGGCAGAGTACTACCAGAAATCATGACCATTGCACATGACCAAATGAAGGACATTCACTGCAGCGCTCCGCCTCCTTATAATCACACCCACTATGAACACATTTTTAAGAGACACCTCATAGACAGGGGAGAGCCCGTGGCCTCTAATTTGATTCATGAATCTACCGGGATTCAGATTCTTCTCGCATTAGACATCACCCGTACTGCCAGAGGAATCATAAATTACAGGTATATCCATGCGCTAGCGAACTTGATAGACAATATCACTGAAATGCATGACGACACCTTCAGGTATACGAGTTGGGAACTACAGATCTACAAAAAGGAACTGGTACAACACAGAATGGTCTTGAATTACATCATGGCCACGACGGTTGGATATTGTGTTACTTTAGCAACTCAGTATGGTGTAAAGTGCTGTACGTATATAACAAACAGTACTGAGGATCCAAAAGAGATCATTGATCAAAAGATGGATGAGATATTGCAGTTAAAGTGGGAGTTTAGAAAGAAACACAATCTCACTTTAGCGGCTGTGGGTAATGAATTGACCGGATGGGCCTCATGGTTGAACCCACTCAAGTGGTTCTCTGGGTTAGGAGAGTGGGCACAAGGAATGATCGCAAATGTGAGGAAGTTTCTTCTCTGTATCCTGGGTGTTGTCATAATTATCGGTCTGATATTCAAATGTGTTCAGAATTTGATGCGGCATAAAAGGACAAATCACAATACAAATTAGATGAGTCTAAAGGGGCGGGTGCATTGTAAATGCGACAGATCTGGTATACGATCCAACAATAGAGACAGTACAGTGATAAGAATGTAAATTAATTTCATGGTCTGTCTCTTTCACCATTTGTTTGTGTTTTCCCCTCAACCCAGAAATCTTCAACCGGATATGACATCAGTGTATAGGTGTATGTATATGTCTTTATAAATGTTGTCTTACCCTTACTTCTGTAATCCCCAGTTAATAATACACATAGCCGATGCAGGAACATTATCCACACATAATGGCATACACATACATCTTCCCAAATGTATCTTCAGGTAAATGTGCTCCCCATTTATTAATAAGCCAAACAAGATGAGGGCAGCTAGAAAAGCCCTTGTCAAGAAAGAGCTCAGTAAATGTTTGTTGGACAATTTAAAGACCCTTAATATGGGATGAATAGGATTAAATGAATACTTTGCATGACCTTGAAGCTTTTGTAGAACCAAGACTTATACGGCACGAAGATACATTCCCCTCAAACACACACCCATACATACATGCTTTACCTATCCCACTAGGTCATACAAAATTAGATATATTTCCCACCTACAACTTTTCCTCCTCTTCTAAGGTACATACTCAAATTTTGTGCATACGGAAAATGAAATATTAATAATTGTTAGTGATAGTTTTAATTGACTATCAAAGGGTGGACTGTCAAAGTCAAAAATAATACATACACACAACATGCAAACTCCAAACAGAGTGGCCCTGTTTGGGCGCATTACTGCCGTGCGTACGCATACATGCACATTACGTATACAGGTTCACGAGCCTTGCATATAAGCGCATGGCAATAGTATATACGGTAGCATACGCATTCGCACAGAAAAGCAACAAAGAAATATATAATACCTTATTCGCATAGTGCATACTTTACACATAGTCTCCATATACTTTGTCAGCAACTTGCATACACTTAAAAGGTAAAACAACAGAGATATTCAGCTTTACATGTTGTGATGCGATGGAGCAATGTTGGGACTTAGTGTTTGGTATCCAGATGTGCAGTATTTTGAGATCTACATTCCAGTTGCTATTTACAGTTTATCATATGTTTCTGCGTTTTTATGTACGCAGAATTGTAATATACGCAAACTGCTATGATACTGTACTCAGGATATTCGGCGGGAAACCAGAGACGAACACCTGCTAGTGCACCCTGGATCAAGCATTGCCCACTGGTTCAAACCAACCTATGACCCGTCATTTACTGTAAATAACTTGCCCTCTGACCTATGAAAGATGAGCTTACATTTCCCATTGTACTGTATTTGGACACATTGTATAAAAGAGAGGTCTCCTGATCCAGGCTTCAGTCCCTATTTTTTCTGAAGTCATCTTGCCAAGACTGACTTAGACCTGGATCCAGGAGCGCTCGCGTTTAAACGTATGTATTATTGGTTGTAGCTCTTCTCTGTATATTGTTGTACCCTTTTTACTTGTATATTCTCAAGTAAATACTGTTGATGCATTGGACCACAACATTACATTTAACTACTGGTGTCGAATTCCATTCTTGATTGGGGTAAAGTGTATTCAGCCACACGTGTCGCTATATTGTGCGCATAATGTGTCGGCGTGTATATACAACTTATATACACATTTTAGCGGTTATATTTATATGCAGCAGCTGCAGCTGCTCAAACCACAGTATAAAATGTATTGCTTTTCCTTGTAATTTAAATGAACTTAACATGGTCTTCCGGAGTCGACGGTGAAAGGTGCAAAAACAGTTTTTTTAAGGTAGTCAACTGGAGACGTCATATCAACCTCCACAGGGATACCTCTGATGCGGAGATTATTACTAGGCGCTCTGTTGTCCTGATCTTCCTGTTGTTCCAGGATGAGCTGAACCTCCTGTTTTAGACTTTGAAGTTCATCACCCAGTCTCTGTTGGAAAGTAATCACGTCACCCACCTTAGATTGTAGATAGTCCAATCGATCACCAAGTTCAGAAACATCGGCTTTTAGAGAAGAGATCGCTGTGTGCCCTTCCGCCTGCACTGCCTGGATAGACTTCCTCGTCTCCTGGACTTCACGGAAAAGCATTTGTAAATCTTACCGAATCAATGGGGAATGATCCAAGTCCTCCGAGTCTGAAACATCAGGGAGCGAGGGGATCTGCCGCCCTGAAGTTTTAGCAGCCGAGAAGGCAAATTTTTTAAGACTTTGGGTCAGGTCTGATCCATTTTGTTTTTTGTTGCCTTTAGGCATGGTGGAGCCACAAATAAGTCAATACAAGTAAATCACTGTAATACATAGTTAGGGAAGTCTCCGCAGTAGGGAAACGGCACTGTAATTATGGTATCATAAGTAGTATAAAATTAAAGTCCCGAGACTCAGGGCATCATCTACAAATTCACATTGTGTAAAAATTGGGCTCCCACCAGCCTATTAAATCAAACAAGAAAGCTCACCACTAGATGGAGCTCTGGCACTATTCATCAGATGTGATACAGGCAGGTTTCTGATGAAATGGTGGTTGATAGCAGAGACATACAAGATAAGTAAAACACAGTCCAAGGGGGGTCCCCCCCAAAGTCTGATCACTGGAACTTGTTTGGAATGAGTATTTATCCAACAGTGGTGATAGATAGTGGGGATCACAGGCAGCAATGACACAGGGTTGGGGGCTGCAGATGTCGCCGTTCTGCTCATCACTGTAACACAGCATATCAGGGACTACCAGGTATCATGTGGTAGGTACTAGGAGGGGGTGGGCCCTAGTCATGGACCAGCCAGTGACCAGTGTGCTCCACAATTGCCATCAGTAGCAGGCAGTGTCAACTGAGGGTCAGAGGATCAGGGAGCTCTGTTTCCAAGATGGCCTCTGGTATCTGGAGAGAAGCTAATGCTTCTCCTCTCTGATGCTGTCTCAGCGCGGCTAATGTGGCTCCCAGGGGCGCGGAGGTATGGAGGCAGGCAGCGCTTTTGCTCCAGTGGAGGAGAGAGGCCACTCAGATCAGTTTAGCACCTCACAGCTCCATTCCCGGCTGTCCGGCGGTGCGCGGCAGCTGCTGGTGTAAATCCAGTCCCTGGCTCCACAGGCAGAAGTAGGCCACGGTCTGGAGGGGCAGAGTGGAGCCCACCACAGCATCCAAGAGGTGCAGGGATGGCAGTAATCTGTAAGACAGGGTGATAGGAGTGTCTAGGAGGGGGGAAAGTAGGCAAACTATGTTTCTCTGTCGGGAGCCCAGATGGAACCCGACTGACCTGAATGCCCACCAGGCCACGCCCGACACTGCCGCCATCTTGTGCAGTGAAGAACCGCTGAAACAGGTCCAGTTAGTGCACACCTCTACTTCAGAAGTTCTTAGTGAGTTACTTTATCTGGAAAAGACTGAGTTTATTTGCCCAAGGAACTCTTACTACTAAGTAAGCTGCATTTGTCAAGAGACACTACAATCTCTTCGCTAGCTACATATTTTTGAATAAGACTGAGATACCATGACATTCTTATATCCTAGGATTACTTGTATTCATATGTGCCACTCCCCAATTGCAAAACTGTGGCACCACCAGATATGAAAAGAGCTCCAACATTATTTGCCATTGAAGATTATAACAACTTGGTTATAAAAATCTAGGAATTTAGCAACTGTTATTGTGAAAGTGTGTTTTTCATTGCTCTTCTCATCACTACATTATACTGTAGTTTGTGATTATAATACGCCAATATCCGTGAATTAATATATTGTCTTTTGCATTTTTGAATGATCAAATGTGATGTGAACTGTATCCAATTGTCGTCTCTTTATCTTCTTTTATTACCCTATTCTTATTGTGAGTCTCTAATATTTTTGCCAATTAACCAATCATCATCCTCAACCCAGAGTTAACTGCGGCTCAACAAAAAGACACCCTGTTGGAATTTCTGGCTCACTCCTACCTCTCTCAGCAAAGTACTGCAGAACAAGGTATGGGGAACAAAAATTCAAGTGAAAGGTCTGTCACATAGCCACTTAACACCTCTGATACCTCTCTCAACCACTTAGACATACCTGTCAACCCCAGGGTGTTACACTAGCACTGATCTTATCATTTTTGCACCTTTGCACATGAACATAATTGTATTTTTGCAGTGAACTCATTGTACTTCTACAGTCTTGGATGGTTGATGCTTTCAAACTTAGAAACAGGCCCAAAATGTACAAAAGTTTCAGTCATTAAAATGCTAATCAGGGTCAATTGGTTACGTCAGGATTTTCTAGTTTCAAGGGAGAAGAAAACCTCGGTGTTAACAAATGCAACTATTTTCACTCACTGAACATAAAATCACCTCTGTGTACTGAAGTAGACCATGTAGACATGACTCTTAACACAGTCTTTTCATTACTTGTGAAAAAAATAAACAATATTCTTGTCTACCTGTCACTTGGCAGAAACTGCAGTGATGATTGTGTTTTCCCATCTATCTTCAACGGGAAAGAAATCTTTAGTGTCAATTGCTTGTGCATTACTAAAATACAGTGGCGTGAAAATGTAGATTAAATGCTTAGAACAGAAGTGATAAAAGCAAGACATCAAATGTACAGAAAGTCCCTTAGTGTCTTTCTTGAGATAGGAAGTTAAGTGTCTTGGTCTTTAATGCTGATTCCTTAAAGGTTTATATAGGCCTTTTAGAAAATCAACACGGTGGATCTAGTACATTCACATTTACCTGTTGTCAATCAGTGGTGATTGTGAAGGTGGGGCTTCAGCGCAGCTGAAAACTGAAAGCGGGAATCCTCCCCAGACTGTGTATAGTGGATGGGCAGATAGATAACTATACAATAAAAGCTGGTTGGCACTGGAGACCAGGGGGCGGGCTGATCCATTGTTATTGCTGTCCTGCACTGTAACCAATGGTGGCTGGTCCACGTTGGCTTCACGCTAACTCTTCGCTGGCAGTGTTGGCAGCATTTGAATTGTACAGTTGGTGTGGCACTGGCTCGCCTGCAGCCCCACCTTCGCAACCAACACTGCTGCCAAGTACCAATTTATTTTAACCTTTTCGAAAAAGATCACTACAGTATATTAAATTTATGTAATCTCTTAATTTACAGAAAGAGCTGTAAGTAGAAATATTGCTTTAGTAATTTTGGTACTTATCTATAATATCACAGTGATGACACAGTTCAGATGAGTCTCTTAGCAAAATGCATAAACCTTGATATTAGGCAGGTGATTTATTTAACCCATTATTGGAATTCTAAAGAATTAAAAAATTATCAAAAGTTGTCATCATCCAAAAGCTTCCCATCTTCAGCACAAGCCCACATACTCCTATCCTAAAAATCTCAGCACACTTACTGCTTTCCACCAAGGGGAAGTATGTCCAAAACTTAAATAGATTAGCCTACATAGCTAATGAATTAATACCTATAGTGAGACCCATCACAAATTAGTGTTCATTACCAGCCATTGCCATAGGAATGCATTGGAATACACTGATTGGTCTGATTGTGGGGACTCTTTTCTCTTGATTTAAGGGTTTAATTTTCTAAGAATTGTGTTTTTCCAAGTTTAAATATGAGTGGAGACATGAGAGTTTTTCATGATCAAACACACAAATTTACTAAGAATCATGTTTTCCAATGGTGTATTAATTTTTTTTAAATAGCGTGGGTTTCCAGTTGTGTTTGTGCCTGAATTAAAAAATCCTGCATGTGAGCAGCATGTAAGCCAAAGCCTGCACAGATCAGTGTGATCAGTGCAGTGCTTCTGTGTGTAAAAGTAAAGAAAAAGTACAAAATCAGAAAAAAAAATGTGTTGGGTTCCCCCCTCACACGCATTACCAGCCTTGGGTTCTTTGAGCTGGCCCTGGTTCAAAAAATATGGGAAACAAAATGTGTAGTGGTTCCCCAAATTTCATGATCCAATAACAGGCTCTTGGAGCCAGTCCTGGTTCTAAAAATACAGGGGAAAAATAGTAGGGGACCCCTATGTTCTTAGAACCAGCACCACTAGAAAGGGAATAATGCAACAGCCAAGGGACACACTTGACAAGGTCCCCCCTGCCAAAGTAATAACCCCCCCAACTAGTCAGCCCTGGCACAGGGATTCCTTGGGAAGTGGGGACCCCCAATAAAAGGGTCCCACCTCTACAGTGTGCCCCTGGCCTAGGCTGAAGCCCAGGACAATATTATTTCTCAACTAATGTTTACTGAAATTTTATCAACTCCACACCTACAGCCCAGAAAAAGTCCATGTTTTGAAGTTCAATTCGATACAGCACTCCCATGTTTGCCTTTAGTAAATTTCTGGAACTGAACATAGACAAAAACACCCGAGAATGCAACTCGGGCAAACACGCTTGTTAGTAAATTTACCCCTATGTGAATTATAAACTGGCAATTCAGTCCACGAGGCAGTGTTTATTTAATAAATTATTGTTTTCATGGTGTGTCTGCTGTAGTTTTTTTATTATATTATTTTTACAGGTACACCCCACAATGGGTGTGTGGAATAGCCCTAGTGCTATCAGGGTGCGTCCGGTTCTTCCTAGAGAGGGAGTAACCCACTTTTGAATTTTCAGGCCCACTAACCCTAGAGGTACCAGCTCCATGCTGATTGGCCTAGGGCTGGATGGCGCAATGGCGGTAGGGGGATGCCCTGATTTTGCTGTAAACTCCTGGCTTGTAAAAGCTATTACTGGTTAGTGAAAATTTGGTGGCAACCTAAGCTCTTTGGTGGTTATTCTGAGTTGATCGCAGCCAGCAACTTTTTGCTGCTGCTGCGATCTACTAGTCCACACCTATGGGGGAGTGTATTTTAGCTTTGCAGGGCGGCGATTGCTTGTGCAGCACTGCTAAGCTAAAAATTTTTAAAGTAGAACATGACTAGCCCTGGACATACTTACCCTGTGCGACGATCTCTGCGATGCTGGAGCCGGCTTTGACATCAGACATCCGCCCTCCGTTCTCCTGGATACACCTGTGTTTTCTTCTCCACTCCCCGAAAATGGCTCCAAACGGTCTGGAGCCGCCCAGGAACGCCTTCTTTCTGTCAATCTTCTTGCGGTCGGCTCTGCGACTGCTTTTTTCATTGAGCGCGACGTAATCCGGCGACCCCCATTGCCGGGGCAACAACGCGTGTGCGCAGTGTGGACTCCACGTATGTACATTCCAGACCCGTTCGCACCGCAGCAACAAACCGCTGCATGCAAACGGATCGGAATGACCCCCTTTGAACTCCAATTTGTCCACTACCTCTTTAGGCTTCAAAACCTATTGCTGAATGTTTGAGAGAATCCATGCATTTTTTATTTACTATTTTTTATTTCTCAAAAATCATAAAGAAAAGGCTGAATAGATTTTAGGGTTCTGTGCAGTGTTCTACACAAAACATTTTGCAGAGGGAACTCATTTATTTTGCAGCTTATTAAATCCAGTGGTTTTTAAACTGTACTTTTGATTGGAGAATACTGGGATGGTGTTTACTGTTCTACAGTGTGGCTTTTCTGGTTTTTTTTTCAATATTGAGCTTACTGTAGTAAATCTGCAGGATTCAAATCCAATATGAAAATGCTGCATCACTGACATCTCAATCCGTCCGTTTTAGTAAATTTCCCTCCAAAATTTTTTTCCTGTTAAGATAGTTAAAAGGACTAATATAAGTCATCCAGAAGGTATGTCTATATTAGATTTAGGGGTATATTCAATTGAAGTAGAAAGCTGTGTCTGTCGAAAAGATGGCAGTTTTCGACTTTTTTAGGTCGGAAGGGGTTCCAACCTATTCAATATAACCCAAAATTATCCGACAAGTCAAAGAATTCGACCTGTCAGAAAGCACGTGGATTGGCGGAATAGCTGCCGATCCGCGTGCTTCTGACGAAAACAAGGCCAAATCTGACAGGTTTTGGCCCCCTTTCCGACCATCTCAATCTGACTTTAAAGAAAGTTGGATTGAGATGAAGGAGCTGAGAGAGGAGACTGGGGAGAGCCACTGGGAGATGGAGGAGAGCAGCGGGGATACGGGAAGAGCAGCGCTACAGCAGCGGATTCAGCAAGCATAGGAGGAGGATGTGTCACAGCCACCGCTCAACAGCAGTGTCCACCTGGCTCCAGCAAGCGAGACCTCACTTGCTAGAGCCGGGTGGACGCTGCCGTGAGTGGCGGCTGTGACACATCTTCCTGCTACGCTTGCTGGAGCCGCTGCTGTAGCACTGCTCTTCCCCGTCTCCCCGTGGCTCATCGTGGCTCTCCCCCATCTCAGCTCCCTCATCTCAATTCGACTTTTTTTAAAGTCGGATTGAAATGGCATTGAATAGCCCTTGTCGGATCCATTCCGACTAATGCATGTCGGAATGGATCCGACTTCAATTGAATATACCCCTTACTGTTTATAAGTTGTAATATAGACTAATGGCTGCTTTTGTTTAGTTTTTAAAGAAAACTTCTATAAAATGTAACTTATAAACAATATAGCCACTGAAAGATACAGGACACCATAAGTTTGAAGTGGCATCCTCCACTGGGAGAAGTTGGGTGAATCCTTGCTAACTGCTGTATGTATTGGGCGTATGACTGTGCTAATTTTTGTGCCCATATGCAAAAGTTAGATATCATTTGTGGGATGATATTAAAAATTAAATAAATGGATGAATAGAGAATATTTAAAGTGGAGTTTCCTTGTTAAAATATGGTATTATTGCATGGAGTTCAATGTCCACTGTAGATATACAAGTGGATAGTCAGATGAAGCTGGGTCATGTTCAGAAATTTGCAAATCAGACAAACCTTTGCAATTCCTTAACATCTTTTGGAACTGGTCAATCTAGAATTACCTGAAACTTGCTGGGATCAATTCTCAAACCCTGTGATTAGATAATATAGCCAATGGATTGAACCTGTGTTTGAGGAAACTCACATTTTTCCAATTTAATTTATAAATAATGTTGGCAAAGTCGATCCAGCGCTGATTAACATGTTGCTGTTTGTGTTCTTCTAGTGAACTTGAGAAACTTAATATGTCATCTAAATATATAATAAGATATTGGTCATTCATGAAATGTTAAAATGTAGCAGGTGCATTACACCGTCCAAAGGACATTATTAAATACTAAAAATGTCCATATTTGCTTTGAAAAGCAGTTTTCAACTCATCACCAGGTCATATATGGATTAAGGGGCTGATTCCGAGTTGTTCGCTCGCTAGCCGCTTTTAGCAGCATTGCACATGCTAAGCCGCCGCCTACTGGTAGTATATCTTACCATAGCAGAATTGCGAACGAAAGCTTCGCTAATTTTCTCGTAACGATTACCCCGCAGTTTCTGAGTAGCTCCAGAATTACTCAGCCATAGCGAACAGCTCAGTCCTTTTCGTTCCTGGTTTGACGTCACAAACACACCCAGCGTTTGCCCAACCACTCCCCCTTTTCTCCAGTCACTCCTGCGTTTTGCAACTCGAAAGCCTGCGTTTTTCCGCACACTCCCATAAAACGTCCAGTTTCCGCCCAGAAACACCCACTTCCTGTCAATCACACTACGATCAGCACAGCGATGAAAAAGCTTCGTTATGCCGTGAGTAAAATACCTAACTTTTGTGTAAAATAATTAAGCGCATGCGCTCTGCGAACCTTGCGCATGCGCAGTAAGCGACTAATCGCAGTATAGCGAAAATCGTCAATGAGCGAACAACTCGGAATGACCCCCTAAGTTGTATGCATTTCGAATATATAACTTGGGGGGGTCATTCTGAGTTGATTGTGCGCTAGCTACTTTTTGCAGCCGTGCAAACGCATAGTCGCCGCCCACTGGGGAGTATATATTTGCTGTGCAAGGGTGCGATCGCATGTGCGGCCGAGCGGAGCAAAAATAGTTTGTGCAGTTTCTGAGTAGCTCAGAACTTACTCAGCCCTTGAGATCACTTCAGCCTGTCTGGACCCGGCCTGCAAACGCTTGAACATGCCTGCGTTTTTCCAAACACTCCCAGAAAACGGTCAGTTGCCACCCACAAACGCCCTCTACCTGTCAATCTCCTTGCGATCGGCTGTGCAAATGGATTCTTCGTTAAATCCATCACACAGCAACGATCCGCGTTGTACCCGTACGACGCGCCTGCGCATTGTGGTGTGATCACTGCGCTGCGAAAAATGGCAACGTGCGATCAGGTCGGACTGACCCCCTTGGTGAAGATATAGCTTAGCGAAGCCTTTACAGCAATTCAAAAATAAGTGAAAGAGGATAATGATGCTTGATTATCATTTTATGTAGTTTTCTATAATCAATGCATGGTATTAAGTTATTTAATTTATCATTTTTTTCACCAAAAAAATAAGTGAGCCTGCAGGAGATGAGGATGTACAAATAAAAGCCTGATACATTTTCATCCACATATTCTTTGAGAGTTTATAATTTAGGTTCAGATAGTGGATAAATGTGTTTGAAGGGCATAGGAGCCCCATGTACCAAATCTACTGGGCAATCATATGGTAATTTTTTCAGTATTCTTCTCAATGCAGACATCAGAAAAGTCTTTATATTGTGGAGGTAATTTCTTTTAACACTTTTGCAGAGGAATTATAAGACTCATTCATCTCTACAGAGAATGATTCACTATCATTCTATGGAACATAAGTCCTTCGAGAAAACGAAATGTTTTTAATTCCTAGTTAATTGAATAATTATTTGCAGTCAACCGATAGGAAATTAAGGGAAGAGATAATAAATGTTATAGTCTCATGGTGATTTGGCTTGATTACCAGTCCCATGGTTCAGTTTCATGTGTCCCTGGTCCAGAGTTGAAGGGGGAACCATTAATATGGGTACCTGTTTTTCTCTAAACTCAGTTTGGTTCTTCTTAGCAAACATAATATCCATGAAATTGCAATTTTCCTCAGATTCTATAATGTCCAAAGTACTGTAAAAATCCAAAGTGAACTGATTTTCAGCTGTATTGGAATTGCTTTATTCTCAGTTGTAGCTACAGAAGAAACATGAGGGAAAATTGCATTAAAATGCTGAGGCATATCATAAATCACAAACCCCTGGTCAGATGAGTCAGCCTTGGCTAAGGTGGCCACTGTTTTCTGGGGCTTTATGGACAATATGACACATAGGGTGGAATTCAATTGTTTGAAAAGTCGGTTGGGTGTCTGTTTTTTCCTGTCTATTAGATAGGAAAAAACAGACACCCAACTGATGTTTCAAACAATTGAATACCCCCCATATTGTCTAGGTTTCTACAATATAGACACAAGTTCTCTTGATGTCATTGCTACTTTCTTTCACTAAGATTTAGTTTGTGAAGTGTGTCCACTTGCATGGGTTCAATCTTAAATTCCTTATTGAATCTTACCTAAGAATTCTTATAATAATTTAAAGCTGTAGGTTCCCAGTAATTGGAATACATCTAGGATTTCATTTCTTGTTGTCTCTCAATTAACCAAGTATCATTGCAAATGCAGTGGTTTATAACACTTCTGGTTAATTAAGTGCATCTGCTCAGGCCAATTCATCTTTACTTGTCTCAGACAATCCCTTACCATAAACAGATAGCTGCATCTCTGGATTCCGTAGTGTCCAAGACCTATCTTTGAAGATCTGCAGTATATTCTGCAACACAGCATCTTTCCTGGTGTAATTTTAATAATGTCATTTCAGCCATTTCCCTTCAATTTGGATCATTAAAGGTTTGCTTCATTGCTTTTGAGAAGGTTATAAAAACTATCTAATTTAGATCTAGAAGACTCAATATAAGGAAATGCTCATGTCAAAGCAGCATCTTTAAGCAGCAAAAGTATACACTGATTCTTTAGTCTTTCAAAATTAAAATGGCATTCATGTAGCTGAAAGTGCAATTGGCATTGATTCATAAATAAACAATAACTTTGGGGATCACCTCCAAACCAGGCTGGTGGCAGATGGAGAGTAGCAGGAAAAGATTATACAGGTTATTGTGGTGGTTGATTCTCCAATATGCATGTACAGTAGGAAGCTTTTTGTGAAATAACTTGTACTTCTTGCTTAAGCTACAAGTCATGAGCTATAAAACTATCTTTCCGGGATTTTAAATCTGCTTGGAATTCATGTAGCAGCGTGGATACATTTGTCACATGCCTCTTTATAGGTATATCTTTGGTAGGCTCCATTAGAAATATCCTGGCTCCATTAGAAATACTGTATCCTGTCAGGATACTGGTGTTATTACCTTGAGTTCAGTGGGCAGTGCAGATATACAAGTGGGTAGTGAATTGTAGCCGAGTTGGTGCAAAAGGTTGTTCATACCGTAAGTTCAAGGTAGCAGTAACAAGTAGCATGAGGAGAACAGGCAGTGTACGAAAGCACAGGTTCAAACCGAAAGCTACTTTTTGTAGGTCACAACAGGAAACAGGATCCAAGATATTTGTGCAGTACTGGCCATCATATATAATGGCAAATTCAAGGCCAAGATCTCAAAACGCAGAAACTTCAAGATTATTAGACATCACTAACATTCCTGTTTTGCAGGAGAGTGCACATAGTGTGTAGGTTTCAGACTATTACTGGAGACTGAAGAACTTTAGAACAAATAAGTATTTATTCCGGGTGTGGTATAATAGATAGACAGTGTTTAGCTAGACAATCAATGAATAGACATCACATATTAGAAAGACATTAGGTTGACAGGTACAGAACGCTGACAGGGTCAAAAGGTCAACACACAAATGGTTGACACACAAAAGGTAGGTACATGTTTTTTTATTTTCGAACCCTAATCTTCACCCTGACCATAACCCCTTGGTGCCTAACACTAACCTTCCCCCTTAGTGCCTAATCCTAACCATCGGTGTAAGTGCCTAAACCCTAATCATCCCCCCTAGTGCCTAACCCTAACTGTCAGGGTAAGTGCCTAACCCTAACCATCCCTCCTAATGGCTAACCCCAACCCTTCAGTAAGTTCCTAACCATACAACTCACCCTAACCCTAAAAAACTAAATAAAAAAACATGTGTTTACCCTTTGTGTGTCAACCATTTGTGTCAACCTTTGCCCTGTTGACCTTTTGTACCTGTCGATCAGACCTATATTGACCTTTTGTGTGTTGACCTGTTGACCCTGTCGACCTTTTGTTTGCTGACCTGTTGTCCATGTCAACCTGTTGTACCTGTTGAACTGTCTAACATGTGGTGTCTATTTATTGACTGTCTAACTAAACACTGTCTGTCTACAGTATCAACCAGATACTATTTTTTCCAACAAAAAGCTACAGCTAGTGTGATGGTTTCTTACACATGAGAACCAACAACCAGAACTAAGGAAGATAGCACCACAGCTTTACATGAAATAGCCGTCACAGGTGACCAAAAATAAGGCAGGTTAGGGTCTGCATTGTCCAGTACACAGAGGACTGTCAAAGGTGCACACCCTACTATCTCTCAATGTGACTGATTCACACAACAGGATTATATAACCTACTGGCATGGCATGGCTATCTCCTCACCTCCTGCTCCTATACGGCCATGGGTAGCAGCAGTCCCCTACCCAAAACAGGTAGGAGCTGCCGCTGGTACACACTATTAGATTTGCTAACAATGGTAACAAGTAGACTAATTTTGACAGAGCAAAACAATTCAGAAAATGGGCGATATACTGTACAAATTGTCTCACCGATCAGTGGTTTAATACAATTATCAGCAGTAATTAAGAAGAGGTCTTTACATACTGCATTTACCAAGCAAATCCAAAACAATGTGAATGACATTGCATGTGCAGCGCATGCTATATTGAGAGCCAATTCTACATATTTTGGGCTGGCAGTTGAGACCTGGTGCAGTATACGCATTAAACAATTACTCGGCCAATGAGCCAATATCTGACGTTTGCATGCAAATTGTATAGTGTTTACCTAGCTCAAGTCTGATAGAAAAAAACAATATTTGGCATTTACAGTAGATATTTTATCTGGAATAATGACAAAAAACAAAATTATGCTCTTATTTATCAATGAGTGATACATTTTACTGTGAGTGATAAATTGCACCAGCCAATCAGCTCCTAACTGCCATGTTACAGACTGTATTTGAAAAATGAAAATTAGGAGCTGATTGGCTGGTGCAATTTATCACTCACAGTGAAATTTATCACTCATTGATAAATAAGGGCATTAGTTTGAAAACATTATAGAGAACCATATGAGAAAGAGCGATACAATTTAGGAGTGAAACATTTTCAAAACTATTATTTTCTATAATTATGTGGCAATGTTTCACTATATCAAAGAGACTTTATGCTAATTATCATTTCCATAAGCATTTTCTGGATATGATTGCTTTAGTTAGTTTTTTTTCATATTTACACAAACATGATTTATCTCAAGCCCTACTTAATAACCCACTTTTAATGATACCGGCCTAAGTGTTAACATAAAAGTGGGGTCTCAGTGCAAAAATGTAAATTTTCAAAATGGTCTGGCGTTCTCTTCATACTTTGGGAATAGCCTCATAACTGTCAGATATATTACTAATACCCCTTTCACACAGCACTAATAACCCGGTATCGACCCAGCATTTTGCCGGGTCGACACGGGTCGGCGTACGGTGTGAAAGGTGCATAGCCGAAATTCGCAGGTCGCCTGACCCGGCAAATCAACCCGGGAATAAAGCAGTGTTATACCCGGGTTGAATACCGGGTCAGTGGCTGCGTAAACGGGCTCCCGGGTTGATGCGTCCCGGGACCCATTTACTACAGCAGGGAGATGCGGCGCAGAGATGATCTCATCTCCCAGCACCGCCTCCACGTCCGCCCCCCGCCGCCGGCTCCGCCCCCCGCTGCTATGTCAACACGCCCCGGCATATTGCCGGGTTGGGGAAGCCTGCAGCAGCGGCCAATGCCAGATCCCACCCGGGAAGGACCCTTTTCCAATTCCCGGGTGGGATCCGGCATTGGCAGTGTGAAAGGGGTATAATTATCACAATGCCCCTTTATCGCAATCTAGTTAAAGTTTCAATTTTCTAGAGACCTGTAACTTAGCATTTATTAAAAACCCAATATTACTTGTCAGAAGAAGTTTCCTTTCTCTCACCTCTGGATTGGAATATTGAGTTAGATAGTGTATTTTTGTGTCCTTATGGAGGGTGAGGGCAATCTCTCTCTTTTCTATAAAATCGTTCGAACCCTGTATTATAGAGGAAATTATATCACAAGTACAGCTATTACAAAGCTGCAGGAAAATTTTCATGACCTCAGGGAATCCACAATGTTGCAAGCTTTTAAATATTCCATTCATTATATCCCTGCAAACAATTACATATGTTGTAGGGAATTTTTTTCAAATAATAATAATCATAATAATTTTATTTATATACAGTAGTTTTCTTTCTCCAATAGGACTCAAGCTGCTTAACAGATACAGAGCAGAGGATAGCTATCCCCCACCCAATGTCAACTCACTGCTTTACCTTCCTTTTCATCATTCCCCAAACCAGATGCACCTTTGCATCATTCTTTCTGGGACTGTTCAGCCATCAAAAGATAATGGTGGATTCAAACAAAGCATTTGATAATTATGGTATTAGTTCATATTTATCCCTGTCTCCTGTATGGGTTAGTTTAGGTAATTTAACTATGGTATCTAAAATTATCACTGGATGTATGAAGTTGCTTCTGATAATATGACCTATTTCAAAAATGTATACTCCAACAGTGGATACAACCGAGGGCCTAATTCAGACCTGATCGCTGCTGTGCGTTTTCGCACAGCAGCTTATCAGGTCTGAACTGCGCATGCGCTGGTGCCGCAGTGCGCCGGCACATGCCAGACAGCCGATGGCCATCTCAGCCCAGAGATAGCCTCTGCCTTATTGATAGGCAGAGGTGGTCGGTGGGCGGGATGGTGTGGGTGGCGACTTTTGGGCGCCATTTTGGGGGCGTGGTCCGGGCAATGCAGGCGTGCCCGGACCGTGTGTGGGTGGGGTGGGGGGGGGGTGGACTGCGGTGGCTGCGTGATGTCAGGGGCTGCACTGGTACGGAGCTAGCTACTCGACAAGTACAAAAGCATTGTCGCTGTGCAATGCTTTTGTACTTGTGCAGGGGGGGGGGGGGCAGACATGCTGGGCTTCCCCCCACATGTCTGAGTAACTGATCATAGCCGTGCAAAATTTAGGCCCCTTGTCCTCTTCTTTACACACGTTTAAAGAAAGATTGTTGCATATATTATATATATGATACGGGAACATTGTATTAAGTGGTATCAAACAACAAATGTAAAATTGTCTTAAATGTACACTGAGGTATGACATCAGACTTAAATAATCTGTGATTCAAAATCTTTTGTCTTTTTTTTATTTGCTAAACAGTATATATTTGTAAATTATTTTAGTTGGTTTGCTGCATGTGTTTATTACTCTTCTTCTCTCCTCCCCGGGTGTGGATCATTAGATCGACAGTGTCTAGGTCGACAATGTTTAGGTCGACCATTATAGGTCGACAGTCACTAGGTTGACAGGGTTGGAAGGTCGACAGGGTTCCTAGGTCGACATGTGCTAGGCCGACAGGTCAAAAGGTCGACAAACCTTTGGAATCTGACACGGTTAAAAGGGAATTCAGGTGCTTTTTCATTCGACCTGCAACAGTCTGATGCAGAAGGAAGTTTGTCCTGTCCTTCCAAGGATAATTTAAGTATCTCCTTTGTAAGAATCCAACCATTTCAATTGGTCATGTAGGGTTCTCTCCTAGCCCAATACTAAGTTCCCTGCCAAAGAATTTAAAACCCCTGTGCACTTCTTTGTCATCTTAAAACTGTGTATCTAAGGAAAATTCGTATTTTCCATTAGACTTGGACTCAGATTCTGAAATTGATCCAGTTCATGATGCTACTCCTTCCCGAGGAGGTCCTGTGTTTTCTTAGGAAGTTTTTTCTTTACAGGAAATTCCACTCTCCCTGGTTAAATCCAGATGTTCCCATAAGAAGAAGAGACATCAACAAAGGTCCTAAGTTCTTCTGTTCCTCTAAGTGTCAAGATGGGTGTTCGGAGTCCACCCTTGAAGAGGGGGGTACTGTCACGATCCTGACTATAGTTCTCATATTTGGTGACTTACCGCTGCCATCTGTCCTGGATCCTGTGTCTGTTTGCTCACTGGGATAAACAGCTTGTCAGTACCATTAGTTTCCTGAGTACAGAGTTAATGAGCTCCACTTGTTAGGCGCGGCGGCTCTCGCCGGCGCCCGACCGTTGCTAAGCAACGGTCTCGGCACGTCACGCCCACTGCGCCTCCTCCTCCTGTTCCCCGCCGGGTCCATAGCAATGCCGTAACGCCATGCGCGCTGAGCCGGCGGGTCCATGGCAGTGCCGGGACGCCATGCGCGCTGAGTCGCCGGGTCCATGGCAATGCCGGGACGCCATGCGTGCCGAGCAGCCAGGTCCATAGCAACGGGGACGCCACAGGCGGACCGCGTTCCCCATTGCTATCCAATTAAATCAAGCACCTGTCAGCGTGTGGTCGTGCAGCAGGGCAGCTGCACAACATTTTCTAATTAGATTCTCTGCAGCCATTGGTACAGAGACCTGTTATATTCTCCCTCAGTGCTTTACACAGACGCTGGTGATAGCTTCCTGTGAGCTGTTCCTGCTGTGGAGAAATTCCCTGTCCGGTGTTCTGTGGTCCGGTCTACCTTGTTCCTGTGGTGCTGACTCCTGGGGTCCTTCCAGCCTTCCTGTTGGTAGAAACCAGTGTCGTTAGATCTTGAGGTTCCTGCTCACCTGCGGTTGTTCCCCGGTGTTGTGAGTAGCGGCCTTTGCCGCATCTTGCGGTCTTGGCCGTAGAGTTTCCGTTATATTCTTTGCTGGTGTTTTTACGGAGGTGCTCTGCCACAGCTGTCCTCCCCGGTACACGACGGTGCCGTGTAGGGGTGGACAGTGTTACCTTTGTTGCCTTTTCCATTGGCGGCCGTGCCGCACATACGTTTAGTTTTTTAGTTCTGCAGTAACCCCTAGCTCTGTGTTTTGTTTAGTTAGAGGTCCCCTTGTTTCCATCCAGTCTCAGTTTACGCCTTGTCTCCAACTAAGACCGTGGGGCATCGGAGTTGGGCAGACATAATCCACCCTTCAAATGCGTCTGCCGTGGGCCCAGGCAAACATAGTCTCACAGGCGTAGACTGACCACGTGGGTGGAACAACGGAGTTAGGGTTCTAGGGGTACTGCTTTACTTTGTCCTGAAAATCAGCATCACGTTCCTGTGCTCGGGACTTACCCACTCTATATCTTACATTCGGAGCACAGAGAACGTAACATTATCACCGGCCGAAGCAAAAAAAAAATCTATTATTTTTTCCAGGGTGGCCTTGAAATTCGGTCCTCATGAATCCGGGGTGCTAGGACAAAATCCCAGCCAGCTTTTGGCCAATCAGATTCAGGAACTCACTCAGATGGTTCAGGATCTTACCCTTCGGGTGAGATCACAGGAAGATCTTTTACGAGCCTCCCCGGGTATGATTCCTGAACCAAACATGCACCTGCCTGACCGCTTTTCGGATAACCGAAAAGATTTTTTTAATTATAAGGAAGCCTGTAAACTTTATTTTCGTTTAAGGCCCCGGTCCTCAGGTACTGAGTCTCAGCGGGTAGGCATAGTGATGTCTTTCTTCAAGGCGATCCACAAACCTGGGCTTTTGGGTTGAAATCCGACGATGCAGCCTTGCTAACAGTAGATGCCTTCTTTAAGTCATTAGGCCTTTTGTATGATGACCCAGATAGGGAAGCGTCGGCTGAGAGCCACCTGCGTGCACTTAAGCAGGGTAAAAATCCCGCAGAGGCATATTGTACAGAATTTCGCCGTTGGTCGAACGACTGTGGCTGGAATGATCCTGCCCTGCGCAGTCAGGTTCGCCTTGGTCTGTCTGAAGTAATCAAGGATAGTCTCCTTCAGTATCCAGCTCCGGAGACTTTAGATAAGCTCATGGAGCTTGCTATTAAGATAGATCGTCGTCTCCGAGAGTGGAGGGCTGAAAGAGGAGCTAATTTCAGGTCTAGTCCATTTGTGTATGCTTTCCCCGAGGACGTCGAGGAGCCCATGCAAGTGGGTCTCTCCTGGCTGTCTCCAGAAGAAAGAGTCAGAAGGCTAAATTCAGGGCTCTGCTTATATTGTGGTGGCAAGGGACATGTTGTGTGTAACTGCCCAAATAAACAGGGAAACGCTCTGACCAAGTGAATTGTGAGGGGGTTCACTTGGGTCTGCAGTTAATCTCCTCAAATGATTCCTTGTTAATTCCTGTTAAAATTTCTTTTGGTAGTCTCAGTTCATTTGTTTCAGCCTTCATTGACAGCGGAGCTGCCGGGAACTTTATGGATTTTGCTTGGACTCAAGCCTTGGGAGTTCCGCAGCTCCAATTAGATAGACCTATTACTATGCACGTACTAGATGGTGGTCCACTCTCAAATGGGGTAATTACTCACTGGACCCCTCCTGTACAACTGACAGTGGGGGCCTTACAGTCTGAAAAAATTGAGTTCTATCTCACCCATTGTCCGGCTGTGCCTGTCGTCTTAGGTCATCCCTGGCTTGCCCTTCATAATCCCACCATAGATTGGTGGTCTGGGGAAATTTCCCGGTGGGATTCCTTCTGTGTTAAAGGATGTATTTCTCGTCCAGTCCGGGTCGCGACTGCTACTCCGGAACTCATACCTTCAGTATATCAGGATTTTGCTGATGTTTTCTCTAAGGGTAACACTGATATCCTGCCACCCCACCGGTCATATGACTGTGCCATTGACCTTGTCCCTGGTGCCACTCTGCCAAAAGGGAGACTTTATGCTCTATCTGGTCCCGGGACTAAGGTCATGGATGACTATGTACAGGAAAGCCTGAGGAAGGGGTTTATTAGGCCCTCGAAATCTCCGTTAAGTGCAGGGTTTTTTTTTGTTGAGAATAAAGACGGATCTCTAAGACCGTGCATAGACTATCGGGCCTTGAATAAGATCTCTATTAAAAACACCTACCCCTTGCCGTTGATTTCGGTGTTGATCAGCTCCGCACTGCGGTTATTTTCTCCAAAATCAATCTCAGAGGAGCCTACAACCTCATTCGAATAAGATATGGTGATGAGTGGAAGACGGCTTTCAGTACTCAGTCCGGACATTACGAATATCTTGTGATGCCATTCAGGCTGTCTAACGCTCCTGCGGTATTTCAGGATCTTAATAACGACGTCCTCCGCAACTTTTTAGGGAAGTTCATGGTCGTTTATTTGGACGACATTTTAATTTACTCTGAGTCTCCTGAACAGCATGTTGTCCATGTGCGGCAAGTGCTTCAAAAGTTGCAGGAGAACCATTTGTACGCGAAATTGGAGAAGTGTGATTTCCACATCACTGAGGTGTCCTTTTTAGGGTATATTATTTCTCCAAAGGTTTTTTTGAATCAGTCACTAAAACAATATTTACGTCTTTATACTGCCAAACTTCAGAACGATTGGTCAGATTTTCATCCTCTGGCCAAGTTTGCCTACAATAACGTTTGCCATTCATCCACCAAGGAGTCTCCGTTCTTTTCGGTCCTGGGCTTTCACCCTAGAGCCAATTCCTTTACTCCCCATTATCTGGCTTCTTCTTTGTCCTTAACCTCACGTCTCAGAGTTATTTGAAGAAAAGTACACCTTGCTCTTAAGAAGGCTGCTTTTCGGGAGAAATTTTTCTCTGATAGGTTCCGAAGCCCATGCACTTTTAAGGTAGGGGATAAGGTGTGGTTGTCAACCCGCAACATCAAGCTCTGACAACCCTCGGCCAGAATGGGACCCAGATTTATTGGACCATTCCTTATTGTCAAAAAAGTCAATCCAGTGGCTTTTCGGCTACGGTTGCCAAAGTCACTTAAAATCGGCAACACTTTCCATTGTTCTCTATTGAAGTCGTATGTCCTTTCCAGGAGATTTCCTTGGAAAATTTTCGAGGGTAGACCTCCGGTGGATGTTCAGGGTCAACAAGAATTCCTAGTGGAGAAAGTCTTGGATTCTAAATTTTCTCATGGTCGGCTCTATTTTTTGATTCACCGAAAGGGGTACGGTCGAGAAGAAAGATCTTGGGTCCTGGACAAGGATTTACATGCCCCTAGACTTAAGAGGTTGTTCTTTCAGGAATTTCCTCATAAACCCGGATATAGGGGTTCCTTAAACCCTCCTCAAGGGGGGGTACTGTTAGGCACGGTGGCTCTCGCCGGCGCCCGACCGTTGCTAAGCAACGATCTTGGCGCATCACGGGCGCTGCACCTCCTCCTCCTGTTCCCCGCCGAGTCCATAGCAACGCCGGGATGCCGGGCGCACTGAGCCCCCGGGTCCATGGTAATGCCGGGACGCCGTGAGTGCTGAGCCGCCGGGTCCATGGCAACGCCGGGACGCCGTGTGCACCGAGCCGCCAGGTCCATAGCAACGGGGACGCCACAGGCGGACCGCGTTCCCTGTTGCTATCCAATTAAATCAAGCACCTGTCAGCGTGTGGTCGTGCAGCAGGGCAGCTACACGACATTTTCTAATTAGGTTCTCTGCAGCCATTGGTACAGAGACCTGTTATATTCTCCCTCAGTGCTTTACACAGACGCTGGTGATAGCTTCCTGTGAGCTGTTCTTGCTCTGGAGAAATTCCCTGTCCGGTGTCCTGTGGTCCGGTCTACCTCGTTCCTGTGGTGCTGACTCCTGGGGTCCTTCCAGCCTTCCTGTTGGTAGAAACCTGTGTCGTTAGATCTCGAGGTTCCTGCTCACCTTCGGTTGTTCCCCGGTGTTGTGAATAGCGGCCTTGGCCGTAGAGTTTCCGTTATATTCTTTGCTGGTGTTTTTACGGAGGTGCTCCGCCACAGCTGCCCTCCCCGGTACATGATGGTGCTGTGTAGGGGTGGATAGTGTTACCTTTGTTGCCATTTCCATTGGCGGCCGTGCCGCACATACGTTTAGTTTTTTAGTTCTGCAGTAACCCCTAGCTCTGTGTTTTGTTTAGTTAGAGGTCCCCTTGTTTCCATCCAGTCTCAGGTTACGCCTTGTCTCCAACTAAGACCAGGGGGCATCGGAGTTTGGCAGACATAATCCACCCTTCAGATGCGGCTGTCATGGGCCCAAGCAAACATAGTCTTGCAGGCGTAGACTGACCACGTGGGTGGAACAACGGAGTTAGGGTTCTAGGGGTACTGCTTTACTTTGTCCTGAAAATCAGCAGCACGTTCCTGTGCTTGGGACTTACCCACTCTATATCTTACATTCGGAGCACAGAGAACATAACACCACCTGTGGTGATTAATCTTCTGTGTGAATCTGAATTCAGCAATCTGAAGTTTAGGCCTAAAAGCCAGCATCCTCTGTTCATTTGCAGAAGTTCAGGCTTCAGTGTTCTTTCGGCCTGCTAGGCCTCACTCCACAACAGAGCCTAGTCTAGAGTACTCACGTGACAGTGACAGTTCACCTGACCCAGAGCTGTCCAATCCTGTGCCAGCCTGAGACTCTCTGAATCACCTGACACTGCTCACCAATCACCAAGGACCAGGAAGTATAAGTCAGGAGACTTGAGATGGAGACTCTGCCAGTTCCTTGTGTCACACACAGCTCTGTGTGAGCTTTGAAGCTGAGCTCCCTAAAGGTAACACTTGTACTTCGGTTCCTGTAAAACCCTGCTCTTTTGTTACCCAGTCTGGATTACAGTTGTGTTACCATTGATATCCAGTATTTCTACAGTCCTATCTTAAAGACACAGCTGCAGTATTCTTCAGTCTCATCTTAAAGCCACAGCTGCAGTATTCTACAGTCTCATCTTAAAGCCACAGCTGCAGTATTCTTCAGTCTCATCTTAAAGTCACAGCTGCAGTATTCTCCAGTCTCGTCTTAAAGCCACAGCCGCAGTATTCTCCAGTCTCGTCTTAAAGCCACAGCCGCAGTATTCTTCAGTCTCATCTTTAAGTCACAGCCGCAGTGTTCTTCAGCCTTGTCTTAAAGTCACAGCCACAGTCATCATTCTACTTTCAGTTGCGTTTCCAGTTATATCCGGTACCAGCCCGGATTACAGTTGCGTTCCAGTATACCGGTACAACAGCCCGGTTCACAGTGCGGATCCCAGTCTCACCAGTAACCAGTCCGGTTCTCAATCTCGCCAGTAACCAGCCCAGTTCTGCGCAACTCCAGAGAACCTATTTCATAGTAACCTTGAGTACACAAGCACCCACTCCTGTGACAGTGTATACAGTTCAATCTCACCAATACACTCACCATCCTGCTATCAACACCAAGTCCATGGTGATCCAGTGGTCAGGATACGGCTTCCTCTGCCGAGGCCCGGGTTCGATCCCCGGTCAGGGATTGCTCCTTCTTCTCACTGATTCCTACAGACCAGCCTAATATACACATTGTCCTCCAGTTGCCCGCACAGACTTCACTAACACCGGGTTCACAAAAACCACGGCCATGACAGTACTGCCGTATATGTCCATTGATACTGCAGTATATGTCCAGTGGTACTGCCGTATAAATCCAGTAATCCTGCCGTATAATTCCAGTGATCCTGCTCTACAATTCTAGTGGTACTGGCATATAAGTCCAGTACAGTGATACTGCCGTATATGTCCAGTGATATTGCCGTATATGTCCATTGATACTGCCGTATATGTCCAGCGGTACTGCTGTATAAATCCAGTGATCCTGCTGTATAATTCCAGTGATTCTGCCATATATGTACAGTGATACTACCGTATATGTCCATTGATACTGCCATATATGTCCAGCGGTACTGCTGTATAAATCCAGTGATCCTGCCGTAGAAGTCCAGTGATCCTGCTGTATAATTCCAGTGGTACTGGCGTATAAGTCCAGTGATCCTGCCATATAATTCCAGTGGTACTGGCGTATAATTCTCCAGTGATCCTGCCATATAATTCCAGTGGTACTGGCGTATGAGTCCAGTGATCCTGCCATATAATTCCAGTGATCCTGCCGTATAATTCCAGTGGTACTGGCATATAAATCCAGTGATCCTGCCAGATAATTCCAGTGGTACTGGCGTATAAGTTCAGTCCAGTGATAATGCCGTATATGTCCAGTGGTACAGGTGTATAAATCCAGTGATCCTGACATATAATTCCTGAGGTACTGGCGTATAAATCAGCGATCCTGACGTATACTCCAGTACCACTGGACTTAGACTCCAGTGGTACTGGAGTATAAATCCAGTCCAGTGATACTGCCATATATGTCAAGTGGTACTGGCGTATAAATCCAGTGATCCTGCCGTATAATTCCAGTGGTACTGGTGTATAAATCCAGTTATCCTGCCATATAATTCCAGTGATCCTGCGTATAATTCCAGTGATCCTGCAGTATAATTACAGTGGTACTGGCGTATAAATCCAGTCCAGTGATACTGCGTATATGTCCAGTGATACTGCCATATATGTCCATTGATACTGCCGAATATGTCCAGCGGTACTGCCGTATAAATCCAGTGATCCTGCCATATAATTCCAGTGATCCTGCCATATAATTCCAGTGGTACTGGCGTATAAATGCAGTGATCCTGCTGTATAATTCCAGTGATCCTGTTGTATAATTACAGTGGTACTGGCGTATAAATTCAGTGATCCTGCCGTATAATTCCAGTGATCCTGCCGTATAATGCCAGTAATCTTGCCGTATAATTCTAGTGATCCTGCTGTATAATTACAATGATCCCGCCGTATAATTACCGTAATCCTGCCGTATAATTACAGTAATCCTGCGGTATAATTACAGTAATCCTGTCGTATAATTACAGTGATCCTGCCGTATAATTCCAGTAATCCTGCCATATAATTCTAGTGATCCTGCTGTATAATTCCAATAATCCTGCGGTATAATTACAGTGATCCTGCCGTATAAATCCAGTGATCCTGCCGTATAAATCCAGTGATCCTGCCGTATAATTACAGTGGCACTGGCATATAAATCCAGTCCAGTGATGCTGCTGTATATATATATATATATATATACATATACCCTGTTGCAAAGGCCATAACAACTGTGCTGGTGTTAGATGTGTGTCTGGTATCCGCCATTAGTGCAGTGGGTCTGCAGTACCAACCCTTGATGGGCCAGGTGTTTGTGCTGCACACTTGTGTCGCTTAGCTTAGTCATACAGCTACCTCATTGCCGTCTTTTACTACTTGGCATGATGCGCTGTTTGGGTACTATTTTTTTTTTAAGTGCCATCCTGTCTGACACTGCAATGCCACTCCTAGATGGGCCAATTGTTTGTGTTGCTTAGCTTAGTCATACAGCTACCTCATTGCACCTCTTTTTCATCTTTGCATGATGTGCTGTTTGGGGCCTTTTTTTAATATCTGCCCTCCTGTTTGACACTGCAGTGCCACTCCTAGATGGGCCAAGTGTTTGTGCTGCACATTTGTGTCGCTTAGCTTAGTCATACAGCAACCTCATTGCACCTCTTTTTCTTCTTTGCATGATGTGCTGTTTGGGGCCTAGTTTTTTTAAGTGCCATCCTGTCTGCAACTGAAGTGACACTCCTGGAAGGGCCATGTGTTTGTGCTGCACACTTGTGTCGCTTAGCTTAGTCATACAGCCACCTCGGTGCAACCTTTTGGCCTAGAAACAATACTGTATTGTGAGATGTGAGGTGTTCAGAATAGACTGGAAATGAGATCAAAATTACCCCCAAATTCTGTGATTTTAGCTGTGTTTATGTTTTCTTTCAAAAATCATCCAGATCCAAAGCCAAAACCAAAACACGAGCGGGGAATTAGAACCAAAACACAAAACACGAAAAGTGCCCACCGCACATCTTTAAATATAACCAATGTCATCATCATATAGCAGAGGTTCAACCAGGTAAAACATACAGTTGAAACTGAAGTTTTAGTGCTGGTCTAAAATGGGAACTTCCTTGATCAAACAATTTTATATTATTAAACTGTATTTGATAATTTGGTACCATTTTCATCAGTAATGCTTCTTTAGAATTAGTGCCTTACTGTAGAGGCCTGCTCCAAGCCTTTTCCTTCTAATCCTGCCAGTTGATGATAGTTTCCAGTTACTTCACCCTAGTTCTATTCAGCTTCATACCCCCTTGTGTCTCTCCAGCCTTTTATCCATGTTCTTGCAGCCCCAGTCTCCCAGTGTCTATCCAGCTCCAGACATCCCCCTTCTGTCTCTCCAGTCCCCCAGTGTCCCTCCAGCTCCTGCCAGCCCCCTCCTGTTTCTCCAGCCCCCCCCAGTGTCTCCGCAGCTAACGTCTGTCTCTCCAGCCCCACAGTGTCTCTCCAGCTCCAGTGGCCACATCACTCCAAAGCCATTCCACAGACACTTCCATTTTTCTGTGAATTCTGGCTGCTCCTCTTTGTCTTGTGGCTCTTCTACCTTTTAATAAACAAAACAAAATCTTTATTGCCTCAGCTGCTGATAATTCCAGAAGATGAAGCTATAGAAGCTCCCGGGACCCACAGATATATCCATCTATAATCACTGAAATGATCATCATGGCACAAGCAGTGGTTGTAGATGGCATTATCTGTGAGTCCCTTGGAAAATCAGGGCCTGGTACAACTCTGCCCCTTGTACCGTCCTATCAGTGGGTCTGGTTATAGCCTCCCCATTAATCCACCACCTTAATGACTGTACAGCAGTAGTAGTGGCTTCCTATTGGAAGCGCTCCCTGCTAATCACATGCTAGACAGGCATAGGTGTGGTGTTTTTTCCTTCTGGGACTGCCAGCTTCTACTGCGATAACAGCTCTACTTATCTTCCCAGAGCTGTAAATGCAAATGCAGTCCCTAGAACCAGATAGCTTGTTAAATTGTGCGCATTACTATTATGCTCATGCACAGTTACAGATGCCCCATGCAAACCAATGTAGTCTGTGTTTAACTATAACCTATGGCACTATTCCACTGGAATCTGTGGTAAGATTTCTAGAATAGAAATGGTAAACACTAGAATAGCTCATGTTTATCCTTTTATTTATAAATGATGTAAATATAACAATACCTATGTCTACATATTCAACTAAATATGTATATAAAATCCAAGAGCTGCCTATACAAAGAAATCAGCAGTTTTGGGGTTAAAGTTTAATGTAATTCAGCAGGATAATTAATGGTATAGTCTGTGAACCCTGTATTGAAGAATTGCAACTGTGCTGTGTTTCACTATGCATGGGGATGGCCAGGGGAGAGGGTTGCTATAGAAACCAGGTGACCAGGAGAAAGAGCAGCAAAAGGGGAATGCAGGGGCTAGCTCATGAGTTGAGCGGGAAAAGGAGGCAGCACAAGGACTGTGCTTACAAATGGCCCGCTGCAAACAGTTATGAGGAGAGACTGAGGTGACTGACTGTAGTCCTGGTGGAGAACTAAAAAGACAGTGGAGGAGAAAGCTGCTGGAACCTGCCACAGAGAATAATATGAAGAGTGATTTAAGGTATCTGTGAGGAAAAATAAGTGGCAAGGTTCCCCCAGAGTCCTGTGATAAAAGAGCAGTTACCACATTCATATTCTGACCAAGAAATTGAATAAGAAATAGAAGGAAAATTAGGATGGGAGATGAAAGGCAGAGAAACCAGTAGTGAGCTGTCATGTCAGTCAGAACAGTGAGTGACAGTTGTCATGTTAGTCAGAGAGGACAGTCAGTATAAGGGGAAGAGAGTGAGAAAAGAAACATAAAGAGGAGAGAAAGTTGCATAAACAGAGGAAAAGGAGTAAGGGCTTAATTCAGACCTGAACTGTGCATGCGCCGGATGCCAGACAGCCGATGGCCATCTCAGCCCAGCGATCGCATCTGCCTGATTGACAGGTGTTGGGCCGCCATTTTAGGGGTACGGTCTAGGCAACGCAGGCGTGCCCGGACCGTGCGGGGGGCGGGCTGTGGTGGCTACGTGACGTCACGCACAGCTGCTGCGACCTGGACAACGACAGGTAGCTCCCTGCCAGCGCAGGAGCTGCGCTGGTAGGGAGCTACTCATCAAGTACAAAAGCATTGCTGCTGTGCAATACTGTTGTACTAGTGCGGGGGGAGGGGGGGGGGGGGGGGTAGGGACGGACATGCGGGGTGAACTAGCCCTGAATGTCTGTGTAGCTGATCGTAGATGTGCTAAATTTAGCACATCTACGATCAGGTCTGAATTAGGACCTATAAAAGAATCTGTCAGTATCTTTGTATTGGAGAAAGTGGTGTCTACCAGACTCCATCAACAGGTGTGCTGACTTGATATTCACTGGGTTGCTAGCTGCTGTTCCCTAATTGCTGGCTACCCATTCCTTCCCATCTGTCTCCCCCTCTTTGCTTCATCTCTCTCTCTTTCCTCTTTTGCATTTCTCAATCTTTACTTTTTCATGCTTTCTCTTCTCTCTCTCTCTCTCTCTCTCTCACACTCTATCTCTCTCTTCCTGTTCCCCCATCATTTCACCCCTCTCACTCTTTCTCTCCCCCGTATCTGTTTACCCTTCCTTTCTTTCTGTCTTCCCCAAGTCTCTTTTGATCTTGCTGTTCTCACCCCCCCCCCCTTCTTTTTTGTCTCACTCTTTTCCTATCATCCTTTGCTTTTATCCGCAACAGCACCTGCTCTGCCAGAAGTCATTTGATAGTTTTACACCACTTACAGTAAGAGTAACACTGTAATGGCAACGGGAGAGTGTCTGAAAAGTATGATAGAGGCCTAATTTTCAGTGTAGCACAACTTTTTAGTGGCAGTTGGAGGCAGCTGTCACCAGAAACACGCTTGTGCATTTTAGGGACAGACATTTTAGCACATAATGTAAAAGACTGTCCAACACCACTGTCAGAGAAAATAGGGGTGAAAAGCACATTGAGTCCAGTACCTATTTTTGTGAGAAAGAGGCTTGTAGAGGTGGAAATAACCACTTGTTTTATTGTTGCCTTTATCAGAAATTTAAATTATATTTGTACTATATATATTTTGATTTCTTTTTATATATGTGTTATCTGTTATCATACAGGAGAACAGACTGTACACAATATCAACCTATGGTCTATGTCCAAGTAGTGATGTGAGTACTTCTGAACCTGGCTTTTGTAATCGGGTCTATTCAGTAGTGATTAAGATAGACAATACATCAGGTAGTGCACTTGATAAAAGGAAACTGAAGGTTGTATGTATAGATCTGGTCAACTAAGTAAAAATAAACAGACTATGAAATTGACCTCAAAGGATTTCATTGTGGCAACTTCCATGTGAGCAGCGCAGATATCCTTTAAACTGTAAAAAGAACATCTGTGGACAAGAGCTTTGTGAAGAAGTGACCTTTGGCTATTCGTAGCGGTGGACCTCTTAGAGAGTGCTTTATGTCTTAACCTACTCACCACCAACGTATCTCTTTCCCTCGAAGTCATTTACTATCCACATCAGTAATGCACTTTTTCTTTTTGTTAAGTGTATTGCATTACATTCCAGCTCATGTACTGCTGAGGTACAGCAGGCACACATCAGTAACCAAGTTGCTTTTCAAATTAGAGATATATTATAAAATATTTTATAGAATTAGTAGGGAGAGATGCATTTATCCTACATTTTATGCAAGTCAGTATGATGTTATTTGATGTACAGTATTTTAAATATGTTTTTTTGTTTTGTTTTTCTTCATTATTTGTACTCTTTTTCAGTAATTTAACTCTTTTACTCTACATCTGTTTTTTTGCATTTTTGTGTGATCATTGAGCACTGTGACTCAATAATAAAGCATTTAAACCATACACATAGTGTTGGCATTTATATATTTATACAGACACATAAGAGGCGAGCGCAGGCACAGATCAGGACTTCTCTACTCCAGGTTGAAGGAAGGGGCCAGCACTCATGTATTTTCTCCATCCCAAGTCCGCCTCCACACAACAGGGTCCTTTCTCCAGATGGTCCACCTCAGCTGCACCCTTGGATTCCGCCTCTTCCTAATCAGGCACCAAGGGGAGGCAGGCACTCAGCAACAACTCCACCTGCTGCCGACTTTTTGGGGAGGGGATTCACCTCAGTCTCTGCTGCCTCTCCCGGATGTCACTGCCACTAACCGGCACTTCCCAAATCTGGGCCAGTCCCAAGTGCTGATGGAGCCTGTTAGTGCTGTGAACTCTGTCAGCGCAGCTCCTCCCCAAGGCACCTCAGTGCTACCTCCAAGTGCCTCTTTCTCCCAACTGTCCCTGACCTAACCACCTGACTGTGACATGTGACCTGTTCCTGAGCAGTTACTGAGTCTGCTGTGGTCTGTCAACTGTATAATGACATACACTTGTGATGTAGCATAATGCACAGTGTCAGACATAGGGTTGTATCAATAACTGTAGGAAGCTGCCGTCTTCTAGGAAAGTCGGCAGCTACCGAAAGAAATAGGTCGGAAGGGGTTTTGACCTATTCATTAGAGGCATTTTTTTCTGACAAGTTGGGAATTCCAGACTTGTCGGAGAACACGTGGATCGGCGGAATAGCCGCCCATCCGCGTGCTTCTGTCGGAAATGGGGCCAAATCTGACAGGTTTTGGCGCCCTTTCCGATGAATTCAATTCGACTTTAAAACAGGTCAGATCGAGGTGATGAGACGGGGGGGGGGGGGGGGGATATACTAAACCTGTCCCGCTGTGTTAACTGCTTTCTCTGCGCTCACCTGATATTGTCCACAGTAACCTGCTGTCTTCAGCCCCCCTCCCCACCTGCGCTGCTATTTGCTCTTTGTTTACACATGCACCGCTGCGGCCACTCAAGTCTCAGCTTTATTAAAGCTGAGACCTGAGTGGCCGCGGCTGTGCATGTGTAAACAAGTAGCAAATAACAGCACTGGGGGGCGGGGGTAAGGGGAGCTGGAGACAGCAGGTTACCATGGAAAATATCAGAGGAGTGCAGAGTAAAGCAGTTAATGTGGTGGGACAGGTTAGTTAATCGCGCCCGGGGAGCGGTGCAGCTGGTAGAGTTGAGGCACCTCTCTCCCTTCAGCGCCTCCTACCGCAGCCGCAGACATGTCCCCCCACTGCCAGCTCCGCCTTCTGCCATCCAGCTTACCCCCGCCACCGCCCCGCTCACCCCCGGCACCCCACACCATCTGCACCCCCCGCCGCTGCTGTCAGTGCATCCACAGCCACTGACAGCAGCGGCAGGACAGGACACTGGGTACGGCCAAATCAGACAGTTAGATTTGGCTCAAATGCAACAGTCACATCGAATAGGGGCTGTCGGATCCATTCCGACAACTGCATGTCGTAATGGATCCGAATCTTATTTAATATACCCCATAATATTTAGAGATGAACGGGTTCGGTTCTCTGAGAACCGAACCCTACTGGACTTCACCCTCCGAGTCCGGATCTGAGTCAGGCTCGGGTTTTCCCGCCTTACTCGGAAACCAGAATGAGGCAAAATGTCATCATCCTGCTGTCAGATTCTCGCGGGGTTTGGATTCCATATAAGGAGCTGCGTTTTGCTGCCATTTTCACTCCTACATTGGAGAGTGTAGAGAGAGGACGTGTCTTAATTCTTTCAGTGTCCTCAGTGTCCGTGTCTTGTGCTGTATCTGTCCAGTCACAGTGGTTGTGTCCTCTGCTGCCCTATGTCCAGTGCTACTGTATAGGGTGCTGTGTTGTGCTGCATCAGTTCAGTGGTGGTGTATTGTGCTGCATTAGTCCAGTCACAGTGGTCCTCTGCTGCCATATGTCTAGTGCTACTGTATAATAACAAGTCCCTTACAGTGTTGCTGTGTTGTCCTGCATAAGACCAGTGGTAGTGTCCTGTGCATCAGTCAGTCCAGTGACCAGTCACAGTGGTGTCCTCTGCTGTCATATGTTCAGTGCTGCTGTATAATAACAAGTCCCTTACAGTGTTGCTGTGTTGTCCTGCATCAGACCAGTGGTAGTGTCCTGTGCATCAGTCATTCCAGTGACCAGTCACAGTGGTGTCCTCTGCTGCCATATGTACAGTGCTGCTGTATAAGTCCAGTCCATTGCAGTGGTGCTGTGTTGTCCTGCATCAGTCCAGTGGTGGTGTCCCTGTGCTGCCCTATATGTTCAGTGGTACTGCCGTATATGTCTAGCGATCCTGCCATATATGTCCAGCGGTACTGCCGTATATGTCCAGCATTACTGCCGTATAAAAACCAGTGATCCTGCCGTATAATTCCAGTAATCCTGCCGTATAATTACAGTGGTACTGGCGTATAATTCCAGTGATCCTGCCGTATAATTCCAGTAATCCTGCCATATAATTCCTGTGATCCTGCCGTATAATTCGAGTAATCCTGCTGTATAATTCCAGTAATTCTGCTGTATAATTCCGGTAATCCTGCTGTATAATTCCAGTGATCCTGCCGTATAATTCCAGTAATCCTGCCGTATAATTCCAGTAATCCTGCCGTATAATTCCAGTAATCCTGCTGTATAACTACAGTGATCCTTCTGTATAATTACAGTAATCCTGCCGTATAATCTAGTAATCCTGCCGTATAATTACAGTGATCTTGCCGTATAATTACAGTAATCCTGCCGTATAATTCCAGTGATCCTGCTGTATAATTACAGTAATCCTGCAGTATAATTACAGTGATTCTGCCGTATAATTACAGCTGTATTGGCGTATAAATCCAGTCCAGTGATACTGCCGTATATATATATATATATATATATATATATATATATACCCTGTTGCAAAGCAGATTACTGAGGCCATAACAACTGCGCTGGTGTTAGACGTGCATCCGGTATCCGCCATTAGTGCAGTGGTACTGCAGTGCCACCCCTAGATGGGCCAGGTGTTTGTGCTGCACACTTGTGTCGCTTAGCTTAGTCATACAGCTACCTCATTGCCCTGTTTTACTTCTTGGCATGATGCGCTGTTTGGGTACTATTTTTTTTTAATTGCCCTACTGTCTGACACTGCAGTGCCACTCCTAAATGGGCCAATTGTTTGTGTCGCTTAGCTTAGTCATACAGTGACCTCATTGCAGCTCTTTTTCATCTTTGCATGATGTGCTGTTTGGGACCTTTTTTTATTTCTGCCCTCCTGTCTTACACTGCAGTGCCACTCCAAGATGGGCCAGGTGTTTGTGCCGCTTAGCTTAGTCATACAGCAACCTTGGTGCACCTCTTTTTCATCTTTGCATCATGTGCTGTTTGGGGCATGGTTTTTTAAAGTGCCATCCTGTCTGACACTGCCGTATAAATCCAGGGGTACTGCTGTATTAGTCCAGGGGTACTGCCGTATAAGTCCACCAATTGCAGAATTTTTGAAAAATGACAGGGGCGTGCTGGAGATGCTGTCAGTGGAATGAAAAATTGCGGGCCACTTTTGACATTCAGCCACTGCATGCCACTACTAGCTGGGCCAGGTGG